>NW_021703768.1:56044840-56150712 GCF_005190385.1 Monodon monoceros
ATCCCAGTGAAGAGCGGCCAGCTGGGCGCTGCCATGTGGATTTCTGTGCGTGTAGTGCCCTTCCGCCCCACGGCTGCGCCCGAACCCCAGCTCCCCTGCCGGAGGGCCTGCGGGTGGGAGCCCCAGATCAGCCCCCCAGGCCCCAAGGCTTCTCTTGGCTTCACAGCAGCAGTTCCAGCGTTTGCTTGACTCTCAAACTTTCCTTTCCCCTCAGTGCTTAGTAGAAGGCGGCAAATCTTCCTGCATTTGTGTTTTTTCACTCTGCTTTCTTCTGCCCCTAATTTCTTAGAGCTAGTTTCAAGTTACTTGAGGAAACCCGTTCACCATTTGCCGTTCAGAATTAAGCCGAGTATTTCTCAGGTTCTAAGTCTTTAAAATTTTACTATAGTTATTAAAATGGTAGGGTTGTTTCATTGTTGTTGTTTTAAAGAACTTTGGCTACATCATCAGGTATTATGGACTGGCTTGGGATCCTATCAGTAATAACAGTGAGTCTCAAATCCCTTTTCTCATCATAGGAAGCACAGGCTGAGGACTCATAAATTTCTAATACTGGTCCCTCCTCACTGGGGCTTCCCAGCTTCCTCCCACTGTCCTTTGAAAGCAGCCGGTTTATACTCACTTTGCATTGGTACCGTGAGAAAAAGTAATATTTTCTTTTGGGAAACGCGAAGCATAAAAGGAAAAAAATGAACTTACTCCTTGTTTTACAAATATATTTTGCTTCTGCCTCTAGACACTTAAGCTCCTTTCGAGGACAAAGGCTGCTTCTTATTCACCTTTGAGTCTGGCTGGGTGTTTTTTTTTTTCAAAACTATGTATCACGTCACAGATTTGCATGTCATCCTTGCGCAGGGACCATGCTAATAATTAATCTTCTCCGTATTGTTCTAATTTTAGTGTATGTTCTGCCCAAGCGAGCATGGCCTTGGAATTTTTTGTGCACGTGTATGAAGAAGGTTGAAGTAATGAAAGACCTGTGCTGGAGGGTGAAGTCAGTGTTCGGGCTAGTCTCGTTCTGCTGACTCTAAGAGATAAACATCACCTCAGAGCAGCTCATCTGATAAGGCGGTTGGATATATACAGTGTAGAAGTAGAACAGTAATAAATGAAGTAACCTTTATGCGGCAGACTCTGGGCTCCTGCTTTGTGCCGGGTACTGGGCTGGGCTTTGAAGACCCATAGAGGAAGGAAGGTAGGAGGCTGCCCAGGGAGGGGCAGTGTATTGGAGCTGAGGCTTTGAAGTATATAAACCACACCTTACCATTTATTAGGTATGGGTCCTTGGGAAAGTTGTCTAGCACCCTGAGCCCTTGCTTCCCCTTTTCTGAAAAGGGTTTTTTTCTGAAAAAAACCCTGAAAACTGGGTTCACCTCTTGGTGGCTGTTGAGCTGATAGACACAACCAAGCCAAAGATCGGGAGAAGAAAGAATTTATTATTACTTGCAGCAAGTGAGGGGAACACCGGGGATCTTCTCCAAAGCAGTGTCTGTCTGAACAGTGAACTTAGGGAAGTTTTAAGCTAAGGGTACTTGCGTATTCGTGAAGGGGCTTGAGCGGAGGAGAATTCAGCATAGAATTGGGGCAAAGGTCCACAGAGTCCAAGCTTTAGTTGATTGAAGTCAAGAGTGGCACCATCATCATTCCATCCTCCACCTGGGTGGGGGTCCTTAGTACCTGCAGAACTCAAAGATATATTATGATGTGTATCCCTTGAGGAGGAACTAGGACTCTGCCTTATCACTGCACTGTCGTTTGAGTGCCTTTTCCCCGTTCCTGCATTCCTTTGTTCCCTCAAGATCATGAATTACTGAGACCTGTTCAAGGGTGAGCACTGTGGCCAGGCTTAGATCACAAAATGGCTTCTCTTATGTCAAGAAAGCCATTCCTGGGGCTTCCCTGGTGGCGCAGTGGTTGAGAGTCCGCCTGCTGATGCAGGGGACGCGGGTTCGTGCCCCGGTCCGGGAAGATCCCACATGCTGCGGAGCGGCTGGGCCCGTGAGCCATGGCCGCTGAGCCTGCGCGTCCGGAGCCTGTGCTCCGCAACGGGAGAGGCCACAACAGTGAGAGGCCCTCGTACCGCAAAACAAAAACAAAAACAAAACAACAACAACAAAAAAGAAAGCCATTCCTGGTTCTGTTTCTCCAGGGACCCCCTAACTTATCTGTTTATAGTATTTCCCTGTAAGGTTGTACCTACTAAATGATCCCTCAGTTCAGTATGTGGCATGCTATAGCAGGCAGACAGTGGTGGCTTTAAGAGCAGCCCACCGCCCATTGCAGTTAGAGGTGTGGGAGCAGCGTCACCCTGTGCGTAAACAGTCTGTGCACACGCGCTCTGCTGGGAGGTTTGTATGCCCAGGTGCTGGCGAGACAGGAGGACAGGGAGGCACCTCATCCAGCAGGGACGTTTGTGGAAGGCCCCCGGGAGGTAGTGGCACCATCCCTACTTGGTAGTGAGCCAGGACTTGAAGTCCACTTAAGGATTAGCTGGCAAAGAAAGGGGGAAGAACATTCCATTCTGGGCAGTAGGAAGTCTCTGCAAAGACACCCAGACACCTCTTTTGTAAGGTTTTGGTTTCCGGTTTGCCAGGGTCAGTAGGAAATCCATGAGCTCTGTACCCTCTGCTAAATTTGCAAAGAGAAGAGTTAAATGGGTTTTTAAGAAAGGGAGGTCTTTTAAATCTGAAGCCTCCAGAATTAGAATACGCCTTTGGCTTGGCCGGGTATTTGCCTGTGAAGCTTAGTGATGGTGTCAAGTCCTCAGGAATTCAGTAGGTGCCAAGAATGGTTCCCACCCGGCCCCCCCCCCCCGTGGTGGGATCTGAGCACACTCCCTGGCAACCCACCCCCTGGTTTCCCGGTTGCTGCCAAACTCCACTTTCAGAAGGAAGTGATTCCATTCCTTTCTGACTCATGGGAATATTAAACAATCAAGATTAAATACCTTTATGTACTTCAAGGGGTGGGTAGGTAAATATCTTTTGACATGTGATAGTGCAGTGACAGGAAAGGAGCAGGTCACGTTTTAATGCTATGCTAGACGGACAACAGAATGTAAAGTTTGTGTGTGTGTGGCAGGGACATACGCTATGTTGAATCTAATTGTGAAGATTTATAATAGCAAAATAATCCAATTAAAAGTCTGCCATCCCCTTCAAATACTTGTAAAAATTCTTTGTTTAGATCCAATGGCTTTAATTCCAGAAACCAGCACCTTCTGAGTCTTTACTGTGTTCATAAAGGCCCTGTGCTAAATGTGATACCTCGTCATCTCATTTAATTGTCAAAACAACTTAATGAAGCAGGTAGCGTCCCCATTTCTCACAGATGAAGATATTGAGGTTTTCTAGAACTTGTAGTTGGGTAGTTGGCAGATCTGGAGTGAGCCCAGGTAATTGGATGCCATTGTGCTCATCACCAAGCTAAAGCAATCCCATCATCCCTAAGTTTGAAAAGTTGCTCTTTTTCACAGACATAATTTTTAGTGTTTTTTTTCTTTTCCCCCCACACCTTAGTTTTATTCCTTGACTTCAAACCAACTCAGTGACTTGTCTGGGCTTAGCAGTTATTATTTTTCTGGCAGAGTAATATGCAATAATGTGAAGATGTTTAGGTGAAATTTAAAGAGTGTTGGACCTACTACATCTAACAGGTAATGTTAAGACTCTAATTGGCTATGCTTATTAGATACAAAACCTTCTCCCAAAGGTTCTCTGGGAAACCTTTCATGTTAACAAGGCATCATCTCCAACGTGTATTACTTCTTAGAACACGTTCACTCACACATCAGAATGGAATAAGAAAGGTAGAGAGGGAAGGCAGTGATGCTGTGACTGTAGGCTATTGGTGATAAGAGCCATTGAGAAAGTAAAGGGAGAACAAACAAATCTGTTATTAAAGAACCATAGCAGAAATCAGTTTGAGCTTCTTAAAGTAGTTTTAACATTCCATGTATAGGGTGAATGGATTGAGAAGAATCAATGTTCTTTGTGCTAGGTTAGTGGTTTTCCAAGAGTGGTGCCCAGACAGCAGCATAAGCATTCCCTGCATTCCCTTAGAACTTGTTAGAAATGAAAATTCTCGTTCTAACTCGGACCTAGGCCGGATAAAATGAGATTAGTCTTCCTAAGATGGGGTGGATAATTATTAAACCTAATCACATCAGGATGAGGATCAGGGAATTTGGATTTTTTTCTTGTTTGTAATTGATTCTGGATTTGTTAAACTAACAATAGCACCATTTCTGTGCTGATTTGACTGTTAACACTGGATAATAACAAGGTAGTCAGATAGGTTAATAATATTTAATGAGCCCAATAAATATTAGATAATTTTATATATGATATTTTTCTTTCATTTCTTCTCCCTTTTATGTTACAGGCTAAATAATAACTGAGTCTCTTGGGGCTGTTTCCTTAGGTTAAAAACGTTTCTGCAGGCACACAAGACATGCCTCCTCCCCTTTCTGACTACGGGGAGAGAGTGGACAGCCCCGTGGCCTACTCCTCCAATGGTAAAGTGAACGAGAAGCGACTGTATCCAGAGTCTTCCTATAAAACAACACCGTAAGTAGCGTCTTCCTTCTTTTGCTAGAATGAGTCCGAAAAAGTGAGTATTTGCATGTGTTTATAAATCAGTTGCTGTTTTGTGCCATTTGCAAAAAGAAAAGAAAAAACCCAACAGTTTTCACAAAGGCTGGAGACTGATCTCTGCCTTATAGGTGGAGGCGGAATGTAGTTCTTTCCTATTTCTGGTTTTGAAGTTTAGATGAGGGTGGAAGGGTATTACGGATTGATAGCAGAGCTAAGTGTGGCTCTCAGTCTCTCCTCCTTCCTATAATTATTAGATCTCTTTTGCTAGGGGATGTGAAACTGATAAAACCTCTAGATTTTGTTTTACCTGTGGTGTGAAAAACCTCACAGTGAGTTTCTGGCCTAGAGTAGGTGCCATTCAGGTTATGGAAATAGTATCCCCGTTGCGGTTTTAGGTTACCCTGAAGTCTAAGTCTAATTCACCTTAATGACAAGAGAGAGATATTGGGGATATTGTTAAGGACTTGGATGTAGTTTGCCTAAGGATGATAAATTAACGTTCCTGTATATAATTCTAGAACTCCAAGTTCCTTCGTAGACCAAAAAAATAAACCTTCCCTTTAGCTGATTTGATCGTTCTAAGTTAAAGGTTTATCTGCCGGGAAATTTTTGTTCAAAGTTTTATCTCCAACCTCCACCGCCACTTAGGGGGCTGAGTTTGTAGAGATCCACTCTGAGTGCATAGTAGTTTGGGTGCCTGGAGCCCCTAAGATGACACCAGCAGGTGAGTTAAGTATGGAATCAGTTTGAAGAGAATAGATTTTATTACCACCCTGGAATGGAATTTGGAAGTAGACTGGCATTCTGCCTTACCCTCTGTATGTTTTATTTTGGTCTTCAGCATCAAGCTTACTTTTGATTTCAGTTGTAAATGATTTGGAGGAAGAGCATTTTCTCTCTTCTCCTTCTCTTTGGATTTTGACAAAAACCAAATCATGTGAGGCTATGAGAGGCAGAGGTACACAGCAGAGATGCAATCCTTGTAAAAGGGTCAAGCTATGATTTGCATGACTTCCATGCATACAAAATAAATACCTACAATGCATCTTGTGACCAGCTGTGCCTCCAAATTAATTGTAAGGCCTGCAGGGCTTCACAGCGTTCCCACATGCTGTCCCTTGTTATGAGAACTAAGATATTTTCACAGATTCATTTGGAACAGTTTAAATATCTTACTTATTCTTCAGTGAGCCAGTATATTCATGATGTAAAATTTAAAAGGAGCAAAAGGGAATCCCTTTTGTCCCCAGCTGTCTAGTTTCTCTCCCCAGGGGCAGCTAGTGTTACCAATTTCTTTTACGTCCTTCCAGGGGTTATTTTTAAGTAAATATGTTGGCCAAATATGATGTTGGTTATTTTTTCCTTTTAAAAGACAATAGCATATTAAATGCATAGTTAGCAATATATCTTCGTGATTGTCCATATCAGTATACAGAGTTTACTGATCTGTTTTATAGCTACATAATATTCCATTAAATGGGTATACTAAAATTTGTTTTATTAATCCCACACTGATGCACACTTTTCCCCAATGTCTTGTTATTACAAACCTCTGCAGAGAATGAACTTGCACATTGCACCTTTATCACTTTGCAAATATGTCAGTGTATCTGGAGGAAACATATTAAAAGCACAATTGCCAGGTTAAAGGAAATTGCATATTTTATTTTGATAGATGTCGTCAAATTGTACTCCATAAGGGTTGTACCAGTTTGTACTCCAGGAGTACACCCTAGAAGTTTTCTGAAGGCCTGGAAAATGCAAATATGATGCTTAGTTTTAGAACCCAGCAGAAGGGGAGGATGGGGATGGTGCCAAGGTAAGGGATAACGAATGCAACAGTGTGTAGTAATGACGGGAGGAGCTTGCAGCCTCTGGCGGGTAGTAGACATTGTTGATTGTTGTCTGTGGCAGAGCATTGAGCGCTACGGAGGATTCAGTGTACGTCCTCCTGGATGACGAAGGGATGCACGTTAAGTCGTAGCCTGTCTTTCTTCAGGTGTTTCTTGAAGGTGTTTAGTAACTCACCAGTGCCTCTCCTCCTTATTATTGTAGTGGATGGAGAAGGAATTAGAATCAGAAGGTTGTCTGAGGTCCAGATTAAGAATGAGGTGCCTCAGTACTAAGATGTTTTCCCCCCCGAGGCATAATGTACGTTCAGTAGAGAGCACTAATCTTGATATACAGCTTGATGAGAGTTCACGCATGTGGTCACTGAAGTAACTACCCTTCGACCGAGAGAGAGGCATTTCAAGCACCCCAAAACGTTGTCTTCTCCACGGGTACCCCCCTTTCCCCACCACCACTGTTTTGACGCCTGTCACCATATCAGAGCTCTTATAAAATGGAATCATATGGAAATGATTCTGGTGTCTGGCTCCTTTTGCTCTCACCATGATGTCCTAACCTTAGAATTTTAAGGCAGTTAGAATTAATCCCGGATTAGGAGACAGCGGAATGTAGCTGAAGACAGTTTCTTCTCCACCCTCTCTTAAGTGAATTCGGGAGGTAGTAGGTACACTCCCTACTCTCTTTTCCACACCCAGGGTGAATTAACCTTTGTAAATCAAAGAAGTGGAGTGCTGATGCCATGCAGAGCTTTCAGGGCAGGCTGACACCTTAGAGTGCCCAACGAGACCGTTGTCTGGTAGTAGTATTTAGGCTGGTAGGATAATCTGTTAGGGCTTTTACACGGGTTGTAGGAATTCACTGGTTCGCCTAAGGCCCAGAGATGGTGCTAGCTTCGAGCACAGCATGATCCAGGGACTCAGAAGATATATCAGGGTTCTTGTTGCTATGCTGGTTTTATTCTCAGTACAGCTTCTTTTGTAGCAGGCTAGCCGTGCACATTCCTCAGGCTGTCCTGATCTTCTAGCGCCAGATTCAGAGAATGGAATTTACTTTCCCAAAACTTACATATCAAATCTATTGGAAAGATTCTGATTGGTCCTTTTTGGGTCCAGGAAGATGGAGTTCTCTGATTGGCAAGGCTTGGATATTCCCCTCAGTGATGATGGCAGTTTTAAAATACCATGTATATCATGGATGTCATTCTAACAGTCATTCCAACAGTCATGACACTCGTGATCATGCATTTTGTTTCTCCCTCCTCCCTGATACTGGGTGTCCTCAATGAAGAGAATTCTTGTGAATGTCTTTTCAGTTCAGTAATTACCTTGAACCCCTGCCATGTACTGGGCCAGGTGCTCCTGGGAATACGGAGTTCGTGTTCCCATGGAGGTTGCAATACAACAGGGGCGGAAGGAAGTGCACAATAACTACACTGTTGGGGTGAGATAGAGCAGCAAAGGCATGTGAGGGTGTGTGTGTGTGTGTGTGTGTGTGTGTGTGTGTGTGAGAGAGAGAGAGAGAGAGAGAGAGAGAGAGAGAGAAAATAAAGCAAGTTTAAAAAAGAAGGAAGTCAAAAACTACACAAGGGCAGATTTCCGCACCTAGGGGACTGAGTCAGATACTGAGGAAAGTATACAGGTGGTTACTTCTGGCTTGTGCAGATTTTCGAACTAATCAGACTTGTCTCTAAAAGTAGGTTTGAAGGTGACTAAGAGTTCACATATCCCCTAACTGTTAAATTTATATATACTTTTCTTGCCAAGCATTTCGTTTTTAGCTTTCATGCTGTATCAAGTTATTGTTTAGTGTTTGAAAGGGTGTAGGAAGAGGGGAGATGGAAAACTTCTAAGGTGAAGATTTATAATATCAATACCTAATATAAAATTACGGGAGGAGGCCCGCCTTAATATTTTGGGGTTTTTTTCTAATTTCTTTTGCCCTTTAGCATCCTCCCCCTCTGGCCCCCAGCACTTCAAACAAACCCACTGCATTCTAAAGGTTTTATTTGCCACCTCGAAGCTAAGAAGCATAGTACCTGGCAGAGTGTCTAGGAACTCGTTAATCATTGACTCACAGAGAAAGTCACATTTTCCTTCCTTTAGAAGTAGCATTAACAGAGCACTCAAAGCCATGTTAACCTGGATAAATTTAGAAAGAAGAAATAAATACCACCACCACCCCAGCTACCCCCCCCAAAGCTTTAGGAGTCTATAAGAAATTAATAAGTGTGATTAGAAATCTAAGACTTTGGCAACAGTTAGAACCAAGCAGTTTTGGATCACCTAGAAAACAGTCCACCTCGTGGATAAAGCTCAAGATGACAGTTCTGTAAGTTGAAAGCAATAAAAAACGAAATCTGTCAGACTTTTAAATAGTTGACTTGAATAGCAAGGCTGATGTTGGGAAGTCTCAGGTGCCTTGTTTCTCCTCTTGCCCTACTCCAGCTCTGCTACAGGGGGAAAGTGCAGCTTTGCATTTCTGTTACTCAGAAGTAGTCTACAGTTGCCACAGCTCTTGGTCTTTTATTCCATGTTAGGCTTCGTTTTTCTGCTTGTGGCAGAAACATTATATGCAATTTAAAAATCTGATGCAATATTAAATAATTGGCGTTACAAAAATAAGTGTAATGTTAACTCTTCCATTTCATTCATTCTACAGGGCTTCAGGATTAACAGTGCAACTTAAAAAAGTCTTAACAAGCTCTTTCATCCATTACAATATAAAGCTTTTTAGGTTTTTTGTTTTTTTAGTTTAAATTTTCAGTATTTTTCATTTTTCAACATTGTATCTTGAAAAGAGAATTGATACAGAGGAGTCTAAAATTAATATTACCAAGAGGTTATCTCTGAGAGTCAGCCTCTAAAGGTAGATACGTATGTGCATTCCTCTCCCCACTCAGCATTCCATGGAACTAGAAGAACCTGTAGAAAAGAGTCGTGATTGTTATTTTCCTAACAGCCTTTTGTGGAGTAAGTCCCTGGCACGGGTCAGGTCAATAATTCTCTTCCAGATCAGCGTGTTTCCTAAAGTGAAATCTTACATCCATTTTTCGTACAAGGCTTACTAATGAGCTCCCCTTACATCAGAGCCTCAAAGCTGTTTGTGTGCATTAGGGGAGCTGGGCTGGTGCTGGGTTGAGTGCAGGAAGCTGGGGATCTGCCCAGTGCTGGGCAAGTGGCTGGTTGAGTGAGTGCGGCCCACGTGTTGCTGCCCTCTGTGGTCTCTGTGCTCTGACAAAGTCTGGTAATGCTCGCGGACAGATGATTCCTGTTTTGTTAGGGTGCCTGAAGTGGCTCAGGAGCTGCCAGTGACTTCACCTGTGGAGGACTTCCGGCAGTCTCATTACAGCAACAGTGGTAACTTGGAGACGCTTTCAAAAAGGGCTCCCTCGAAGGGCAAGGCAGGAAAGTCGAGGAGATCAGAGCAAGACCACTATGAAACAGACTACACGACGGGCGGCGAGTCCTGTGATGAGCTGGAGGAGGACTGGATCAGGTACTGGGGCGCCTCTTGCTGGAACCCCTTGCGCATCTGATGGTTGTACAACCAGGTTTTGGTGGTGTTGCCTCCTCAACTGGGGTGGGTGGTACAACTTCGTTCTTTGCCAACCAGGGCTGGAGACAGTTTCTTGATATTTTTTTTTCCCTTCGTACTCTCTTTTTTTTTTCCTGGTACGCGGGCCTCTCACTGTTGTGGCCTCTGCCGTTGCGGAGCACAGGCCCCGGACGCGCAGGCTCAGCGGCCATGGCTCATGGGCCCAGCCGCTCCACGGCATGTGGGATCTTCCCGGACTGGGGCACGAACCCGTGTCCCCTGCATCGACAGGCGGACTCTCAACCACTGTGCCGCCAGGGAAGCCCCCTTAGTACTCTTTTGTAATAAAGATTGACCTGGAGGGAATGTGTTTGGCTTAAAAGCACTTTGGCTTAAAAACATGTCAACACTTTCAGTGCACCTCCACAAAATGACTGATAAACTTCGCCAGTGCTGTATGCTTTTACCAATAGTCACCCAAGCAAGGTTTTTCAAGTAAATGAAATACAAGTATAGAGGAACTTTGTTTTACTAATTATAAAATTCCGGACCAGTGCTATGGCTTTCCTTTGGCACTTACTTTTAAGTTAAGCTTTCACGATGAGACCAAGAGAGTCTTTTAAAAGTTTAATCCAGAGGACTTTGGCAAACAGTTTTGTAAACAGTGGAGTTAACAATTTAGTGTCGTGGTTATGTTACTTTGTGTGTCAGTGGTTTTGTTATAGTCCATCATTGCCAGCTGTACTCGTGTATGACCTATAGCCTTTTTTTGCCCAAGTATTCTGAGGAATGGGACACAAATCAGAAACATTTGCTGTGTGACTTGTGGTTAATCAAAACATTGCTTCTCAAGGTATTAGGAGGGATGGATGGGGCAAGTATAGCTAGAAGTCCCATACTCACTGGTGGCTCTCATATTTCATCTCCCCCTTACCCCTCAAGAGTTTTGGCCTAGTTCAGTCATCTGTCTATAAAATATTTGCCTGTCTTGTATCATGCAAGATTTAAGTGAAAACTTTTAGAAATTCTGAATTCTTGTTTCCCTTTTGAGCAAATCATTTAATTTCTCCTGTCTGTAAAATGAAGATATTTAGACTGTCTTAGATATGACATTTTAAATTCCATATTGCTGTGAAGTTCCTTAGTCCCATGAAACAGTTCATAGTATTTCCTCAGTGGATTATGGGTGGTTAATAGCATCATTGTCATATGTAAAGAATAGCTGGCATATTGAGAGATTACAAGTGGTACAGAATTTCAGGGTTTTTTTCATAGTTTACCACATTGCCAGATTATTTTTACAATGAGCATGCATTTTCATACATGTACCTTTTAATGTCTACTTTTACAATCAAAGTGATTTCCATTAAGGAAAAACAAGACACCCACCCCCCGCCTCAACAAAAACAATGCTCAAAACAGTCTGAAAACTGTAGGTGGTAGCAGAAAGCAGCCAGGTGCCAGTTAGCTGCCCTGCCGATGAAAATATCCTTTGTGTTCCACAATTCCAGTTTTAACACTTTTAACGTTAAGTATCCATTCTCATGTGGTGTTGTGTATTCAGAATAAATGAGTTCCTAAGACCACCCTGAAATTTCATAAATGATTTTCAACTTATTTCTAAAAATCAGTAGGCATAGTTTTTTTAAAAAAAAAAAAAACATGAGCAGCAACGTAAAAAGCATAATCATTCTTAAAAGAACTCATTTGCATCCCACCTTTCTCTACCCATAAGCAACAAAAACAAAACCAAGGGCTTCCCTGGTGGCGCAGTGGTTGAGAGTCCGCCTGCCGATGCAGGGGACACGGGTTTGTGCCCCAGTCCGGGAAGATCCCACATGCCAGGGTGGCTGGGCCCGTGAGCCATGGCCACTGAGCCTGCGTGTCCGGAGCCTGTGCTCTGCAACGGGAGAGGCCCGCGTACCGCAAAGAAGAAGAAAAAAAAAAAACCAAGAGAATGTCATTCTCCACATCCCACCAGCTTATCATCTTTGAGGAAGAAGCACTGGATCTTAGGTCTGCTGAGGATACATAAGTAATCATTTTCTCACTGAATTTTTAGGGAATATCCACCTATCACTTCAGATCAACAAAGACAACTCTACAAGAGGAATTTTGACACTGGCCTGCAGGAATACAAGAGCTTACAAGCAGAACTTGATGAGATCAATAAAGAACTCTCTCGTCTGGATAAAGAACTGGATGACTATAGAGAAGAAAGTGAAGAGTATATGGTAAATTGAAATCTGATAATTATATATTACATAGAATTTTATTCTAATCTATGGAGCTACATTATCCTTTATACTAATATTGATACAGATTTTGCTAGTAGTTATCAAACTAATTTCATTGAAGAGTAATTGAAATCAAGTCTTAGATTAAAGTCTTTCCAAATTGAAAAGTGTACTAACGTAGTTAAGAATTACAAAGCAATGGTCTGTGTACATATTGGTTTGGCCAAAAAGTTCGTTTGGGTTCGTCCATAATACATCCCTTCCTTCTTAAAAGAAAATCGCTACATTAGTTTTTCTATTTATAAACAAAGTTCGCTCCTTCTGTAAAAATTTCAAATAATACAGAATTACATACAGAAAAATAAATTGCCTTAAATTTTGTCACCAAAATATTAGTTGTTAAAATGTCCCCTCTGTGCAGAAGTGCACCTAGACACAATCTTTGATAAAGAATCATAAATTTTACTTATATCCTTCCTGCTTTTTTACTCAATAATAATTTATGGCTCTTTTTTTTTTTCCTTGATCACCTGGCTGGAGTAGTGTTTGTCCATGTAAAGTTACTCATTACTTTTTTTTGTTTGTTTTGTTTTTGTGTTTTTTTTTGCGAAGCCTACTCATTACTTTTTAACCCCCATCTCCATATTGTGCTCTTTAGAAGGAAGTCACTATGCATAGATCACACTTAAGGACTGGGGAATTATGCTCCAGCAGTATACCTACACAAATTATTTGAAATTTGTCTGCATGGGAAATTTGTCACTTCCTCCCATTTATTTAATCATTTATATCAGTATAGACTCATGGATATTTGTTTTATACTTTGGGTTATAATCCAACACTACTTAGTTTTGTTGCTTGAATTGTTTTAGTTAGGACCATTGGGAACTCTTTCGGTTGCCTCCTGTGTTTCTTTGAGATATCCCCATCATTGTGAAGGTTTTTCTTTTAAATACTTACTGGCACTGCTTATATCTTGCTTTTTTATTCAATGATAATTTATGGTTATCATTTCATGTCAATAATAAAGATCTACTTACTGAGAAAATATTTTTATGTGTTAAAAAAATAACTCCACAATTTTCAATTTTGTGGTTGTACCATAATTTACTTGAGTGATCCTCTATGAATAGACATTTAGGAATGTCTCCCCACTGCTACACATACACTCTGCCCCTACTAGTAATACACTGGTGAACCTCTCCATCTTTACACACTTACCCACTTATCTGCTAGAACGAATTCCAGAATGTGAAATTGCTGAGTCAGAGGTTAGTACATTTAAACTTTTGTTGCAAAAGTGCCCTCCAGAAAGATTATATCAACTGTATTCCTGCTAGTAACGCTCTAGAGGCTCCTCTGACCCACATCTCACTAACATTTTATTTCTGAAAAATTATTGACTTGTGTCTTAGATACCAGTATTTAAACATTTTTATCACATCATGTATTTATTGGAACTTCATAGTCCTTTTATGAAATACTGTTTGCTTTTTTTTTTTTTTGCGGTACGCGGGCCTCTCACTGCTGTGGCCTCTCCCGTTGAGGAGCACAGACTCCGGACGCACAGGCTCAGCGGCCACAACTCACGGGCCCAGCCGCTCCATGCCATGTGGGATCCTCCTGGACCGGGGCACGAACCCGTGTCCCCTGCATCGGCAGGTGGACTCTCAACCACTGCGCCACCACGAAAGCCCCCCCTTTGTCATTTTTAATTGGGGTGATCTGCTTTCCAGTTTCGAAGTATTTGCTTCGTATATAGTTTATTTATTGTTTTCTTTTATGGCTTCTCTGTGGTATCGTAAACCTTTCTTAAGGCAGTCAATGCTTATTCATTGTTACTGTGTCCTTGATGTGGAAGTGCTGAGGTTACAAAGACAAATCATGTTTCCACCCTCAAAGAGCTCATATTCAAAGAGAGAAACTGACACCTAAACAACTTTGACAATGGGACTAATGCCATATTTACATTATGTATAGAAAGTACTGCAACTAACTTCTCTGAGAAGGAATAAAGTCTGCTGAAGTCCTGGAGAGTTTAGGGGAGGCTTCACTGAGAGGTAACCAGTACACATTCTCCAGACAGTAGGGGAGGTACATGAGTACAGCTATAAGGGGAACATGACGGAAATCTGGAAGCATTCATGTGCTTAATTTTTTAAAGAATTGCAAATGGTGGACACTGAGACTGGCAAGGTGGGAGACTAGATTAGTAGAGAATTTAATGGAGTGCTCAGACCAGTTTTATAATGGGATATAACCGGCTCAGAGCCGTGCTTTCTGAAAAAGTTCTCCGGGGTCTACATGCCACGTGGACTGGCATGGGGAGAGATGAGAGGCAGCACAGACAGTTACCTGTCTGTATGGATGGAATGTGAGAAGTATTTTAATGTCATAAATTTCCTGTCACTGGACTCCTCAGGCCCTCCTACTGACCATAATAGTTTTGAGAACTTTAAGACTTCGTTATTTTAATTCCCTGTATTTTTGTCATAAGATGACATTTTTAGCTTCGAAATATAACATCAGGAGTGTTATTTTTGAAAGAGAAGATGCCCCACTAAACATATTCCTCTGTTCCTCTTTAATAGGCTGCCGCTGATGAATACAACAGACTGAAACAAGTTAAGGGAGTAAGTATCCCAGATTGTAAGATTCTTTTAGGAAGAACTTATCTATTATGTGCTTTTCATTTAACCTTTAGAGTGACTCCGGATACCTTGTCACACATGCACTGATTATAGGCAAAAGGCCCTATAATTGCAAGATGAAAACTGTAAGAAGTTGGAACCTTAATTTCCGTTGTTTGCAACTACAACCAGCACTGATGCCAAAAAAAAAAAAAATTGTGTTTTTAGTTTGAAGTATACGTACAGAAAAATACACAGATCATAAGTATACAACTTGGTAAATTTTCACAGAGCAACCACACACCTTTGTACCTGGCATCCCGATAAAGAAATACATTTCGTAGTACCCCTTGTATGCTCATCCAATTTTTACACTCACCCCAGAGGTAACCACCATCCTAAGTTCTAACATCATGTATAAGTATTGCGTGTTTTGAACTTTATATAAATGGAATCATACAGTATGTAATTTGTGTGTGATTTCTTTTGTTCAGTGTTGTTTGTGAGAATCATTCAGATGGTGCCATGAAGCAGTGGTTCATTTTTAAGTGTGTATGCACACAGGCACACATTTGCTAGGTATATACATAGTCATGAAATTGCAAGGTCATTGAGCAAGTGGGGATCCTGCCTTGGGTAGGGACTGTCAACAGCATCCCTGGTTTGTGCCACTTTACATTCCTAACAAGCAGTGTAGATTCCTGTTGCTTCATATCCTTGCCAACACTTGGCATCATCAGTCTTTTTTTTTTTCTCCTTTGGCCACACAGCGTGGCTTGTGGGATCTTAGTTCCCCAGCAAGGGATCGAACCTGGGCCCTCAGCAATAAAAGCACAGAGTCCCAACCACCCACTGGACTGCCAGGGAATTTTCCCAGCATCATCAGTCTTTATTGCCTTAAAACATTTTTGGTTTTTAAAAGACTTTATATTAATTTTTAAAATTCCAGAATCATTAATTTTTTTTTTGGCTGTGCTGCGCAGCTTGTGGGATCTTAGTTCCCAGACCAGGGATCAAACCCGGGCCCATGGCAGTGAAAGTGCCGAGTCTTTTTTTTTTTTTTTTAACATCTTTATTGGGGTATAATTGCTTTACAATGGTGTGTTAGTTTCTGCTTTATAACAAAGGAAAGTGCTGAGTCTTAACCACTGGACCACCAGGGAATTCCCAGAACTTCATGAATTTAAATTCAAGAGTTTAAAAACGTACATAGTACAATTTCCTGTCTCACTCCCTATTTACCCCGTTTCTTTATTCTAAGTAACCCCATATCACCAGTTTCTTGTTTTACTGATTTTTACTTTTTTTTTAAATCATGTTTTAACAAAAAAAGGCCGATAAATTTTCTTGGTCACTTTACAAATCATTAGAAATGAGTGTATCCTTTGTAAAACTCAGGTTAGAAGATATGATTAAGAAAAGAGAATCAGCTGCTCATGTGGTTAGAGATAACTGCCAGGTGCCTTATGCATGTTACTTCATTTAACACTCCCTGCAATTCTATATGACTAATGCTCCCTTTTTGTTGTTCACCTCTGCCTTCCCAGCAGCTAAAACATAACTCGTTTTTAGTTTGTTAAATTTACGCGATTCTTTTTTCTTTCCTCCTTTTTTAGTCTGCAGATTACAAAAGTAAGAGGAATTATTGCAAGCAGTTGAAGAGCAAATTGTCACACATTAAGAAGATGGTTGGAGATTATGATCGACGGAAAACATAGACAGCAGATGCCACATTGTTAGGTTAAGAAGTATCTGACTGACATCTCTGCAATGTTATCAGGAGTCAAAATGACTTTGGACTCTAACCTGGGAGGCCAAATCTTTGTGATCATTACAGAGTTTTGGTAGTTTTAATATCATCAGTATTGAATGATATCATCAGTATATCATCATTTTATAAATAGCTTTTGATAATCGACTGGGCTGAACACTCCAAGTAAGGACTTTATGCTTTAAACATTGGTTCTTGTATTAAGAACTTTTGTTTGAGGTTTTTAAAGCTTTAAGGAAGGTCCTGGAGTACACTGTGCTGTGAACTTTCACACCCTAGGCAATCAGGTGTTAATACCTAAGTATGCTCATTGGGTCTTGTAGGGGATAGTTTAATTCTCCCAGAATTCTCCCTTCAGATAACTGTTACTTATAATCATTTATTTTCAGATAAGGAAACTGGGGCCCTGCAATAAAGTCTCTGAAGTGAAACTGCTTGTTGCCTAGCTTGCAGTTTTGGTTAAGTCTGTTTTATGACTCCATTGATAAAGTCCCTGGCCTTTTCCTATTTTAACTACTACGGATACTGAGTCCTACCAGCCTCCATATTGATTTTTTTCTGTGTATAAATGCTGAAGAGCTTTTTATTTCATGTTATCCTGGTAATAAAGATCATGTAAAAGTAACAAATGTGTGAAATTTGAAGATTGTAAATATATGTTTACCTTTTAAAAATCAAAGTTTAAACCTACTGGTTAGAATTTTGTTGCGTATTTTTAAATGCTTTTTGTCTTTTATGGTTTACATGCTTTTTTTAAACCAACTAGCCTTTTCCATTATATCAAAGTATCCAATTACAATTCAATTGTGACTTGAATTGTATCTTATGGGAATATTCAAGTTTTGTACATATTTTATAATTATTAAAACTGGTGTTTTCTTTCCATAATGTACCTTTTTGATGTCATTAGTGCTGTTAATACTAAGCTATGGAAAACTACACTCAGAAGTTGTATCTGTTACTGTTTTAACTGTTTTGGGTGCTGTGCTGGTTGGTAGCTTCCTAAATCCTTTGGCTAACAGAAGGCTGATTTGTCTGGAAATGGAATCCAATATCATAAAACACCAAATTATTTCAAATGGTGCCCTTAAATCTCAGCTTTTTTTTTAATTCAGTTTTTTTCTGGTAAAGTAAAATTAGCTGATAATACTGGATATATAGCTAACCAAGTTGATTGTGATTATCCCCTCAGTTTGGAACTCTCATTTAAGTATATTGTTTTTAATATATAAGTCTGAATCATTTTCCAGAGATAAAAATAAGGTTTCCATTATGACGCTGATACAGTTCTTCAAGTTGAAGAAATTCTTAATTTTCTATGTGCTGTTCATACTACAAAAGGTGATAATTAGTTTATGTTTTTCATGTCTTTTGGATTCATACAAAGTGTTAAGGACTCTCTTGAGCAACTTAATTGATTTTTATATGTCTTAAAATTTAAACTGAAGTCAGCACACTTAGTTTATGAAGGCAAGTTTGCCAGTGTTGTGACTGAACAAGACCATTCAGCTAAATGCAGAAAGTCAAATAGCATGAGTTTGTGCTGTAAAATTGTGCCATAAAATTGAACTTTGAAAGTTAAAAAAATCATTTTTCAAATGTACTTACATACATTTGATCTCTGAGCCAGGATCAGGATGGTTCTTTTGGTGGTGGGGGGTGGCTTTTTTTTTTTTTTTTTTTTTTTTTTCTGTGCCATGCGGCTTGTGGGATCTTAGTTTCCTGACCAGGGATCGAACCCGTGCCCCCTGCAGTGGAAGCGTGGAGTCCTAGCCACTGGACTGCCAGGGAATTCCCCTGGGGGGTTGGCATTAACCATCGGGACATAACTTTGAAAAACCACTCAGGCAGTTTTCTAGTCTGGAAAATAGAGATTTAGATTAGATTTAAGAGGTCTCTTCCATCTCTGACCTCCTGTGGTTTTGTTTGCATTCTGCTTTCTGCTATTAACCATTGTTCCAAAGATTTTGTTGAAAAAGCATGTGGTTCGGGATTTCCGTGGTGGTGCAGTGGTTAAGAATCCACCTGCCAACGCAGGGGACACGGATTTGATCCCTGGTCCAGGAAGATACCACATGCCGCGGAGCAACTAAGCCTGTGCGCCACAACTACTGAGCCTGCGCTCTAGAGTCCATGAGCCACAACTACTGAGGCCAAGTGCCACAACTACTGAAGCCCATGCACCTAGAGCCTGTGCTCCGTGACAAGAGAAGCCACTGCAATGAGAAACCCATGCACTGCGAAGAAGAGTAGCCCCTGCTCGCCGCAACTAGAGAAAGCCTGCATGCAGCAACGAAGACGCAATGCAGCCAAATAAATAAATAAAATAAATATGGCCAGTTATACCTACTTTCCAAAGCCAAATGGTGAAAACAAGTTTTTAAAAGCAAACTGGGTTTTAAAAGTACATGTATCATCCCAATCCCATATGTTTGGTGTATGCTGGGTACAGCTTTATGGTGTAAATTCTTTTTAGTTTTAGGCAGATAATTCCCTTATGTTTGGCATTGTGATAACTCATAGATAATGAACAAATGCTTGAACAGATAGTATAGAGTTTACATATCAAGTTAAAGATTACCAGATACTCTTATAAGCAATTCTGGAGGGTTTTAATGAGGCTCGAATGATTGAGGTTCCATCTAAAGGTATTGCAATAGGCAAGCTCATCTCTCCCAGTTTGAGAAGTTGTACACTTTGAATTTCGGCTTGATTCCACTGGCTGAGCTGTTTGTGAATTTCCTAACTCTGGATTGTGTCCAGCCACCCATGGGCAGAGAACAGATTGTTCCATTCTTCATAGTTGTTGCTTAGTTTTACAAATTGAAACATTTGACTAGGTTATATCATTTCTTTATTCTACCACTTTGTAAGCAATTAAAATATTGGGTCGGTCATAATAATGGCAAAAGATCACCATGGATTTATGCATTTTTGTTTTGTTTTGCCTTAGTACCATTCCTACTTGACTCAAGATCTGAGACAGATATATTCAGAGGAGAGTAAACTTTACAGTTGGGAAAAGCTTGAATGATTCGGCCTCCAGTCCACAGATAATGCTTTAATTTAAATTCATTGGGGAGTCCTCTGTCCTTTTCCTGTTTTTCCACAAAGTCTTCCCAGACAGGTGGATAGTAAACATAAATGAGAAACTTGGGGCTTGGGGTTGTAGCTGTTTGTTCTATAGGTGTGAGTCCTGTCTTGGAACAGAATGGCTAATCAGAACAGAAGGAAAGAAAAGTGTGGGGTTTCTGGAAGGAAGGGAGGGAGGAAGAGGGGATACTAGGAAGGAAGTAAAAGGAAAAAGGGTGGAGTTTGTGTGTGAGTCCTGTAAAGGAGTCAAAGATGTAGGGGAGGCAAAGATGGAAGCCAACTGGCACTGGGAATCAGCAATGCTAATTTCCCCTCCTCACCTTGCAAAGACAACATCAGAACTAAACAGTGAGACCTTGTCTTCTGGGGAGAAATAAAAGGACCTGGTTATGGAGTTGCAAAGATGTGATGCGCAAGCCCTGTAGGGTAGGTGGAAATAATCCCATCTTATAGATCAGACTTGGGATGTGACTTGCTTCAGGTCACCCAGCTAGTGTGGCAGAGCCTGATTTTTAATCCAGGTCTGTTCTTTCCACTACTGTGCAGGATGGCTTCTGTTTATGTTTTTGAGGGGGAAGAATACATGGAAAGATTTTAGTACCAACAAAACAATATAGGCAACAGAGGGGAAGCGTGCGGTGATGGGGAACCAAAGAGGTTCCGGCAGTTCCTTTCTCCTTTTCCTGGGCATAATCCTTTTCTGAGGCTCTGGGGTGCCTTGCCTCTCCATTTCTCAGGTATGGGAAATGCTAGTAATTCTGTGTGTATTAGCAGATATCTCAAACAACTTGTTCAAAATTGAACTGATCTTACCAACCCCCCACCCTCTCAGTAATTGCAACTCCAGCCTTTCAGCTGCTCAGCAACAAACTTTGGAGTCATTGATTTTTTTTTTTATAACAAACATCCAGTCTATTGACAAGATTGAGAATCCAGCCGTTTTTCACTAGCTGCACTGCCATACTATGCTAGTCCAAGCCATCATCATCCCTTCAAAGTTCTGACAGTGCTTCGAGACCCGCACTTCTGATTTCAGTTGCCACCACTCATCCCCTGCTTGCCCATACCGTCCCTCAAACACACCAATGTGCTTCCACCCCAGGGGCCTTTGTACTTGCAGCTCCCTTTCCCTGGAGAAATCTTTCCCTAAGTATCAGCACGGTTAACTCCCTCCCTCATTCTGGTCATGGTTCGACTGTCTTCTTGGCATGCGGGATCTTATTTTCCCCACCAGGGGTCGAACCTGTGAACCCTGCAGTGGAAGTCTTAACCACTTGACCACCAGGGAAGTCCCCTGACCACCTATTTTAAACCACACACTTTCCCCCTTCCATGCTTAATTTTTCTCTATGGCACGATCACCATTTGATACAGTATGTTTTTCTTCATAACTGTCATGAGGGCAAGGATTTTTGTCAGTTTTTCATTTCTATTTCCTCAGTGCTTAGAACTGTACCAGGCCCCAAATAGGTGCTCAATAAATATTTGTGTCATTTAGCAGGAGCAGCAGAGCAGTCCGGGAAAACCGCTGCACAGCAAGCTGGCTCAGCTGAGGCTGCTGATGTGGTCAGAGTCCTTCATGCTAACCTTTTGTAAATAATAAAATCAAGTCTCAGATGCCGGATGGACGGCTACCAGGCCTCCAACTTTCCAAGAGCGAATGGCCACCACTCTTCCCGCCTCCTTGCGAAGAGCTGGAAGGAAGCAGGACGTCCCTCCCCGCGAAGTCAACAAGGTTGCTCCGGCCTGCGAGCGCCGCGCTCCGGCCACCACCGCTCCCAGCAGCCGGAACGTTTGCGCGTCGCCACCGTGCGCGGCGGAAGGACTTCGGCGGCGCTCTCAGAGCAAATTGTGCAGAGCTTCCGGCAGAGCGGCCCTCAGCAGGACAGGTGAGGCCGCGGTAAAGGTTTGCCCGAATCCGAGGCGTGGATCCGAGGCCTGGGAAGTGTGGCAGCGGGAGGGGCTGCGCGGCTGGAAGCGGGGATTGAATGGCCCAGAACCGCCTCGCAGGGAATGAGGATGTGTGGGAGGGGGAGGAGGGCAAATTCCGTCTAGGGAGCTGCATAGAAGCATCTGGGGCAGCAGTGTGGAGAGTGGCTCTCCTGCCCTAAGGCAGGGCACGAGTTTGGGGACTTGTGGTCCTGGGTTCTAGCTCGTCACCAGCCTCCAGCTGTGTGGCCTCAATAGAGTTACCAGCCTCTGACCCTTGAGTTCCACACCTGAAAAGCAGGACAGTTATCACCCTTGCCTGTCGCACAGCGCTTGGCAGGGTTAGGTGTGAGGGAAAGCTTCATAAATTGCGATGTGTGGTGCAGATCTCATTTGTTTACGTGTAGCTTTCTGAGCTCATGTGAAGGAATCATACCACCAGCCTTCCCCAGGGGGAAGTGGCTTTCCTGGGGTTGGATTCCCAGCGATATTTGTAAGAAGATGGAATATTGGGCAGTCATAGGCAGTTGGATATGCTGACCTAAGAGGTTACCAAGTACAGTTTCCTCCAGGCTGCATAAATCCCTTCTCTATTAACTGCATGCATTGTAAACATCCAGCTTCCCTTTGAACATCTGCAGTTATGGGGATCTTAATACCTCTGTCCTATCCCTGTAATTTCCCATTGCAGACAGTTCGAATTAAGAAGTCCTTGTATGCAGTGAGCCAGAGGTGGTCCTGCTTGCAGCTTCTACTCATATAGTTCTCACTTTGCTTCTGAACTTTCAGAGAATTAAAAGTAATAAAATAAAAATAAAATAGTTTAAATATTGATGTGATGGATGGCAGTAGCCACCTCTTTAAGAATTTAAGCTTTTGATTTTTGACATTCATGATAAATACAAAAACACCTCCATGGAAGATCAAAATGTTCAATTTAGTCACTGTATGCTGTGTTACTACACTCATCATTAAACCTACAAGGCACCAACATGGTGTGTTGAAGTAGCACTGATGTCAGAATTAATGCACTTCTTGTTATTTCAGGATACTAAAGTGGATCACCTTATCTCCTGAAACAAATGAATCTCTTCCAGTGCCAGGGAGTGGCTTGTTAATTCAGTGAGAGACACACAGAACTTTAGCAAATAATATCTGATTGTAGCAGGTGCCAGAGAAAGCGGTGATGCCATAAAAGCAGTCTTAAACTTGTCAATAGGTTTTAATTCCAGAAGTCCATTTATAAAAATCGATATATATTTAGATTTTTAAGCATATTTTTCTATAGGAAAAATGAAATAAATGAGGTTGAGGTCTTGGTTATTGTCCTCATCACAAAAATTAATCTTTGCCCCTGCCAATGATGGGATTTGTTTTGTCCTTAATGTCTTGGCACTTAGGATTCCTTTGATCTTTCATCTATGGTAGAAGGAAGTTGAAAGTGAGAATGTAGAATGGGGAGGGAGATTCCATTGGGGAGGGTGGAGGTGTGGATGTGATGGGGGTGTTTATTACTTGGTTATGGTTAATAGAGTACTCCCAACACCAATTTTATTCCTGATTATTATTTTTTCAAATCCTATGATCTTTTTTTCTAAAATAACATGTGAAATCCAGACAAAACAAAACGCAAATGTTTTAAATTTTTAACTTTGAAATAATTTTAGATTTACAGAAAAGTTGCAAAAAAAGAAAAGTACAGAGTTTCCATATAACCTCCCTCTTGAGACAGCCTGAGCTAATGTATAAAGTTCCTTTCCAAATGCTTACTAAAATTATTTAAATAATAATGAAATTATTAAATAATTAAATAAAATTTAAAATAAATTAGTTGAGATCAAAATCAAGGTGGGGTATCCCTGATTATTAAAGAGATACATGTTCATATTGAAAATATGAAAATACAGAAAAGAATAAAGAAGCAAAAAACCAATCATCCTTAATTGTAACATCCATCAAAACCATTTGTCCTATTTATTGAATTACTAAATATTTCCTTTTTCTTTTAATAGTTGGGGTTATAGTGTAGGTTTAATATTGTATTTTTTAAAAAATTATGAGCCATAAGCATTTATCATTTATGAATAATAATAAATTTCATTTAAAAACTTGATTATGAGAAAATTCACACAAAGGTAGAAAGATAGTACAGTGAATCACCATGTATTCAGCAGTCAGCTATAATAAGCAACAGTTGTGGCTCGTGTTTCATCTACACCTGTACCCACTTCTCATAATTCTATGGTTCTGTCCTATGACACATCTTTAATACATTTTTGTTTTTTTTTAAATTGTAAAGAGATGCTTATTTGTGGTGGTGCCAAATTTGTGCATAATTATTCGTATTCTTTCTTGGGGATGGGAAAAGAGTTCCATGAGGATTTTAAAGTATTTTTCATTCAGCTACAATTATTGAATAAATTGCAAAAAATAAGATGATTTTGCATTCTGAGTTTTTTTTTTTTACTTTGTGTGTTTACTTTCCGCTCTTTACTTTTCAAATTTAATTGTATGCATTTGGTGACAAACATCTTTAATCAATTCACAATCTAATGATTTTTTTTAACAGAATATTGAATAATACAAAACAGTAAGAAAAAAATGGATGAGGAGCCTGAAAGAACTAAGCGATGGGAAGGAGGCTATGAAAGAACATGGTAAGTAGGGCATTATTACTTTCCCTTCCCTTTTAGATGTTGTTTTGGGTTTTGTTTTTGTTTTTACAACTTTATTGAAGTATATTTTACACATGTTAACATTCACCTGTTTCTTATGTATAATTCAGTGATTTTTAGAAAATTTACTGGATTGTGCAATCATCAACATAAATCAGTTTTAGAACATTTTTACCACCCCAGTAATATCCCTCATGTCCATTTACAGTTAATTCCATTCCCACCTCCAGTCCTAGGCAACTACTGTGTGCTTTCTGTTTCTCTAGATTTGCCCTTTCTGGACATTTCATGTAAATGTAATCATATAATATGTGGTCAGTTGTGTCTGACTTCTTTAACTGAACATACTGTTTCAAGTTCATCCATGTTGTCGCATGAATCAGTAATTCATTTCTTTTTATTGCTGAATAGTATTCTGTTAATATGTTTATGCCATGTTCTTATTCATCCTTTCACCATTTGATGGACATTTAGATTGTCTATAATTTTGGGCTGTTATGAATAATGCAGCTGTGAACATTCAGGTGCAAATCTTCGTGGGACATGTTTTCATTTCTCTTGGGTTGATAAAATTTTAGCTTATCTTTTCAAACAAGTAATTATTGCTTACAGGGAGATTCTTAAAGAAGATGAATCAGGATCACTTAAAGCTACAATAGAAGACATTCTCTTCAAAGCAAAGAGAAAAAGGTAGGTAAACTTTGTGTGTGTTACAAAAGGTAAAATATATTCCTTTAGGTGTTTCTGTCCACTTATGGCCACTCCTTGGTACTTCATTTGAGCTGTGTTTCAGGGAAACTGACTTGTAGCCTTCTAAATAGGGGGAAGGAGCCAGCAACCTAGTGCCTCATCAGGGAAATTGATCTTCAGGGACTGTCCAAAATGCCCATAATTATATGCATCCATAAGTTAATAATTTATTTCACTAAAAAAATGCAGGTTAGTTGAAAAGTTGTAATGATTTTTCAGGTAGTAGATGGTATTCCATTAAAATGTTTGCATAATTTTAACAGGGTATTTGAGCACCATGGACAAGTTCAACTTGGAATGGTATGTTATTCTTTTTTCCTTTTCTGGTACAGGACTAGTTTGAGTTAGAGAAACATTCTGGCTTAATAGAATAAACAACAGTAAAACAAACTTTTTAAGGGAATATATTAAAAATATATGTGTAGAATATGTGAATACTAAATGATATTTTTACTTCTTGATCAAAAATGTATTTGAAAATTGTTCTTTTGGGGATTTTTTTTGGTAGATGCGCCATCTTTATGTGGTAGTAGATGGATCAAGAACAATGGAAGACCAGGATTTAAAGCCAAATAGACTGACATGTACTTTAAAGGTATACTAAAATTATTCTAATTTATACTACATGTGAGGAAGGATGCTGAATTCTGTAAAAGAAATGGTTTTAAAGAAAGCAATCTTTTTTTTTTTTTGAGCTAATACAAACTATAGCTAAGTAGAAGTGCTACCGGATCATTTACAGAAATGGTATACCAAAATAGCTAATTATTTATGCTTTTAATTCCACTCCATGTTAGGATCTTGCTTTGTCAGTTATCCCTTTCTTTATTGAATCTTCATTCTCCTTTGACTTACTTGAATCAATCTCCTCAGCTTATAAACACATTCAGATTATTCCTAATTTATTAAAACCCATCCTCAGTTTTGCTTATTCTGTTTGTCTTTATTGGATCTTTTCCTCGTTTAGATTGTTTCTGTCTTATATGTCCAAATGGTTCCATCTTTCAAGGCCTAGCTCAAACCTATCTCATCACTTACCGTTTCAAATTCAGGTTTATTTAATATTTCAAAATTTATTATTTTTTATTTATTTAATATTTTTACTTCTGAACATTTTTTGAAAATCTATAAACTTAAAAATCATTAGAAACAATGCTTCATAAATAGATTTCACAGGCACTTCCCTGGTGGTGCAGTGGTTAAGAATCTACCTGCCAATGCAGGGGACACGGGTTCAGTCCCTGGTCCAGGAAGATCCCACATGCTGTGGAGCAACAAAACCTGTGCGCCACAACTACTGAAGCCCGCACTCTAGAGCCTGCAAGCCACAACTACTGAAGCCCGCGTGCCACAACTACTGAAGCCCACATGCCTAGAGCCTGTGCTCCGCAACAAGAGAAGCCACCTCAATGAGAAGCCTGCGCACCGCAATGAAGAGTAGCCCCTGCTCGCTGCAACTAGAGAAACCCCACGTGCAGCAACGAAGACCCAACGCAGCCAAAAACAAATAAATTAATTAAAAAAAAAAAAGATTGCACAAAACCTGTTTTCTGTGGTTGTTGTTTTGCCCTTATCTAGTATTTCCTTTTTGTTTTCTTTGAACAGTTGTTGGAATACTTCGTAGAGGAATATTTTGATCAAAATCCTATTAGTCAGGTATGTAGATAAGTGATGTAATTCAGAATTAGCATCCTGATATTATTGCCAAATATAATTTATTTTTTAAAACATTGTACATATATTCTATTGGTGATTAAGTAATTCAGATTGTGTATAAGTTTCTGGGACACTTAGCAATGAAAAGTAAGATAACTCTAGAAGTTAATGTACAGTGAACACATAGCTCAGTTTATATCAGAAGTTTCTCATGTTACTTATTCCTTTTGTAATTAGTCATTTATTTTAGTTACATACATTCTTATCAAGAAGAAATAATTTGTTAAATTAATAATGATTTTTGTTTTTATTTTGAGATTGGAATAATTGTAACAAAGAGTAAAAGAGCTGAAAAACTGACTGAACTCTCAGGTATGCATAAAATTACCTTTATAGCACTCAAGGACTTGGCTTTATTTACCCAACCTTGTAACTCTGTAAGGTTGCCTAATAAGTAAAATGAAGCCTTTCTGCAGGCTCTTTAGGTAAAACACTTAAAAAAACCTCTATTAAACTCTTGGTCTCTAAAATGACCTGTTTTTTTGTTTGGTTTTGTCGCCCACACGGCATGAGGGATCTTAGTTCCCCAACCAGGGATCAAACCCGTGTCCCCTGCAATGGAAGCGCAGTCTTAACCACTGGACTGCCAGGGAAGTCCCTAAAATGACCTGTTTTAAATTGAGTTCTGTTTTTTCATTTGTTTTTTTTTTAACTTGAGTTCTGCACAGTCATGAATAGTATTATAATGAATGTAAATGTGTTTATTCTTATCCTGAAAGCATTAAGATAAAATTATTTTAACCATTCAGAAGATCCACTTAATCTTAAAATTAATTTTTTAAAGGTAAACCTCTAAAGAACAAAGAGTATACAAATTGAATTGTAGTTGTTAATGATTAGATTTTCTGCTTGAATGACATGCCTAACTGAATTTTATTCTCTTAAGAGATAATAATGGCAGATTTTATTTGCTTTGGTATATGTGCCATTGCAAACTTACATCACTAATTCTATTTTATTTTCTGTAAAATACACTGTCCCTTAAATGTGGTTCTCAACCTTTCATCCTCACCAATACACATAAAATTGACACACTTCCATCATTAGTAATTTTTCATTATGGCAGTAAGTAGTGAAGTGTATGTTAGCCTGGGGTCATCCAGGAAACTCAGTTGGAAGTAATCCAAAAAATCACAAACTAGCTTAAGGGCAAAGGGGAAATTACTGGCTCATGTTGAAAGGTGGGCTGACTTCACATATAGTTGTTTCTGTCTGGCTTCATTCTCTGATAGGTTTTCTGAGAGGTGACAAGATGTCTATTAATAGCCCAAGTCTACATGACCCTCCTAGTCCGTAGCCTCAGCACAGGTTCCAAAGAGGACTCTTATTGACTCTGATTATGATCTGCGCATCCATGAGCCGTCAAAGTAGCCAAGGGAATGAAGTATTTTGTTGGTAGGCCTGGATTACATGTCTGTGTCTGGAGTAGGTTAGAAGCAGGGTAAGTTCCATTTGAACCACGTAGTCTAAACTAGATTCTTATACAGTGAAGGAAGGATGGTTCCCCTAAGAAAAAGATGTAGGGCTGACCCTCTTGCATGCCCCCTACCCCAAGTTAATAGTAATATTCTGTGGGTGCACAGAGATGAAAAATCCTCTGGTGATTCTTATAGGCCTCTTGAAAGTACCCTCTCTTCCTCTGAACAGAATCACTGCTATAAACCACACTGACAGTAACGTAAGTATGCTTTTTTTCTATACTCATAACACAGTAGGAGATAAAAAATTTTTTTGTATGTTATGGTAGAAAGAAAAGTGGATAGAGAGCCAGAAGATTTTGAGTGTTGGTCCTGCCACTGGGTAGGCATATGTCTTTGGGCAAGTCACTTAACTTATTAGATTTGTTTCTCAGTTATGAAATGAAGGAATTAGACTTAGGTACTTTTCATTTCTAAAATTTTATGATTCCAAGAATAAATACTTGCAGTATATAGCTGACCCTTGAACAACTTGAGAATTGGGAATGCTGACCCTCTGCACAGTTGAAAATCTGCATATAACTTTACAGTCGGTGCTCTGTTTCAGTGGTTCCACCTCCGTGAGTTCAACCAACTGCAGATCATGTAGTACTGTAGCACATACTTAGTGAAAAAAAAATCTGCATATAAGTAGACCCACATAATTCAAACACTTACTGTTCAAGGGTCCACTGTATATTAACTATGGCAAATGGTTAATATTTTAAAGCTTATTCAAATAAATAAGAACACCAAGAAGCTCCAAATAGATGTATGGGCAAAGAAGATAAACAGTGCATGCCAGAAAAAAAGAGGAATTAAATAACTATTAAAAAAGAAAGTTTAGCCAAACTAGTGTTAAAAAAAAAAAAGCCCACTCAACAACATTTTACATATTTTAAATGACCAAAATGAAGTTTCAAAAGCAATATATGGCTTGCTGAACCATGGAGAAACTGGTACTTATAATGCTGATAGTCTGGTTAATTTGTTTAACATTTTCTGGAAAAGAGCCATAAAAATGTTCCTTGGAGGACTTCCCTGGTGGTCCTGTGGTTAGGACTCCGCACTTTCATTGCTGAGGGCACGGGTTCAATCCTTGGTCGGGGAACTAAGATCCCGCAAGCCGTGTGGCACGGTGAAGAGGGAAAAAAAAAGGTATTAAAAAATATATATTCCTTGAAGTATACTTAGGAAATGTTATGAAAGAAGAAAAAGCCTCACTCTACAAATATACTGTCTGGAGTGGTATGTATTGGGTTGGCCAAAAAGTTCGTTCGGGTTTTTCCGATGATGTTACAGAAAAACCTGAACGAACTCTGGCCAACTCACTATAATAGTGACAAATTGGAAATTAAATGTTCAGTGGTATGAAGGTAGTTTGCTATATGATAAACTCGATGTTTAATTGTTAATTAATATGAAGACAATGTTGAAATAGGAGGAAATGTCTGAAGAATACCATATTTTATTGAACCTCAGATTCTGTCATTTGTAAGATACCTTTATTTTATGAGCCATCAAGAAGGAAACACTCTAGCAATTAACCTTTGATACAATGTCAAATGATATGTGAATTGTTCATACCAGCTTCTTGGTGGTTTGACATGCCTGTCAACTATTCTAAAGAATTGGGCAGTTTTTCTTCCCTTCATTTGTATTGCTTAGCATGAGACAGACAGTCTTTTCAGATGTTATTTCAATAACAACGTAACACAGTTTTGTCTCTTTGTGGAAATCCTCTTTCTTGGGTCTTATAAAGTGCTTGTTTTTTACCCCTGAAGAAAAAAATGGAATTGCAGGCATTCTTCTATCAATGAGTTTTTGCTTCACCAATAACAAATTTACACCTCACTGTTCTGTTCCATGCCTTTCTACATAAAAATATAACCGTCTGTATTAGCCTTTCTAAAAACACTTTAAATCGCAGTTAAACTCAACATGAACAGCACAAACAATGCACATGATACAGTTGAAGCAGCAACACATCAACAGCATTCATAGGTTCACACTTGAGCAGGCAGTGACAGCTGTGTCACAAACGCTGCCTGGCTGCCGGTGATTGTAAGACACATCGTGATTTCAGAGATGTTAAAATGTGAACATATATTAGTATTAAAAATGATGAAATAGGAAATATTAAGAGTAAAAATATATGCACTCTAGGTTAATATTATTAAAATGTGTGCTAATAGATTATTTGTATTCTGTTTTTTCAGTACGAGTGAGACTATATAACAAAACATTTCTGATGAAAGTGCAACTTGCTGATAAGAACCTGCTATATAAAAAATAAAATAAAATTCAAAAATTCAAAAAAAATTGCAACTTGCTAAAAATGTAAATCAAAGGGATTCTGTTGTTTAACATCATAGATATGTAAATTTGGGAGAAAGGTAAATTTATATAATATATATATATTATTTTTATTAAAAGTAGATTATTCCATTTCTATTTTAGGAAACTCAAGGAAACACATAATATCTTTGAAGAAAGCTGTAGATATGACTTGCCATGGAGAGCCATCTCTTTATAACTCCTTAAGCATGGCTATGCAGACTCTAAAGTTAGTATTTTACATTTATTGTTTATAATTTATTTCAAAGTTTTTTGAATGAGTTAAGTTGAAATGATAATATGTTAATATGCGTCTCCATAAACCCAGCTGTAATGAAATCATTATTGAAAGAAATATGTAATGTCATTTATAATGTTTAGTATGGTGTTGGTAAGTAATTTTTATTTTACATTTTAGTTGCTGAGGTATATCCTTAAAGGTTTTAGAAAAATATAATTAAAGCTGTAGTAATATCAGTAGTACAAAAGAAATATAAAAAATATTTTATTGAAAATTGATTGTATGTGGAATTTAATGTGGTATAATAACTGAGTTTGTTGTACATTGGTTTTTATTAACTTATTTTGTAATACATCTATAAATTAATAGCACTTTTCTAGCAAGTTTAACTATGTGGAATATAGTTAAAGCCCCAAAGAAAGTATTCGATATATTTAAAGCTTATATATTTTATCCCTGGATAGTCTGTCCTGACTCAGATTTTTATACCTTTATATGATACTTTTTTAGTTTTGAAGTAGATGAGAAGGAGGTAACACACATAGTGACGGTAGGCACAATAGCAGCATCCACAAGTGAAAGCTGAGCCTAACAATGAAAATATAAGCTGGAAAGCTATAAATAATTGATAAAGTTGCTCCAAAAAGCATAGAAATATCTATTTGGTATAGAGGAGAACAGTTCATCACATCTTAAAATCCCGTAAACCATCATTGAATTAAATGGTACACAAACATTACTGTTTATGAATATTATGACTGAATCAACATAAGATTAAATTGTCTTTAAAAAAGAAGTATGTTACTATTTTCAAGCCACACATATGCACCTTAAAGTTGATTCCTATGGTATTGTCACACTTTCCAATGTACACTTTAGACTTTGTATGAAACAAATCTATTAGAATGTAAGCTTCATGATGTCAGGAACCTTGTTGGTCGTTTATCACTTCATCCCCAGAACTTAAAAGAGTATTCAAGAAATGTTTATTGAATGAATAAGTGAATCAATGAATTTTTTTTAAGTGTGTAGCTAATTTTAGAAAAACTGGCATTAAGGTTTTTAGAGTATACTCACAATTCATTCCTTTGTAATGTTGAAATAAATGGGGTTATTCTGTAGTCTAAGTGTGTAAAACATGGGTACTATTGTTTCTGAGTTTTTTATTAGTGTAATTTGTTATACCTAATTGGAGTGGTTTTTATCTTTCTTTAGACACATGCCCGGACATACAAGTAGAGAAGTCCTAATCATCTTTAGCAGTCTCACAACCTGTGATCCATCTAATATCTATGATCTAATCAAGGTAGAACCAATAATTTCTTCATAATCAAAATCAAAGTTACAACTCTAAAGAGAATTCTATAGTGAATTTATTACTACTTTTCAGAACATTCTATTTTTCAAACACATTAATTATTCAATTTTTTTTCTTCCCTCAAAACTCACCATTTACTTGGATTTTACGAAGACCCTAAAGGCAGCTAAAATTAGAGTGTCTGTTATTGGATTGTCTGCAGAGGTTCGGGTTTGCACTGTGCTTGCTCGTGAAACTGGTGGTATATATCTAGAATCTTCAATATTTACTCATAATTACTATGTAAAGTAACAGTCTATTAATTAGGATGTTTTTATATGTTTTTTAAGCTGCTAAACTTAAATCAGTTCATGTCCTGAAGTCCAAAATATGGGTAGTTACATTAAATATATCACCAATTCTATAAGATATCATCTCAGAATGCAAGGAATTTTCAGTAGTTATGTCAATGTTCAGAGTAAGCATTATAACTCTTGAAAAGCTAGAAATTTTACTATATTAATACTTAGTGAAGAACTTGTAACTTGGCTTTAATTAAATTGTAATTACAGTTATTCCTAGAGAAGTCAATTTGGAGATGTTATTTAAATAAAGTTTTTGAAAAATGATAATTTAACTTAAGAATTTACTTTGAAAATGAACATTTTCAGATGGTAAAACTTTTACAGAATTATATAGAAATTACAGTTCATTCTTATGTCTGGAAAGCTGTTGTTTCTTCTCTTTTACTTCTCATCTTGTTAGGCACATACCATGTTATTTTAGATGAAAGCCATTACAAAGAATTGCTGACACATCATGTTAGTCCTCCTCCTGCTAGCTCAAGCTCTGAATGCTCACTTATTCGTATGGGTAAGTATTTATTTTGTGTTATTTAATTAATTTATTTTTATTTTTAATTTTTTTTTGGCCACACCACTTGCAGGATCTTAAATAGTTCCCCGACCCGGACCCGGGCCACTGCAGTGAAAGTGCCAAGTCCTAACCACTGGACCTCCAGGGAATTCCCTATTTTGTGTTATTTTAAAATAGACATTTAAAAAAATATATTTTGACTCAAGCTAGACTTTCTATCTCATTTGCACAAGTTAACGTTTAAGAATTTCTTGTATTTAACTTAAGTGTTTTATAATTAGAGAAAATTATGCTGTTGAAGCAATTTTGGGAAATACAGAGAAGTAAAAAGAAAATTAAACTCACTTGTAGTCCTATCACTCAAGGAACACTACTTTTTTTTTTTTAATTGTTAAGGTTAGGTATAAAGACACTGTGTTTATGGAGAAATTCTTGTATTAAGAAATCAAAAAAGCTATAAAATCTGCTGTACTGTTTTATCAAAGCTGTGTAATACAATTATTATTTTATAGTAAACATTTATTTGTAAATTGAAAAAGCCCAACTATTTTGTAATTTGTAATTGAAAAATCCCAACTTTTTCAATACAAAAAGAGACTCCTGGGGCTTCCCTGGTGGCGCAGTAGTTGAGAGTCCGCCTGCTGATGCAGGGGACGCGGGTTCGTGCCCCGGTCCGGGAAGATCCCACATGCCGCGGAGCGGCTGGGCCCGTGAGCCATGGCCGCTGAGCCTGCGCGTCCCGAGCCTGTGCTCCGCAGCGGGAAAGGCCACAGCAGTGAGAGGCCCGCGTACCAGAAAAAAAAAAAAAAAGAGAGACTCCTTGTTTAATATGCATTTTTAAACTGTCAGTGAGATGGAATGCTTTTCTGCCTTGTTTTTGGCTATTTATAGTACTGTTCAACTTCTCTTTCCTGTTTCCTCATCTCACGTGATATTAGTATCTATTTAATTGCCTGTTGCAAGGATTGAGTTAATACAGACCAAGTATTTAGAGTAATGCTTGATATAAACACTTAGTACATTTTAGATATTATGTTGGCTAATCTTTTCGATTTACTGATACATTTCCTTAGCCTATCTTAAAGTTATTTTTAAACTTATAATAATTCTCCAAATTGATTTATTAGAACCATTTAGGAATATCAACCCATTTTCAGTCACCTGATGCAAATGTTTTTTCAGTTGGTCATTTTCCTTTACTTTTATTTATTTGTTTTGAAATGTAGATAGGTTTAAAATTTTTATATAGAATGAAATTTCTCTTTTTTTATGGTTTCTGCTTTTCTTAGACTTGTTTTCAGAATTTAAAAATATATATGGAAAAGAGACTACATGGGTTTGGACATTCCAAAATTTTAAACTAGGAGTATGTTCTTATATAAAATGAAAGTGGACTATATTATAGACTCCTCTGTTATATCAGAAAGTATTTAAAAATTACATTTTCTTTTTAAAAAGCAGTGTGTGTTAAGCGTTGTTAAATTAGAAAATATGGATATGAACTTTAGAATCTGAGGCCATATGTATGGACAGATCTTTCCCCCATTTCCTCTACTATTAATTCTTTTTTAAACTGGGAATTACTGTCAGTTTGACCGTGCTATAATAAACATCTAAAAGGCAGGAAAGAGAACTTTTGCACAACGTAGTGGGCTTTCTGGTAGGAACATTTTTAGGTTTCTATTACTAGAATTTTTCTGTTTCCTTGAGGAAAAAAAAGTAATACATTTTCTTCTGTGAAGGATTTCCTCAGCATACCATTGCTTCTCTGTCTGATCAAGATGCAAAACCCTCTTTCAGTATGGCGTAAGTAAAAACCTTGAAATTGTCCGTGATAATGTTTTTACATTGTTAAGTCCTTCCTGTAAGTTATAAATTTAAAAGATGGACTTGAAATGTAATGGCTTTTGTAGAAGATTACTTTCTATGTAGCTGTAAAAAGGAGTGAAAACTATATATACTCCTGTAATATTACTAAGTAAAACAGTAAGGTAGAGAAAAGTGTATAGTGTGCTACCGATCATCTAAGAAGAGGGTGGAGGTTTGAGTAGATACACATACTTGTTTATATTAATAATAAAAATAGTAATGAAACCAAAAAGTAAAAAAATGTTTACTAATGCAATGTGTGGAGAAAGGCAAAGAGATAGATCCTAGACTTTTCTGCATATAACTTGTTTTAACTTTGGAGCTTTACATTTTACATAATTATAAAACAAAAGTAAACTTAAGAAAGTAAGTCTTAAAACTCATAAATAAGACTACTGTCTTTAGCTATAAAAGTGTAATAGGGACTAGATTTACACTTCTGTCTCCTTGCAGAAAACCAAACAAAATATACAAAACTGTAGTTTTTGTATATTGGACAACAGGCAGTGCAAATAATGATCCCTGCAAGACGAGAAACAAATGAGGTGGGCCCTATGATTGCAGCTTACTGCCTAGAGAGAATTTCCAGGCTGCTGTGCAGGGAGGGAAGACCCACACAGAACCAGGAGGTTTTGCTCCGTTCAGAAACAAAGTTCAGAGTTTGGGGGGTGGGGGGGTGGAAGAGGCTACCATTTTGCAGGGCAGAGTACTCGAGAGTAAAGAGCTGCACAGAGAGCTCTGGAGAGCTTCCTCTGAAGCTCCCCATGAGTCATTAGCTGAATGTTGATCTGTACATTCCTGCCGGGAATCTGGAGGCCAGGGAAAGAACTGGAGAGGAGCAGCAGAACAATCCCTAGAGCTCACACGGGGCAGGGAGTAGTTCATGTTACCACCAGTCAGTGTGGAAAGGCCTCTTAACACCGCAGGCATTGAATAGAGTCCACAGTAATGAAACCAAGTTAACTCTAGACTAGCAGCTGTTCTGGACAGCCTAACAAACTTAAAAGCAAGTCTTGGCATCATACTATTTCACAGTTACTAAAGTATATTCCAGAAAAAGCCACAGTGTATTTAAGGCAATGCAAAAAAAAATCCAGCACCCAAAACAGAGCAAAATTCACAATATCTGGCAACCAATCAAAAATTACCAGTCATGCAAAGAAGTAGGAAAGTATGACCCATAACAAGGAGAAAAATCGTAGAATGGAAACATATCCAGAAATAACACAGTTGATAGAAGTAATAGGTTTGGTGTTAAAATAATTATTGTAAATATACTCCATATGCTCAGGAAAGTTGAGGAGTACATGAGTATGATAGGAGATATGGAAAATAGAAAAAAGACCCCAATCAAACTTCTAGAGATGAAGAATACAGTGTTTTAGATGAGAAATAAGCTGGATTAGGATTAACAGCAGATTAGTCACTGAAGAAGAGAAGGTGAGTGAATTCAAAGACATTAATGGAAACTATTCAAAACAAAATGCAAAGAGGAAAAAAAGACAAAAATGAACAGAGTGTAAGTGAGCAGTGAAACAACTTGAAGGTTTTAAAATCAGAGTGGCTTTTGCTCTAACTGCTCACATCTTTATATATCACTTTTTAAAAACTAATGTTTCCCCCCACAGGCATCTGGATAGCAACACTGAGCCAGGACTTACATTAGGAGGCTATTTCTGCCCACAGTGTCGGGCAAAGTACTGTGAGCTTCCTGTTGAGTGTAAAATCTGTGGTAAGAAACCAACTGTTCATGATCCAGTAAATTAATCTTGAATAATTTCTTACCTATATTGCTATTAAAATAAATATAAATATTAAGCTCTGCCTATGTTTCTGGATTTAATCTGTGAAAAAAGACATAGATTACTTTTTTCATTGTGTGCTTAGTACTCCATTTTTAAAAATAAACATGGCATTCTAAAAGAGTTTCCTAATTCTCTTTCTGAAAAAAATTATGTTCTTTAAAGGCAGTGCAGTAGATCTAGTAGACGTTTTTGCAGCTCTTCATAAAATAAATATATATAAGGAGAATGAGAAGTTAAAGTAACAGAATTGTAGAATTTTATTTAATTTATAAGTAAGGAAATATGCCAAGAGAGGTCACATACTTAGTGACAGAACTAAGACTCCATCCTGGAGTCTCCTTTTATGGCCACAGGTAAACTAAAGAAATGAATGCCTGCAATCCTAAAAAAACAGAACTTGAAAATATTTAGCCTAAGTTATATCATTTGACATTTCAGCCATCATCTTTATGAGGTTTGGGTTATTAAATATGTCTTTCTGCTTTATGTGTTAGGTCTTACTTTGGTGTCTGCTCCCCACTTGGCACGGTCTTACCATCACTTATTTCCTTTGGATGCTTTTCAAGATATTCCTCTGGAAGAACATAATGGAGAAAGGTATATGAGTTTTGAGTAATTTGTATCTGTTACAAGTGATAATGTTTGAATATATTGTTACTACATTAAAAAGAGTCATATTCACTTGGTCACGATTACTGCTAATGTAGAAAATGAGATGTAGAATGCCTTGTTTATGACTGAAATGATTCATTAAACAGATCTGGATCTCCAGAGATCTGTTAATTTCCCTAAACCCATCTATGTGTAGTAAGAGTGGTGGTATGTTGGTAAATCAGCTCTCCAAAAAGAAAAAAAAAAAAAGCCCCGATTTGTAGCATTTGCTGACTTCCATGGTGTAAAACTGGAAGATTTATCCAGAAGGCCTAATATCAAAATAATATAAAAAATAAAGAAAAGATCAAATGAAGAGTATGAAAGAAATATTCAAGGATATTTTCTACTGTCGAAGGAAAAAATTTTCTAGATTGAAAGGGACTGTCAAGTGCCTGACATATTGAAGGCAGACCTGCACTGAAGTGTATCATTGTGAAATTTCAGAATACACAGCAAAATACTAACCCTAAACATTTCTGGAGAGGGAGAATTGGGTCACATGACCTGGAATTAAAATTGTTTGGCTTCTTGTGAGCAACACTGGATGCTGACAGGGAGCAATTTCCTTCAAAATTTGGAATGAGAATTATTACCAACCTGAATTATATACCTAGCCAAGGTATTTAAATGTAGGTAGAATAGGAACTTCCCTGGCAGTCCAGTGGTTAAGACTCCGTGCTTCCAATGCAGGGGGTGTGGGTTTGATCTCTGGTCAGGGAACTAAGTTCCCACATGACGAGCAGCGCAGCCAAAAAAAAATATGTAGGTAGAATAAAGACATTTTCAGACTTGTAAGGTCTCAAGAGACTTTCTTGGGAAGCTGTGGAAGAGATGATTCAAAAGAATAGAGAAAGAGAATGAATGAAAGAGAATAGGAATATTTACCTAATTCAAAAGTGGCTAAAGAAAGCTGTAGGATGACGTCCTAGAATGACACTTGTATGTCAGATATGGAGAACAGTCAGTCTAGTTTGGAGAAGGTCAGAATGCTCCAGGAGAGATGTCACCAGAGGATGGAAACTATAGAATTCCTGATGTAGCTGAACATAACAAGAGGATATTCAGACTTCTCAGGGATCGGTTGGGGCTGAGTTAGTGGTAATTAGAAAAGTTAAGCTTATGAATAACAATACAGTTATTAACTCCAGGAGAAAGTGTTTTACAGAGAGGAAAATTTGTATGGCATGGCTCAGATGAATATGTCTATGTAGTCATAATAAACTAAACATTTAATATTGTTCTATCCAAAATGACTTAACAAATGTCATTCTCAATTCTTTCTATGTAGTTATGTGTACCCATTGCTATTGGTTCAAGATAGTTGAAAGAGAATTAAAATCTCATCTTCTGTAGTGGCAGGATCATAGCCAATGGCCTATGAAAAAAAACCAAGAGGTAGCACTATGAGCATTTGCTCTGGAAATGAAGTGCGGGTGGGTAGGCAGAGAACTGCTCTCTTTTGTAATAAATTTTGAGAACTTTTAATTCTTTAAACCATTCCTTGAAAATTAAGCCCTTAGGCATCCATTTTTATGATAAATTAACTTCTATCCATCTAGACTTGTACCAGCTGTCTGCTGTCTTTGGGAAAGTTGAAAAATAATCATGCAAATCATTTTCTGTAGGTCTTAATTCCCTTGCAGAATACCAGCTGAGAAATCATACTCATATTTAACCTTGATGAAAATAAAATAAAATTTGTTTAAGGAAGATTTTAAGCTGTCAGATGACCTTGGGATTTACTGTGGAATTTTCTTAAATTACTGGTATTCTTAATTCTTTCTCCTAAAAATCATATGTAAAGATAATTACAGTTGACCCTTGAACAACACGGATTTGAACTGCAATGGTCCACATACTTGTAGATTTTTTCCATAAACACATACTACAGTACATGATCCACAGTTGGTTGAATCCTCGGATGTGGAACTGCTGATATGGAGGGTCAGAGAGCCAGAGTGCCAACTGTAAAGTTATACTCAGATTTTTGACCTCAGGGATTGGTACCCCTAGCCTGCGTGTTGTTCAAGGGTCAACTGTACTTATTATTAATAAGAGAATTCTTGTAGAAGTTTTCCTGAGCTATTTTAATGAGTGAGTCCTTAACAAAATGATTCTTAAACTTTCTTTTTCAGATTTTGTTATGCCTGTCAGGGGGAATTGAAAGACCAACATGTAAGTTCATGTGCTTTGTAAATATTAAGTATTGTACAATAAATATTGAGAAAATAGTATTATAAGTTTTCAATAGATTGTTGAAGACCAGGCTCATATCAGGTTATTCCTTAGAAGTATAACAGTAGGTAGAGATAAAATGGGAGCTATTACAAACAGTTGTTTTGTAATTCTGCATTCTAATTTTGCTATAAAGATATTTTAGTAGTTTGTCTTCAGTTTGCAAGCTAAACTGAAATACTGAAATATTAGTTTGGAAATACTAAAAGTTTTTTTCTCCATGTTGTACTTTAGGCACTCATAACTCATTTTGAAGTTACCGTTTAAGGTGACCACAGACCAAAGGTTATTCCCCCATTGTGCCACTGAGAAAATATTTTTAAAAATTTTGATGGGGCCAATTTGAACATATAAACTTATATAAAGTTGCAAATAAGATAGATCACTATCTAGTTTTAATTTTTTGTTAATTTAGTTACATGTCCATATTTAAAACTATACTTTATAAACTATATAAACTATTAGTTGAAAGGATGGCTTGTTTTATTCTACTCTCACATTTCATAAAACAGTTGTATCGGAGTTTCCTGGTGGTCTAGTGATTAGGATTCGGTGCTTTCACTGCCGTGGCCCAGGTTCAATCCCTGGTTGGGGAACTGAGATCCCACAAGCCTTGAGGCATGCCAAAAAAAACCCCCCAAAAATCCAAATATATATATATAAAACCAATTAAAAAAAACAATTTTATTAAGTTCTACATGCCTCTTTGACATCAGTAGCTGCATCCTCACTAGAACCACTTTTTGACTCATTTGGAAGTTTTTAAGAAGACACCATCTTTTTTTTAATAAATTTATCTTATTTTTATTTATTTTTGGCTGCGTTGAGTCTTTGCTGCTGCACGCGGGCTTTCTCTAGTTGTGACGAGCGGGGGCTGTTCTTTGTTGCAGTGCGAGGGCTTCTCATTGCGGTGTCTTCTCTTGTTGCAGAGCATGGGCTCTAGGCGCGCGGCCTTCAGTAGTTGTGGTACACGGGCTCAGTAGTTGTGGCACGTGGGCTCAGTAGTTGTGGCTCGTGGGCTCTAGAGTGCAGGCTCAGTAGTTGTGGTGCACGGGCTTAGTTGCTTCGCAGCATGTGGGATCTTCCTGCACCAGGGCTCAAACCCATGTCCCCTGCACTGGCAGGCAGATTCTTAACCACTGCGCCACCAGGGAAGTCCCCAAGGGACTTTAAGGACTCAAAAACGAAGTTATTCCCTCATTTCTTTTTTTTTCTTTTATAAATTTACTTATCTTATTTATTTATTTTTGGCTGCATTGGGTCTTTGTTGCTGTGCGCAGGCTTTCTCTAGTTGCAACAAGCAGGGGCTACTCTTCGTTGCGGTGCACGGGTTTCTCATTGTGGTGTCTTCTCTTGTTGCAGAGCATGGGTTCTAGATGCGTGGGCTTCAGTAGTTGTGTCTCGTGGGCTCCAGAGTGCAGGCTCAGTAGCTGTGGCACACGGGCTTAGTTGCTCGCAGCATGTAGGATCTTCCATGGACCAGGGATCGAACCCATGTTCCCTGCATTGGCAGGCGGATTCTTAACCACTGAGCCACCAGGGAAGCCCCTTCCCTCATTTCTAAGGAGTACTTTTTTGGAAAAAATTAATTGCCTTCGATTTGAGAATATATAGTACATTGGAACTAATAAAGTTGGTAGGTGAGTAGGGAAAAAGTGATAGAGATATAAAAGAGCAAAGCAACTTGAATGTCTTCTAACTATGCTGTACCTAACTTTTGGAAACTACTTTTTAAATTTAGTTTTCTTCTTTTCACTGCAGGTCTATGTTTGCACTGTGTGCCAAAATGTTTTTTGTGTGGACTGTGATATTTTTGTTCATGACTCTCTCCATTGTTGTCCTGGCTGTATTCATAAGATTCCAGCTCCTTCAGCTATTTGATTCCAGCATATAATACACATTGAATGTGTTAAAAAGACATTTGCGACTGTAAATAAAATGATTCTTTAGAAGAAACTCCAGTGAAGAACCGTTCGAAAGGAAAGTCTAAGAAACCTATTACTTTAAAGCTTCCTCTGTAATGATTGGTAAAGTATTTACTTAATGGTGTATATCTAATACCGCCATTTTGGTGGTTTGTTGTCTGAGACTGGCTTACCTTTTATAGTTCAGGTTAATGAACTATCCTTGTTAGCCTCACTCAGGTTCATACCCAGGGACTGTTTAACTTAATCCCCCTCAACTTTCCTACCCTGGGTCATCAGAAAAATGTAGGTGAGAATGTATGATGAGGTCCATGTTTCAGGTTCAATGAAGATATACTGTTATAGGCAGGACTCTCTCTAGGGTATACCCTTCTGAGAGTGAATCAGGTTTCCATAGCAAAGGTATGTTTATTTTAAATCTATGAACTTTAGTCACTCTAGATTGAGTTTAACTATGATATTCGTGATTTTATAAATAACAATTCTTAGTGAAGAATGTTATCAGTAAAGACAATGTAATCCCACCCTGGAGAGTCTATTCAATAAATCTTGGAGGAAGCCCAGGAATATGCATTATTTTCAGTTTTTTATATATATATATACATATTCTTTTTCAGATTATTTTCCCTTATAGGTTATTAGAAAGAATTATGTATTTTTAGCAACACATGTGTGCACACACACACTAAGACGTAATTTGACCAAAGTACAGATCTTTCTCCCAAGAGTCATACTGTTTGCGCCTAGACCCAAATGGTTCTTTACAAGTAAACAGACTTCGGCTCTAGGTAACCAAATTAACTGCTGTCTTCCTTCCTTTTGCTCTGTCCACAAGAGGTATCAGTGGCTTGAAGGAGATGCCTTTAACATAATCAGAATATTTTATCTCCCCCTACTTGAAGTAAAAGAAAGGCCATGAGTAGGCACCTCTTGAAAAGTTACTTAGAAATATATTAGACACACACTCACAGTACTGTATATAAAAGGGACATGGAGTGCCTTTTTGGGGGCTGCTTTATCTCTTTCTACAATTTTGGGGTTTATTTGTATACTTGGTAAGGTTAAGGTGAATATTTTAGTTAGACGTAAGGAGGAATTTCTAGTCTCAAAATTATAGAGAGGGCTTCCCTGGTGGCACAGTAGTTAAGAATCTGCCTGCGAATGCAGGGGACACAGGTTTGAGCCCTGGTCCGGGATGATCCCACATGCCGCGGAGCAACTAAGCCCGTGAGCCACAGCTACTGAGCCTGCGCTCTAGAACCCACGAGCCACAACTGCTGAGTCCGCGTGCCGCAACTACTGAAGCCCATACACCTAGGGCCTGTGCTCCGCAACAAGAGAAGCCACCACAATGAGAAGCCGGCACACTGCAACAAAGAGTAGCCCCCGCTCGCCACAACTAGAGAAAGACCGCGTGCAGCAACGAAGACCCAATGAAGCCAAAAATAAATAAGTAAATTTTTAAAAAATTATAGAGAAAATCCTGGTTTGTTTTAGATTATAGAAATAAAAATGGTGATCTAATAATACTGTTAGTTCTGGCCTTAGTCTCCCTCATGGAACTCCACAGTATACTACAATAATGAAGGAAACTTTTTAACATTAGGAATCTTTCTGAATAGTATGTCTTTCTGAGTTCTGTTTGATTAGAGAACTCCTTAAAGCTTAAAATTCATTATGAAAATTAGATTCATTTTAAATACTTTTGAATGTATACATTTCACTTCATATTCTTTTTTATTTTCCTGAAAGTCATTTTGTTTTAACTGAAGCATTTAGTCCATTTATATTTAATGTGCCTACTGATACATTTTGGTTTAAATCTGCCATCTTTGTGCTATTTGTTTCAACTACTCCATCTTCATTTTTCTCTTCTTTCTTGCCTTTTTTTGTTTGTTTTTTAAAATTTATTTTGGGCTGCGTTGGGTCTTCGTTGCTGCGTGCAGGCTTTCTCTAGTTGCGGTAAGTGGGGGCTAGTCTTCATTGTGGTGCGCAGGCTTCTCATTGTGGTGGCTTCTCGTTGTGGAGCATGGGCTCTAGGTGCATAGACTTCAGTAGTTGTGGCACGCGGGCTCTAGAGTGCAGGCTTAGTAGTTGTGGTGCACGGGCTTAGTTGCTCTGCGGCATGTGGAATCTTCCTGGACCAGGGATCAAACCTGTGTCCCCTGCATTGGCAGAAGGATTCTTAACCACTGTACCACCAGGGAAGTCCCTCTTGCCCTTTTTTGGATTGCTTGTTTCCCACCATTCTTTGTTTTCCTAAACTAGTTTGGAAATTGTATACTCTATTTTTATTCTTTTAGAGGTTATTCTAGAAATTACAGTACACGTAATTCCTTAACTTGGGTCCTCTAGAAAGTAGAACCTCAGGCAAAGGTGAAAGTATTGTTGCTTTATTTGGGAGATGCAGATCTAGGGAAGTATGGTTAAGGAAAAAAAGGGAAAGTGAGACAAGGAGAAACAATATGCTATCACAGTGGCCAGGCTTGATAACAAACTGTGAAGAGTCATAGGAGTCTCCCAGCAAGTGTGTTCACTTAGAGTTTGGGACTTCTCCAGAAGGTTTATAAAGAGAAGCTGCCCCTCTGCACAGTCTGTCGAAGGGAGGAGGGGAGGGTAATGCAATTTCCTAACTTCTTCCATTTCCCACTAGCCAAGGCTTGCCACACAGGGCTGTGTCATCTGATCCTTTGGTAACTGCTAAGGGAGCCAGCTGTCAGGCTCAGTGGTGTGGCATTGCAGCCAACTCTGGAAGGTCAGATAGGCTCGGTGTAGTTCAGTTTGGACTCCAGCCTGCTCAGGAAGCTGGGCAAAGGCAGCAGCAGTGCAGAGGAGGAGGCGGGCAGCACCTTGGAAAGAAGGACGTGGCCAAGAGAATCTGAGGAAGCGCTGCTTCCAGTACTCCTTCATAACATCAAAACCTAAAGTTAACTTGTACCTTTACCCTCCCCACGGATAACACATTTAACCTCACTTTCCTCCTTCCTCACTTATTTATTATTATTGTTGTACATTTAATTCTTTTGGTGTTTCACTAGACATTTATATTTGTTTTAATCAGTTAGTATTTATTAAGATTTAATCACATATTTACCACTTTCATGGCTCTTGATTTATTCTTACATCTCAGATCTGTTGAGGATCATTTTCCTTCGACCTGAAGTACATTCTTCAGAATATACTAGTGTTCAGAATATATAGTATGCTACCTGTTATGTAAGGAAGAAGGAAAAATAAGAATATATATTTTTCTTAGCAAAAAGAAACAGTGGAAAACAATAGAGAAAGTCTATGAAACCAGAAGTTGGTTCAACCAATTGACAAATATTTTGCTAAGTTGACCAAGAGAAAAAAAAAGAAGACTCAAATTACTAAGATCGAGTGAAAGAGGAGACATCACTATGGACCTTACAAAAATAAAGATTGTAGGGGAATACTACAAACAGCTGGGGAAAAGAGTGAATTTTAATGGGTATAGAGTTTCTTCTGCGAGTGATGAAAATGTTCTAAGATTGATTGTGGTGATGGCTGTTCAACTCTGTGAACATACTAAAAACCACTGAATTATGCACTTTGAATAAGTTACGTTACATGTACGTGAAGTATATCTCAAGAAAGCTGTCTTTTAAAAAAATGAGGGAATTCTCTAGCGGTCCAGTGGTTAAAACTCTGCGCTTCCATTGCAGGGGGTACGGGTTCGATCTCTGGTCGGGGAACTAAGATCCCACAAGACGCACCACGTGGCCGAAAAAAAAATTTTTTTTTTTAAATAAAAAGAAACACTGGAATACATAGGGAACTAATAAAAATGGTTGCCTGGGGTGGTGGTGTAGCACAGTGGAGAGTAAGAATTATTTTAAAATATTTGTATATAGTTAACAATTTTAAGCCCTGTAAATGAATTAAGTATTCAAAAATAATAAAACTTATGGAATCCTGGGAAGTTGTGGTGAGGGAGATGAAAGTAATGTAGCTAATGTTAGCTGTTAGTTGAGGGCCTGAAAGCAATCATGTTCATCAAATAAGGTAATAGGTATGGAACTGGAGGTTGGAGGGGAACTGTAATAAAATTTCTTTTTCATTTATTTGGGTCATAGTGCAAACAATACATTTCCACCTATATGTGGCAATATGTGCACAGTTTCTGTTTGTTGTGACCTTGTTTGCCCTTGAGAATAACTGCAAGGTGAAGATTGCAGTAGTATTTGGAGGCTGAAGAAGAGAGATAAGTAGATTAAAAGCATGTAAGTCCTGTATTTAAGAAGCACAGGTAACCCACTGTATATTTGAGTACATGCCATAATCAAACACTAATGTATGTTGAAACAGTGCAGGAACAACAGGGCTTCTGCTGCTCGGAATGGCAGTAGGGAAGAACTGTAAACATTTTGTAAGATTTCTCAATACTTTGTGAAATTCCTCATGTTTGTGGTCCTGTGTTCAGCTGTCTGTATCTCTGTAGTGATCGGCAAATTTATAACATGAAATAATTTCTTGAGTGGTGAGAAAGAAAGGGTACAACCAGCCCTTGGGAAGTGGGGTGGTAGAGTCCCATGATCTTTAGTAGGTGATAGAGTTTAGGCGAAAGGGCGAGAAGTTTGAGTCCCTGAGGCCTATAGTAAGGAAGAAAAGGGCACAGGAGATTGTCATGCTTCTGGGAAGTAGCCTCAGGAGTGTCCTAATACCCCTTTTGGGTCCAGTTCTATAAGAATAGAAGAGTCATTATTTTCTTTCCACATTTTCTAATTCTCTTCTTGGGAGACTGATGGGGTTCTTATGGGATTTAAATTCTTGATTTCATGTGACTAAATTGTTATTTGAGTCACACCTCAGGCCAGAGCCCTGGAAGTAATGCACAGTTTGTTCATTTATTCATTAATTCACTCAACAAGCCTTGCTTGTTTATTACCTGCTGTCTGTCTGATGAGACCCTAGCCGTCAGGATATAGACACCAAGAAGAAGACACAAACCCTAACCTTGTGGCTCTGTGACCCTCCCAGTCTAAGAGGCAGACCTTTAAAGACGTCAGCATGGGGACTTCCCTGGCAGTCCAGTGGTTAAGACTCTGCACTTCCACTGCAGGGGCCATGGGTTCGATTCCTGGTTGGGGCACTAAGATCCCACATGCCGCGTGGCGTGGCTAAAAAATAAAAATAAAAAATTAATTAAAAAAAAGAAGTGTGAAAGTCCTAATGATAAACCAAGTGCCTGGGAATGCAGAAGAGGGGCTGTAAAATGGGCTCAGATGCAAATTCAGATGCCTGAGGGGACCAGGCAAATACTTGAAAAGGGGCCAGGTAAATGCAAAGTGGTAGCATCTGGAAAGCACTGGTTCCATGTAAAGGAGGCAGCCTCTAGATGCTGGGCTCGGGTAGAAGAGAGATGTCGATTTCACCGTACACCTTTCTTTGTATCTTTTGAATTTTATACATGTGCATTTGTTACCTAGTCCAAAAGAAAAACGTTTTTTCAAAGGAGGTAACTATTACTCAGTCACAGCCTATTTTTTCTTTCTGAGAATGTAGTTTCCCTCGGGCAGTATATTTTGATATTTAAACAGAAACTGAAAAACTGGATTTTTAAGTGAATTCTCCTAAGTTTTAAATGTTGACGTCTAATTTTTTAAAACCACACGGGCTAAATAAAACTTTCTTGCAGGCCGCCAATTAACGCACTTTGGCCTGGCCAGTCTCTTCTCTGTCCCTTATTAGGGCAGAATCTTTTAACTTTTAGGTGTCAGGCTTTTCTGGGATATACCCGTTTTAGGGGATAATTCGATTTGGATTTTAGGTATTTAGAATCGATTCTTTAGAGGAAGAGGGAACTTTTAAGGATCTCTGGAATCAGTGATTCTCAGGGTGGTGTCTGGATCAGTAGCATCAGCAGCATCATCGGGAACCTGTTAGAAATGCATATTCTTGGGCCCCATCACAGGCCTATTGAATCAGAGACTCTGGGAGTAGGCTTAGCAATCTGTGTTTTAACAAGTCCTCCAGGTGACTGTAATAAATGCTAAAGTAGGAGAACCACTGCCTCTAATCATATTACAGAGATACATAGATAACTTAAAAAACAGGTTCCTGGTCATAGAATTCTTCTGAACTTAAAAAAAAAATTAACTCAGGTAGCTTTACAGAAACCAAATCCTAAACCTGGAATTGATTTTTCATTTCTTTAGATTCTCCTTAAGAAGTTATTTGTATTAGAATTTTTTTTTTTTTCCAGTACGCGGGCCTCTCACTGTTGTGGCCTCTCCCGTTGCGGAGCACAGGCTCCAGACGCGCAGGCTCAGTGGCCATGGCTCACGGGCCCAGCCGCTCCGCGGCATGTGGGATCCTCCCAGACCGGGGCATGAACCCGTGTCCCCTGCATCGGCAGGCGGACTCTCAACCACTGCGCCACCAGGGAAGCCCCTCAAAATATTCAGATAATACAAATATCTACTTAGAAAATTCAAGAGGATTTACAATCATATATTAAAAGTAGACCAGGGACTTCCCTGGTGGTGCAGTGATTGAGAATCCCCTGCCAATATAGGGGACACGGGTTCGAGCCCTGCCAGGAGGATCCCACGTGCCGCACAGCAACTGAGCCCATGCACCACAACTACTGAGCCCGCGTGCCTAGAGCCTGTGCTCTGCAACAACAGAAGCCACCGCAATGAGAAGCACGCGCACCAAAACGAAGAGTAGGAGCTGCTCGTCACAACTAGAGAAAGCCCGTATGCAGCAACGAAGACACAATGCAGCCAAAAATAAAGAAATAAAATACATTTATATTTAAAAAAGTAGATCAGAAAGAGTCCTATACATCGTCAATAAACATTTAGAAAATAGAATAGTAAAAAAAAAAAAAATTCACAACGGCAACAAAATCTACAGGGTGCTACAGTAACTGTAATGTGCATTGGACACAGATGTACATAACATCATAGATGAAAAGTAAGGCTGATTGGGCAAAATTTTACAGGCAGAACAGTCAGCAGTGCAGAGAGGTTCCCTTGACCTCTGAACTTCCTGTAAAAAGAATTGCTGGTCTAGGAGCAGCTGGATGTACCGGGGAAAGTGTTTCAAAAAAACACTGTCCTTGTTATATGTGTTAATACAAAAGTTAGGAGGGGTCAGCTATTTAACAATGGTTGCTTCTTGGCTGGGTAAAGGGCCCTGTTGGACCAGAGCTTGGCTAGAGGAGTTCACATGCCGATGAGGCTGGTAACAGCTTGAAGACTTGCTAACTCAGCAATTGGCTAAACTACCAAAATGGAGAGAGCATGAGCTCTCTAGGACACCTGGGTTTGCCTTTCCTTAATATCTAGCCTTTATAGCAGCCAAACACAGTGGTTCAAAGTGCAGACTCTGTTGCCAGACTGTCTGGTTAATCTGAACCCCTTTGTGCCTGGGTTTTCTCATCCGTAAATTGTAGGTAATAAAAATAGCTACTTCATTTGGACTGTTAAAGGGATTAAATGGACATATCTAAGGTTTTTAGAACTGTGCCTGGCAAGTAGTAGGCTCTAAGCAAAATTTAGTTATTGTTGGTAATAATTACACAATATTATTGAAATGATTTTTAAAACTATAAACCCAGAAAAATTAAGAAAGCAGGAGGGGACCATCAGCATACAGAATATTTTAACAAATTTTTGGAAGGTGGAAACTCAAATGGAATGGTAGTAACCAGTGAAACAGACCAAAGGAGCCCACAGCCTGAATACACATGTAACCCCTGGGAGACTCTGTACTTTGTACAGAACCCTGGAGCAGCTGGGGGCCCAGAAAGCCAGGTTGAAGGCGGACAGGAATGATGGGAAGGGCTGAAAATCAAGAGACTAAATTAAAGTCTCTGCATGAGACAATTGACTCCATCCACCCCACCATCAGACTATTTAATATGCAGGTGTTATTAACACTGAGGCAAAAAATTAGTGGATTCTTCTCTTCTAAAAAAATGGAATAAACTGTTTCAGCTGACTTAGAGGAGCTAGGGTGGGCCCTGGGCATCCCAAAACGAAGAATGCTTCAAGAACTGGCCATTCTGTGCTCAAGGAACACACCAAGTGAGCTTTCAGCTACTAGCTCTGACTTTACAGCTAACTTGAAATCATTTTCTGAGGTGTTTCTCTGACATTGAGGGCTTCTCCAGGGTAAATCTTGGCTCCCCAATCTGTTCTCCATAAAGTAAAGGGCTTAGGTTCAGGTCACACTCATGTGGCTTTTCATCAGAATTTTTGGCCATAATTTTGATCAGTCAACTTTGAAATCGCCTAATTTTCAAACATGAATTGAAAACCAAGGATCAGTACACATTTGAGGAAAGCTGGTAATGTGAAAAATGAACAAAAAGGTAAATGGTAATTAGCCTTGGAGGAAACAGATCATTCAGGAGGCAGGTGAACTTTATTTGTATTAGTACTGATAAAGATAATTTGTATATCGGGACCCACAAAATGGGGGCTGCCTCAGTGGCCCGACCCAAGTCACAAATCTAAACCCAAGTCAGCCTGCACTTACAGGAAACACCTGTCAAGGAAACCTAATATAAACCAATCACAATCCCCCAACTCAGCTTTACCTAGTTTGCCTGACCTGCTAGATGTATAATGAACCCCTGACCTCTTAGCCAATCATGCCTATTCTCTATAAAACCCACTCTTTCCCCCCATCCCTCTGGAGGAGCGCTGTGAGACAGTGTGCTCCCCCCAGTCTATGGATTGCTTTCCCTTGACTGAAGGACAACAAACTCATTATTAAGTTGTTTTAATTTTGTCATTTGACAGTATAGGAGAGGTTCATAAAAGATTGCGTTGGCTAAAAAAATCAGATCTTGTGAAAATAAGAAACAGACAACAAGAAAGAGCTGTGGGAAATTGAAAATATAATTGCTGAACTTAATAATTACCATTGGTGGGACTTCCCTGGTGGCCCGGTAGTTAAGACTCCACGCTCCCAATGCAGGGTGTCCAGGTTCCATCCATGGTCAGGAAACTAGATCCTGCATGCCGCAACTAAGATCCCGCGTGCCCCAACTGAAAGATCCCGCGTGCCGCAACTAAGACCCAGTGCAGCCAAATAAATAAATATTTAAAAAGAATTTTTATTGGAAAGTTGGAAGATAATGAAGAGGAAACCTCCGAGAAAGTAAAGCCAAAGCACGGGAGAATATGTGAGCAAAAAAAAAAAGATACGAACTTCAGTGATAAATTCCCATCTGAATAATGGGAATACCAGAAAGAGGGAAAAGAGGATAGTAGGCAGTAGGGAATTACCAAAGAAATTATAGAAGATAATTTCCCAGGACTGATGGGAGGCCCACACGTTCAGCTTGAAACAAGTCCACTGGGTCCAATGAATGTAGAAAGACCCACACTGAGACACGATAACTTTGAAATTTTATAACCCACGGATAAGAGAGAAAACCCTAAAAGATACCAGAAAGATGGAAACTGCCGTCAAAGAAATAAGACTTATACTAGCACCAGAAACGTTAACCAATCTTAAATTATTTAGAATAAAACACTTCTGCTATGGGACTTGGTAGGTTTTGTGAGACCTTTTGGTTCCTGACTAAGCCCTGCTGACTCAGCACCCTAGACCATTTACTGGTGATTTCTCAGAAAACTGCAACTTATTTTGAGTTTCAGTTCCTCAAATATGTTCTCACTGCTTCCCACTAAAGGACAAAGAGAGCATTCGTATTTACACTACGCATTCTCCTTCCATTTGACCGGGGCTCTGGATAAACCTCTAGGTAAGTAAATTACCATCTCTGGCAAAAGTGCTTTTCTTCCACACCTAAACTTATGACCCTCTTATTTCTCTTACTCTTGTTTCTCTCTTTGGAGGCAAGAGGACAGGCACTGGAGTCATACAGGTGTGGATTTAAATCCTTTGCACGACACAGCAGCATCACTGGTACTCATAGCACTTGTAATTAATGAGCATGAAACCTGAAGAGGGCCTTGGAGATCTTCTCTCCTCCTGGAAATGGCCCGGATACCAGCAAAACTGACGACTGAACTTTGCTGTAGAAGTGCAGGATTGATTCCAGCTGGTTTGTTGCCACCCTGTGCTTATTTATCTCCAGGGAGGCCTGGAGCCATGGTGTTGTCTGTTGGCCAAACCTAAATGAAACATACTAACTAGCGATGAATGTAGCCCTGTGCTAGGATCTGAGAGACCAGGGGGCAGCCCGTACCAGCTTGTTTGAGACTGGTCAGGCAGCCTACTTTGGGCCATGTGACTGGAGCGGCATAAAAGACCCCTCCTCAGGTGACAGTGTGGTTTCCCTGAGACCAAGGTACCTTGCAGATATCTAGGTGGTTCATTACCTAAAATGAAGCATGTCCTGAACAACAGAGAAAGGGTCCTAGAAACTGGGGCTGGAGTCTGAGACCTCTCTGATGTTTGCCTGTATTTTTGTACCTTATCCTCTACCTTTATTAAATTCTGAAGTAAGTATACTGTGTAGAGGCTTGTGAGTTTTTTCAGTTATCTGACCCTGTGTACTTGCTGAAGTTGGCAGTGTGAATGGGATAATGGGAACAAATTTTTTAAAATTTATTTATTATTTATTTACTTATTTTGGCTGTACCGGGTCTTAGTTGCAGCATGCGGGATCCTTTTTTTTTTTTTTTTTTTTTTGTAGTTGTGGCATGCGGACTTAGTTGGAGCATGCATGAGGGATCTAGTTCCCCGAACAGGGATGGAACCTGGGCCCCCTGCATTGGGAGGGTGGAGTCTCACCCACTGGACTACCAGGGAAGTCCCGGGAACAGTTTTTGACTTAATTTAAATGCTGGCTCCGGCTTTGTTTAGGAGAAAAAAAGATGAAAAGTGGGAGAAAGACGTAGAACCACTGCTGCCAGGTTGGCTGCTGAGGCCATCCTGGTTTGACTTTGCCCTAGTACTATAATTATTCATGGGAAGAAAAGCACAGCAATGAAATATTTTTTTTGCTATTTTTAAAAAATGTATTGAAGTATAGTTGATTCACAATGTTTCAGGTGTACAGCACAGTGATTCACTTATATGTATATATCTTTTTTTTAAGATTCTTTTCCCATTATAGGTTATTACAAGATATTGAATATAGTTTCCTGTGCTATATAGTAGATCCTTGTTGTTTATCTATTTTATATGTAGTAATGGGTATCTGTTAATCCCAAATTCCCAATTTATCCCTCCCCCGCCCCCAGCAATGGAATTTAAAGGTGATAGACCCAGAGCCAGAAGGACCAGCTAAATGGGTTAAAACAGAAAGAAGGACAGAGGAAAAGTCAGCCAAGAATAGTGAGGCAAATAAGGAAGGCCTCAGCAGCCAGCCTGGCATCCCTGGTTCTAAATCTCTTTCCCACTTTTCATGGTTTGGGCTGTTTTGGCAAAAATGAAAGTACTAAGAAAGAGCCCTAGGCTGCCAAGTCCACCAAGCTTTGGCCGGTTCCTTCTGTAAAGGGAAGGAACATGATACCAGAGGGAGAATTGGGCAGATATTTCTTTTGTTTGGAATGTGACCCTCATCTCATATCCACTAAAGGGACTCTATGGGAGAGGGCATGAAGAGACAACTGAAATGAAGGAGCTCTTCAGTCAAAAAGCCAAGTAACCTTGTGGACTGATAGAGCTTCCTGAGGAACCATTGCTGAAATGTACTGAACATATTAGTGACAAAGGAGCTCTTTTCCTTGCATTAGGTACTGCCAAATGAAGGGCATGCTTGGGCTTAATCAAGGTCTTCAATTAGCTGCAACTGTTGCGGAAATGTGGGTAGATGGGCAAATTCTAAATCAGCTGAGCTGGATTAAGGCGGGGCACATAGAGCAAAGCTGGTAGAGTGGAAATATCCAACTCCACTTGTAGGTATTAAATGGAATACCTTGTTGATTCTTGAAATGTTGAGAATACAAGCACACATCTTTGAACTTGTTATATGATGATATGGGTATCCCCTATTTTATGCCTTTAACTTAAGTGACAATTGATGCTCTGATAAGGGGGCCTCCAACTGTTTGGACTCCATAGGTGACCTTACTGTTGAGGGCAGGATAAAGGTCTGCTGTCACAGACCTACTAGCATATTTGCTCTGAATTGGGCTAAATGATGAGCAGAAGATCAATGTTATTCAGAAGAAAAAACAGAAAGAATAAAGGGTTGAAACAAACCTCAGGACTAGTAAACCAGGTGGCGATGTTCATGAACATTTTCTTCCCCTTTTCAGAAAATGGCCGCCCAGGAGGAAGCGCCTGACGAGAGGATTTCCCAGTTTGATTATGCTTTGCTCCCGGAGCTGTCTGGTCTTCTAGGCATAGATGTGCTTCAATATGTAAAGGAACTAGAAAAAGAGCAGCAGAAAGCACGAGAAAAAATGCAAAAAGGCTTTAATTCCCAAATGCGCAGTGAAGCAAAAAGGTTAAAGACTTTTGTGACCTATGAGGCCTACAGTGCATGGACACCCCAGGAGATGGCAGCGGCTGGGTTTTATTTCACTGACATAAAATCTGGGGTTCAGTGCTTCTGCTGTAGCTTAATCCTCTTTGGTACCAGCCTCCAGAGACTCCCCATGGAAGACCATAAGAAGTTCCATCCGGATTGTGAGTTCCTTTTGGGCAAAGACGTTGGTAACATTGCCAAGTATGATATAAGAGTAAAGAATCCAGAGAACAAGTTGAGGAGGGACGACAAAGCAAGATACCAAGAAGAGAAGGCCAGACTCAAATCCTACAAGAAATGGCCATTTTATGCCCAAGGGACAGCCCCAAGGGAGCTCTCAGCTGCTGGCTTTGTCTTTACAGGTAGTTTGAAGTCATTTTCTGAAATATTTTGCTGGAATTAAGTTTAGGTTCCATATTTCAGTTGCAATATTGTAAATCTTTCCTCACTTGGTCAATGTGTTATATTAGGTATAAGGTCTCTTTTATTAAAATTCAACTTCAGTAATTTCACTTTAGCTTTATTTTATGTGTAGTACATGTCAATTTACCAAAAATATATAAAAAATAAGATAGTGACTTTTCCTAAAACTTTGGACCTTAGACAATACTTGACTGGATTTATAAGGCCCTGAAAATAAGCTGTGAGGTCAGCCTGACCCCAGTCTCCTTCTCACCCATCCTCCTTTTGCTGCTCTGAAATGATCTTTCTTTGATTCTTTTAATTGCAGCAGTATTGTAGGGTTTTTGTTTTTGTTTTTGTTTTAACCTTAAAGCTAACTCTAACATATAGGGCAAGTTGCATTTCAGAAAATGATACTTTGTTTGAATTATCCTAGCCACGCCATAAATGTTATGACAGGTCTGAGTGAGAATTGTGATAACAAAAACAGCTATCATTTACTGAGTACCTACTTGATGCTAGGCATGGACTAAGCATTAATACTAATCTGACAAACTTGCCCTTTCCCCCCATTTCACAGTTGACTTCATTGAGGCTCAAAGAGTTTAAGAAATGTGCCTAAGGATAACCAACATGGACCTACTGTATAGCACAGGGAACTCTGCTCAATGTTATGTGGCAGGCTGGATGGGAGGGGAGTTTGGGGGACAAAGGATACATGCATATGTATGGCTGAGTAGCTTTACTGTGCACCTGAAACTATCAAACATTGTTAATCGGCTGTACTCCAATATAAAATAAAAAGTTAAAAAAAAAAGAAACAAAATATTTCAATTCATCTCAGGTACACTGCATAGTGCTTGGCACACAGTGTATGTTGGATATATCAAATGTTAATTGTTACTATTGTTAATTAATTAATAGCAGAAGCTGAAGAAATTCACCTTGATGGTGTTACCCAAGTTGGACCCAAGAAGAAAATTTAAGAGATTTCCGGTATAGAATTCCCCAGATGTCACAGTGTGCTTATCACTTATTTCTTCAAGATATTATAGTTAATGTCCTAATTGACATAGAGACTGAAGCAGAGTAAAACGCAGAAAAAACGGATCTTTCTGTCGTGTTCAAAAAAGTTGGAGTCTGTAGTTTGATTGTAATTTGCCTACCAGTTTGTGTACCATTTACATCTCAAAATGCCTTAAACCTCAAGTAAGTTTTCTTCTTAGTTTTGAAAGCTAGTGTGTTGATCCCTTTGTAGTTCCCCTAAAAACAGTTGTCAGAAAAGAAAAATATACTTGTCAAATACAAATGTCAAATGTGAAGGAAAAAAAAAAGAAATGTGCCTAAGTTTCCACTGAAATTTCATAGCAAAGCTACAGCTTAGACCTTCTAACTGCGCTTTACTTCATGAGCGCGGGGGATTCCTCTGCTTCCCCACTACTTCAGTGAGCATACTGAGCCCAACAGCTTAGAGCTCTGTGTGTGCCACACCTGAGAGGTGGGGTCCCAGGCTTCGGAAATGGTCGCTTAGGGCAGCGGGGCTGTGGATGAGGATTCAGCCAGATGAGAGTGTGAGTGGGCAGATGGGATGGAGCGTGTCTCATTCATGCACAGAGCAGTCAACTTCTGGAGACACCCCTTCTGGACCATTCCATGGTGCTGTTGCCGGGCAGTCTAAGTGTCTTCCTTCATATGCAGGTAAACGTGACACTGTACAGTGCTTTTCCTGTGGTGGCTGTTTAGGAAATTGGGAAGATGATGATGACCCCTGGAAGGAACATGCCAAGTGGTTCCCCAAGTAAGTAGATAAATATTTTTTGCTTGTAATTTTTTTTTAAGACAAAACAAAACTAAAGGCAAGAGTCACCTTCCCAGAGTAGAACCTTCAGTTTTGATCTTTCTCTCTCCGAAATTGGAACACTCCAGGATTTATTCAAGCAAGAAAGCCCTGATGATATCATGAAAATTTTTAATTATATAATTTCAAAATAGTTTCTTACTGTTTTATTATCCAAAATACTAAGATATGTTTTGCCAAGTATAAGTTTCAGGATCTGCCTTAATAAACAGGAATAATTTGCATAGGGATGATATAAAATGGTACATAAAGGAAGTTGGAAAGTAAGACAATGTTTAAAACATTATTACAAGTGGTTTCATGCACTGCTGAATATATACCAAATGAAAACATTGTATTTCAAAAACTCAGTAAGAGTTTTGATTATTACAATGGTCTTGAGTTCTCTGCTTAGAAAATGAAGTGCTTTTAAAAATTATTTCTAATGTTACGTTTACTAGTATTTTCTACATGGCTCTGTATCTACCAAATACAGATTCATTCCTTTAACAATTTTTAAAACTTTCATTTTGGAAAATTTCATATACAAGTAGAGAGAACACTTATCAACACATGGCCAAATCATATGTCATCCATCTCTCACCCACTCCTTCCCCAGAAATAAAAATAACCAAATTATTTTAAAGCAAATCCCAGACATCATATAATGTCACTTGTTGGTATTTTAGTATATAACTCTAAAATATAAAAATATTTTAAAGAAACATAACCACAGTATCATTCTGTCTTCTAAAGAGGATTAACAGTAATTCCTCAATAACATCAAATATCTGAGACAGTGTTCAAATGTCCACATCCCCCCACCTCACTTTCTCTTTGCCATTGGTTGATTTGAATCAGGATCCAAACAAGGTCCATACATTACATTTAGTTGATATATCTCAAGATTTTTAATTTACAGATTTCCTCCTCCCTGACTTTTTCTTGTCACTTACTCATGAAAGGAGCCACGTAGTCTGTCCTGTAAAATTGCCTACACTCTGTGTTTGGCTGAATGTTTCTGTGGTGTCATTTAACATGTTTCTCTACTTCCTGTATTTCCTATAATCTAATCATTGGATCTAGCAGTGTGCTTCGGCTCATAGTTTATTTCTTTAACATATTTGTCATACACCTACCACATGCAAAGAAGTTTCTGGTTGGATCGTAGGTCCAACCAGACCTACGATAAGTCATCTTTCACATGGACAGCCATGCTCACAAAAATGGAAGTATGTCTGATATGTTAAGTGAAAAAAGCAGTATGCAAAATAATGTGTAGTATAAGCCTTTAAAACCATTCAACCTATATATGGACTTGTTTGAAATATATATAGAAAAAGTTAAGAAAATATACAAACCAAACAATCGAACTCTTGAGGTTTGGGTTTGTCAGGAGATGAGGTGGAGAGGGATTTTCATATTTTGCTTTGTTCACTTCTATCTTGTTTAAATTCTGGGAAACAAATGTGTATTTCTTTTATGGTTGAAAAGAAAGTGAGGGGGTGGGAGGGAGGAAGGGAACAAAGGAGAGAAGGAAGAGGGGAAGAGAGAGAGATGGAGAGGGAGATTGGAAAGGGAGGGGAGCTCTTCCTGACAAGCAGATGAGACAGTTATAGGGATACAGGAAGCCAGATGGTTAAATACTTTGAATGTCATTCTGGTTCCTTGACCAATCAAGAATAGACACCCAGCCAATCATACTGAGTGTTGGCAGTGAACCACATGGGTGTGTACCGAGTGAATATCAGCCCTGGCTCTTGGGCACCTGTCGTAGCTGTAGCCTCAGCCAATGCTTCACTTATTCTCATGGCCACAATGCTTAGTGTCACTGGGTTATACACTGGACAACTCCCAGCAGCACCATTCACATCAACCATCATGTGATGGTCTAACACCAACAAGAGTTGCACATCCTGTCTTGGGTGGCCCTGGTACACCTTCTCTGACGTAGGACTGAGGGAAAGGTGAGAAGCATAGGGAGAATATGTGAGTCCAGCACTCAACTCCAGAGGTGGAAGGAGCTAAGGTCTGCTGCTATCAATACAAAGGGCAGGGCAGAGTGCAGAGGCTCGCAGATACACAGAGCCGGCCACTTGGTGACCCCCATTACTGACCCTCTGAGTCTCGTGTGTAAAAATGAAAATGATAACCCATAGCTGGTAGGGTTGTTATAAGGGTGATAAGTAAAGTATATGGAGCAAATGCCTTGTAAAAACTCCCGTGTATTCCATGACCGTTTCACCTTCCACCTGTTTGTCATCATGAGCATATGCTTAACCAATACATTTCAGAGCTGGAATTAGAACTAAGAATTCCCCAGTTTCTTGTTGGTTGTGCTCTAACCTTAGCAGTTGGGGCATCAATTTTGGCTTTGTTTGCTGCTTTTATAAACTATGGGCACAATATCTGAGTCTACTCCTACTCATTAAAACGTAGTACTCAGTGTACTAAATAATTGTAAATAAATAAAATAAGCTGATCTTTATTGTATTTTTTTAAACATTATATATATATTTGTAATTTATTTGTTATTTTATTTTTGGCTGTGTTGGGTCTTTGTTGCAGTGCACGGGCTTCTCATTGCAGTGACTTCTCTTGCTGCGGAGCACGGGCTCTAGAGCGCAGACTCATTAGTTGTAGCTCGCGGGCTCTAGAGCACAGGCTTTAGTAGTTGTGGCACATGGGCTCAGTAGTTGTGGCTTGCGGGCTTAGTTGCTCCACGGCATGTGGGATCCTCACGGATCAGGGCTCGAACCCGTGTCCCCTGCATTGGTAGGCGGATTCTTAACCACTGTGCCACCAGGGAAGCCCTTTGTTGTATTTTTTTAAAGAAGTAGTGTCTATCGAGCACCTTCTCAATCCACACTAAGCATGTGGGGAGGGCCCCGTCCGTCATGTGCTATGTGGATTGTGTACGAATCTGGGTTGTGTACAGGTTTGGGGCACTCCTCGGAAGGATCTGCACATCTAAAACCTAGGGACCTTAGCTACCCAGAGTGGTGGCCCTAGAACAATATATGACTCACCTAGTGGAGTTCACGTTCTCATGTCTGTATAAGAGAACAGTGGCAAGATTGATCACTTCCCGTTAGTGGCAGAACTGGGACTAACATTCTGGCCTCCTGACTCTCAGCCCTCATGTTACTATAAAATCACTAGAAAGGAACCTTAAATTTGAATGAGAGAGATTTTTTTAAAGTTAACTTAAAAATTGCTTCTGGGGCTTCCCTGGTGTTGCAGTGGTTGAGAGTCTGCCTGCTGATGCAGGGGACACGGGTTCATGTCCCGGTCCAGGAAGATCCCACATGCTGCGGAGCGGCTGGGCCTGTGAGCCATGGTCACTGAGCCAGCACCTCCGGAGCCTGTGCTCGGCAACGGGAGAGGCCACAACAGTGAGAGGCCCACGTACCACAAAAAAAAAAAAAAAAAAAAAAAATTGCTTCTGTTTTGTGGAAAGGAATGTTTTGTTTTGGTTTTTTTAATTAATTTATTTATTTTTGCTGTGTTGGGTCTTCGTTTCTGTGCGAGGGCTTTCTCTAGTTGTGGCAAGCCGGGGCTACTCTTCATCGCGGTGTGCAGGCCTCTCACTATTGCAGCCTCTCTTGTTGCGGAGCACATGCTCCAGACACGCAGGCTCAGTAGTTGTGGCTCACGGGCCTAGTTGCTCCGCGGCATGTGGGATCCTCCCAGACCAGGGCTCAAACCCGTGTCCCCTGCTCCCCTGCATTAGCAGGCAGATTCTCAACCACTGCACCACCAGGGAAGCCCAGGAATGTGTTTTTAAAATGTATTCCATATACTCTTTTTAAAAAATTCAATTTATTAATTTCCATTTTATTTTTTTTACAGAGTAGTGATATATGTTTTTCAGTGGATGAAATTTATTATTGTTTGTTATCCTTGCTGCCAGTAACTTTTATTTAACCACAGGAATTAGATATAGTCACCATAGTTGAATTTAACAAAGAAAACCCCCTCCAGTCTATATATTACTGTAAATCTGTCTCTTTGATTGAATTATATTTTGTTTCAAGAGAGAAGATAATCTGAAGATTTAGTTTTAAATTATTACACATGTTGTTAGTGGAAACAATAATTATATGAGAATAATGATAATTGTCATAAGTTTTGGGGTAAATTTTTTGACAGTTTTATCAAAGTAAAATAAAATTGAGCAATTTAAAGCATACAATGCAGTAAGTTTTAACAAATGTCCGTTGTGTCACTGCAGTTATATAAAGATACAGGACATCTCTATTACAGTATCAGGGTAAATTTTAATTCTGTTTATTAATTATAGATGTGAATTTCTTCAAAGTAAGAAATCCTCAGAGGAAATTACCCAGTATATTCAAAGCTACAAGGGATTTGTTGGCGTCACGGTAATTTATAACAACAAATTTTTTCTCAAGTTGGCTTTTGAGTACCTATTAGCTGAATGAGAAGGGGGCGGCATCACTCTTTTGTCATGGGCTCTCCTTCTTTCTTCCCTTATTTCATTCTCCTACCTCCCATTGGGCAGATTGAAGAAAAGCATGTTCTCTTGGTCAACTAGAGCCCTTAGAATTTTTTTTCAGGGCTGCCTTTTGATTGGTCTGTCTGCCTTCCCGGCAGTCTTACCCTCTTTGACTGAGGTCACCTCCCCTAGCTTCCCTTGGCCACCCCCATCTGAGTGCCCGCATAAGACATTCAGACCACTGCACACTACCCACAGTGGGCCTCAGAGCTGGTTACTTTATGCTCTATCGTGAAGGCTTCCCTAGTGACAGGTGATGGGAAAACCCAGCTTAAATTGCTTATGCAAAAAGAGCGAATTTATTGGCTAACACGACTCAGATGAGAACCCTGCAGAAAACATGGCCTGAAAGTGGGGGAGGAGTGTTTCTTCAGATAGCAATCTGGGTGCAGTTTTCAGAGAAGAATCAGTTACTCAATACCTAACCACCCTTCTGAATCCAGTTTCCTTCCTATATCTCATACTTCTCATTAGTCAAAGGACCTCTGTGATATCTTGTTGTAACTTAGCTTTTGAGTTGGATCTCTGGAAAAACCGACCCGGAGACGGCTTCCTGTTGAGTATAAATAAACATTCACAGTATTTTTTTCTTCCCTTTACACTGCATAAAAAATTACAACATTAATAGAAATACTAATTAAAGGAATAATTCTCTAACAACACTGACACTCAATCCAATGAAACTCTTCATTTGGGGGCAGGGTTGGAGGAGGGAGTTCTTTTAATTTTTTATTCATAGATAGTTGTATGCTCCAAGTCGATAACTTGAATTTTTTAAAATTGAGGTATTGATGCACGATATTTGTTTCAGGTGTACAACACAATGATTCACAATTTTTAAAGGTTATACCCCATTTATAATTACTATAAAATATTGGATATGTTCCCTGTGCTGTACATTAGATACTTGTAGCTTATTTGTTTTATACATAGTCGTTTGTAGGATAACTTGAGTTTTAATTTTCTCCAGGGAGAACATTTTGTGAATTCCTGGGTCAAGAGAGATTTACCTATGGCTTCAGGTAAAGATTCAGACGTATTTCAAAAAGCTTTGCTTGTTTATTTCTTCTTTTGCTTTTTCTTTTTCAGCCTAATTTTATTTTTAACCCCTCCATTTTCCTCCTCATTTTATGGTGCCAGAGTAATTTTTTAAAAAACCATTTCATTAGAGTTTCTGGTCTCCTGGAGTGACTTAGTTTTTTAACATAAATGAGCATAGGGAAATATGTCAGGGTTGGGTCCTTGACTGAATTTCCTTTAAAACAATTAAGGTTTCTGGATAAAATGGTTTTGAAAACATTCTTAAATGGATCAGTGTCTGTTAAGAAATTAAATGTGAAATAATAGAAAATAAATATTGGTCTCTGCCCCTAGTTCCTGGCAGAGAGCTCCTGAAATCCATGTAATTTCCTAAGTGATAACATCACGAGGTGCATCTCTTGTTCTAATATTGGATCTTTGACGCTGTCCCTGACACAGGGCTCCTAAAACCTTGTTAACTCCTAAGTGATAAGAACACTGGGAGCGTCTTTGGTTTCCAGTGAGGTGATTCTGGGTGAGCTCCTGGATGGCTTCTGGATGGGAGCTGGTCACTGGAAAGAGCAAGCCATGATTAGAAGTTTGAATTTTCAGCCCCACCCCCTATTCTTCAGAGCAGGAAGAGGGGTATAAATGGAGTTAATGATCGATCATGCCTGTGTGAGGAAGCCTCCATAAAAATCCCAGTAGTACAGGTTTCCAGGAGCCTTCAGGTATGTGAACACATCCACACTGGGAATGTGACACATTCCAACTCCATGAGGATAGAAGCTCCCAGATCTCACTCTACTAGCCAGTTCATCTGGCTGTTCATCTGTACCCTTGATTATATCCTTTACTAAACAAACATAAGTGTTTCTCTGAGTTCTGTGATCCACTCTAACGAATGAAATGGGGTAGGAGCAGTGTTATGGGATTGAGCCTTTAACCTGTAGGATCTGACACTACTAAGTAGACAGTGTTGGAACAGAGTTAAATTGTAGGACACCCAGCTGGTGTTGCAGAGAATTGTTTACTGGAAGAAAACCCCCATACACCCTGTATCAAAAGTATCGTGAATGTGATGGTAGTGTGAGAGTAAAGGAGACACACAGGAGGAAAAGACTGAGGTTTTTCCAGTACATTAAGTCATATTCCAGTTAAAACTCAAGTGACAGCAGGAGTCCTGCGGCTAAGTGGAATAATGAAGCAAGCTTTCATCTTAAGGAATTTTGCAGTATCTAATTTTATTAACGTATTTAATAAACATAAGTTGGTTTTCAGATCTTCAAAGGGTGCAGAAGACAGGAACCAAACCCCAGGGCCAGCCCAGTGTGGAAAGTCTAATAGAAACCACTGCATAGAGTGGACACCCAAAGGGCAAGAAACAAATCTGCCTGCTCTTAAGGGAGCTGCAAGGAAAATTTGCCTTTCTCAAATCTGATACTAACTTGGGGTGGAAGGGAAGCTCCTCTAGCTTTTTCTTGCTTTATCCTGATGCTATATGGTGAAAAGATAATTAGAAAATATTTTATTATAAAAATTTTGAATCTATATAGAAATAAGACAATAGTAAATCCCCACCATGCATCTACCACTCTGCTTCAACATGTGGTCAGTCTGGCCTTGCCTGTTTCTTCTTTTCTAATCCCCTCCTTCAATTATATTGAAGCAAATGCCAAACATATTATTTTGTCTGTAAATATGAAAGGATAATTCAAACACTGATACTTGCAATATCAAAGCTTGCTGGTCTCACCATATGCTTTTTATTCAAGTGTGTTGCAATGGCAGCATCTTTGCTAATGAAGAACTCCGACTGGTCTCTTTCAAGAACTGGCCCCAGGCATCCCCTGTGGGAGCTGCAGCTCTGGCCAAAGCAGGTTTTTTCTACATAGGTGAGTCAGCAGTTTGCCCCAAGCTCTTGCCTTGCTGCCCATTTAAACCCCACATACACATCATGATCCTGGGCTCGTATTTAACTAAGCTCAACAATCCCTACTTCTTTTCATTATTCCTTTTTCTTTTAAAAAAAAATATTTATTTATTTATTTAGGCTGTGCCGGGTCTTAGTTGCAGCACATGGGATCTTCATTGTGGTGTGCGGGATCTTTCTTTTTAGTTGCGGCAGGTGGGCTCCTAGTTGCGGCATGTGGACTTCTTAGTTGTGGCATGTGAACTCTTAGTTGTGGCACGCGTGTGGGATCTAGTTCCCGTACCAGGGATTGAACCCGGGCCCCCTGCATTGGGAGCGCCGAGTCTTACCCACTGGACCGCCAGGGAATTCCCTCATTATTCCTTATATATTCCTTTTCCTTTCTGTGTCAGATGGCCACACCTACCTATAAGAGGAGCTGGGACGTTTAACTTTTTTTCTGGGTAGCAATGTGCCCAGCTGAAAATTGGGGTTTCTGTTACTATGGAAGAATGAGAGATAACTAGGAGTGTGGATAGCAGTTTTTGCCACACACTCCTTGGAAGAGAAAGTAAGGAAATTGCTTTTAATGATTCCTAAGCATGTAGAATCTTCCATCGGTTCATAGTATTCTCTCTTGAGCTGCTGGTCATCAGGGAGTTCCACTCTGTGATGCACAAAGAGCGGGCAGGTTCCCCTCAGCTAAACCTCTGCCTGAGGTACAATAAGGTGAACGGATATTGTGTCCTTCCTGGGAACCTTGCTGGCCTTCTTCAGACCAAACACACATGCTAAGTTACAGTGGAGGTCCGTGTGGACCTTTTACAGAGGGGTCAAGTCAAGAATACCACAGAGCAGTACAGAGTAGGGGAATGTAGTGTTCACTCGAACTGACATGTTCCATTGGTACAAAAAATCTTAATGCCTCACAGGCTTAAGCATTTGGAAAGGCCACCCTTTCTTCCTGCTCTCTCCATTCTGTCTTCCTCTTGCCAGCCTTCCTCTAGGACCCTCTGTCCAGTGTCCTCACCCTCTTCCTTTTGAACCTCCTCCTCTCCCCACAAATCCTAGGCATCTCACCCTTTTGGGGTCTTGCAATCTCTAGGACCTCCTATTTTTATCCAGACACAAAGGGAGGTTTTCCTCTGCTCTGGCTTTACAATGCCTACGGGAGTCCAAGAAGAGAAGGAAGATGATGGATGCTCCATTTCTAGTTCAATCTTTTGGTAGATCCAAATGCTAATTTCCTTCCAAAGAAACAGAGTCTCACATGAAGACTTGATCCTACTTCTAGTGGAATAAACCTAGCAATAATGTAGTAAGAGGCATTTGCTTCTTCACGAACTTACTTACATGAGAGTTGCTATATTTGATCATATATATTTTCCTGAGCTCCAGATATTTTCTTTCTGATTTATTCATTAAATAAATAACTTACTGGGTGCCTAGTAAGTCCTAGGCACTCTTCTAGGTCCATGAGATTCATTAGGGAGCAAAACAGGAAAAAATCTCTTCCTTCATGGAACTTCAATTCCACATTCTGATTTGCAAATCTCTTGCCTCCATAGAATGAGGAGGGGACAGGGAGAGGGTGTTAATCAGTGCGTGGTACATAGGAACATTGAATGTTACTTGTTCATGACCCCATTGGTGAGAGAAGAGCCCTAAGTAGAATATTTCCTCACTGGTGACCCGATTTGTGACTTTGTCACAAAATCTGATTGAAAGTGCAAGTAGGGTTTTGCTAATAAAGGCCTGGTAGTTATTATGTGTGTCACTCGACAAATATACTGGCCAGTGGCACTGATCAAATTTCCTTACTTCTAGGTAAAAGCGACATCGTCCAGTGTTTTTCCTGTGGAGGATATTTGTATAAGTTTGAGGAAGGTGATGACCCATTAGAAGAACACACCAAATATTTTCCCAAGTGAGTAGAATGAATGTTTAGTGTCTATGAATCTGGATGTATTGATACTTTAGCAATTTCCCCCTCATTTTATATTCTGATTAAGTCTTTGCCCACCTCTCTGATTCTTACGATGAAGGATGAGTCTTTCTCACTTTCATGCCCTTGCTTTCATGACCCCTTTCCCATCTAGCCTTCCTCTCACTATAGTCACAGCACAGTTTTGGTTCAATCATTATTTTCACATTACATGTTTACATTAGCATGACTTCATAAAGGCAGAGCCTAGTAATAAATAATTTACCTTCCCTCCCTGTACCACTTCCAATTTTTGTAGTAAGTAACAATTGTCTTATTAGTATGTTTGCTTAGTTTTTGAGGTGAAATTCACATGTAAACTATTTTAAAGTGTACAGTCCAGTGGCATTTAGTACATGCACAAGGTTATGCTACCACCCCCTGCTGTCTGATTCCAAAACATTCTCATTATCCCAAAAGAGAGCTCTGTACCCATTAAGCAGTCATTCCCTATCTCTCCAGTGCACCCTAGCTCCTTAGAGCTACCAGTCAGCTTTTTGTCTCTATAGATTTACTGTTCTGGATATTTCATGTAAATGGAAGCATGTAATATGATCTTTTGTATTTGGCTTCACTTAGCACAATGTTTTGAGGTTCATCCATCTTGTAGAATGTATCAGTACTTCATTCTTTTTTATGGCTGAGATATATGTGTATATGTATGTATTTCAGTTTCTCCATCTCCTCGCCAACACTTGTTATTTTCCTTTTTAAAAAATATACCCATTTTCTTAGTTTTAAAATGTATTTAGCACCAGTTCATCTTCAAATTCTCCCAGATGTTTAAATCTTGCTGTCCGGTCATTCAAACTTGTAAGATAGCGCACCATTTTCATTTTCTTAAAGGAGTCTGTTGTGAAGTCTCTGACCTGCTTCAATATGAACTATTTGTCCTGTAGTCACCCTAGGATCCTGAGATCGTTCTTCACGTCATCCTAGGGATTCCTATTGCCTCTCTCCTGTGTTGTAGCTCCTGTTTCCTGGATCTACTGTCACCCTCTTCTTGGTTTATTCACTCACTGTGGTGTTGTTTTGTTTTGTTTAATTGTGGAATTGGATTATGTCTTTTTCTTTTTTAAATTAATTTTTATCAGAGTATAGTTGCTTTACAATATTGTGTTAGTTTCTGCTGTACAGCAAAATGAATCAGCTATACATATATATATATATATATATATATATATATCCCCTCTTTTTTGGATTTCCTTCCCATTTAGGTCACCACAGTGCATTAGATAGAGCTCCTTGTGCTACACAGTATGTTCTCATTAGTTCCTATTTTATACATAGTGTCAATAGTGTATGTGTGTCAATCCCAATCTCCCAATTCCTCCCACCACCCCCATTCCCCCTTGGTATCCATACATTTGTTCTCTATGTCTTTTTCTGCTTTGCAAATAAAATCATCTATACCATTTTTCTGGATTCCACATATATGTGTTAATACATGATATTTGTTTTTCTCTTTCTGACTTACTTCACTCTATTCATTCACTTTGGAACACTCCTCCACAGTTCCCTGGGAAAGATTGCAGAAGCGATACATGTTTTTAGCTTTCATTTAATGCATATATCTGAATATTTATATATATTTTCTCACACTCATTTGGTAGTTTAGCTAGGTGTAGAATTCCAGGTTGGAAGTCATTCTAAGTTGAACAGGCATTGCTATATTTTCTAATAGCTTCCAATACTGCTGTTGAAATTCCATGTCTTTCTGATTCTTAATCCTTTCATTGCAAACTACTTTTTCCATCCTGGATGCATTTAGGATTTTCTGTTTGTTTCCAGTGTTCTAAAATTTCATGAATAAATGGCTACTTTTTAATATTTATTTTCTGTAGCTCTTTAACCTTTTTTTTTTTTTGGCTTATTTTTCACTCACCAAACTCTTCAAAAATGTTCAATTGTAAGAGAACATTTTTTTGTTTTCACTTTGTAATTAGTAAGTGCTCTTCCAGAAATAAATATTAATATAAACAGGTCTTAAATACTTCCATCTAATTCTAAGATTCTAAAGAGGATACAGTTTTGAAGGTGTTTTGACAGAAGTAGTTGTGTTTTTTTCTTTCTTATTTGGATTTGATATTTTGTAAATTTTTAAACAGTGGGGATATTCTTCTTAATTCTTGGAAAAATAAGCTAGGATGCAGTCTAATTTTATTTAGAACCTCTCCTGGATTCTATCAACTCCCTTTTTGTGTGGCATTTTAATTTTTCCTCTGCCTTTTTTGTTTTTTGTTTTGTTTTGTGGTTTTTGTTGTTGTTGTTTTTGTTTTTTGGTGCTCCATGTGAGGCTCAAATCTTCTGCCTCTTTTTTTTTTTTTTTGCTGTACGCGGGCCTCTCACTGTTGTGGCCTCTCCCGTTGCGGAGCACAGACTCCGGACGCGCAGGCTCAGTAGCCATGGCTCACGGGCCCAGCCGTTCCGTGTCATGTGGGATCTTCCCGGACCGGAGCACGAACCTGTGTCCCCTGCATCAGCAGGCGGACTCTCAACCACTGCGCCACCAGGGAAGCCCCTGCCTTTTTTTTAAAATCACAAACTAGTATGCATTTAAAGGAGTACCTAAAATGTTTATGTATGACTTAAAGGACAATTAACAAAGAAACAAATGAACCCAGCACTAAAGTTAAGAAATTGAATATTATCAAGTCCTTAGAATGCTACTGTGTGCTCACCTTCCCAATTCTGATTATATCCTTGTCCCTCCAATTCAGAGGTAAACATGATCCTGAAATTTGGGTTAATTGTTCCTTCTTCTCCTAATGGTTTCACCAACTACATGTGTATTATTAAACACATTTAACTTTGCTTATTCTTGAAGTTCAAATAAATGGAAGCATACTGCATGGTTCTTCTGTGATGACTGACTTATTTTACTCAAACTTTACACAAAGTTTTTGAGACTCATTCATAATTATGTATAGAGTTGTAGTTCACTTGTTCTCATTGCTATATAGTATATTGTTTTATGAATATGTAATTTATCCATTCTATTCTAGATTCAACATCTGGGTTGTTTTCAGAGTGTTGCAATTCAAATAATGCCACTATGAACCCTCTTGTACATAATTCCCAGTGCTCACATGTGTTTCTCCAGGATGCATAACCAACCATGGAATTGCAGAGTAATAGGGTTTGCACATATTCAACTTTATTAGATTATGCAAAACTTTTTTTGAAGTGGTTGTACTGATTTATATTCTCACTAGCATAGATGTTTCCATTCTGTCTGCTTCCTCACTAATTTAGTATTGCCCAAATTTTAATTTTTGTCAATCTAATTACTAATAATGTTGAGCATATTTTCCCATACAGTTTCCTTGTTCTTTTTCTTCAGGACCATATCTTGGCTACTCTTTGCCCTTTCCTCTTTCATATTCAGAGAATATATGAAATGTCCCTCTTTATCTCTCATAGTACTCCTTATTCTTAAGTCTTTATCTGATATTAATATATGTAGTCACTCCAGCTTTTGTATAGTTTTTACATGATACCACCTTTTTTGAAATTGTTCTACTTTTTTTTTTTTTGGCCACGCTGCGTGGCTTGAGGGATCTTAGTTCCCCGATGCAGGGATTGAACCCAGAGAGCATCAAGTCCTAACCACTGGACTACCATGGAATTCCTGAAATCATTTTACTTTTAATCTATGACTTTATATTTAAAGTGAGTTTCTTGTAGGCAACATAGTTGGGTCTTGCTTTTCTTTTAACAGTCTGACAGTATCTGCTTTCTCTTTTGTTGTTGTTGTTTGTTTGTTTGAGTTTTTTTGGCCATATTGCCAGCTCGTGGGATCTTAGTTCCCTGACCAGGGATCTAACCTGGGCCCCTGGCCGTGAGAGCTCAGAGTCCTAACCACTGGACCCCCATGAAATTCCCCAATATCTGCTTTCTAATGGGAGTGTTTAGAACATTTACATTTAATATAATTATTAATATGGTTGGATTTAAATCTACTATTTTGCTATTTGTTTTCTATTTATCCCATCTGTTCTTTGTTTCTTCTTCTTTTCTGACTTGCATTTGAGTATTTTTTAGTATTCCATTTTATCTCTATTGTTGGCTTTTTAGATGTACATCTTTATCTTTTTAGTACCTGCTCTAGAATCTACATAATGCATGTTTAACATATCACAGTCATGTTCAAATAATATTATCACAGTTGACATATAATGTATGAACCATATAACAGTATACTTCTATTTTCCCCCTCCTATTGTTTGTGATTTTGTTTTCATACATTTTTACATCACATATATTCTAAATCTCACAATATAGTATTATATCTTTGCTCTAAAAATTATCTTTTGAATACATTTTAAAAAGAGAAAAAACGTATTTCTTGTTTACCCATTGAGTTACCATCCCTGGCACACTTCATTCCTTTGGGTAGAACCAAGTTTGCATCTGTTATCATTTTCCTTTTAACTGAAGAACTTCCTTTAACTTTTCTTGTAGTGCTGGTCTGCTGGCAACTAACTGTATTGGCTTTACTTGTATGAAAATGCTTGTATGTTCCCTTCCTTCAGAGTCCTTTTCCTTGATGGGTCTATCTGCATAGTGACCTTGGACCGAAGCATTTGAAGTCCTACTAGCTATCTTCCTGTAGCTACCCTTCTATTCCTGGGCTCATCTTCAAGTAGGAAAATAAAAATGATGTGTCCTCTTGCTTTATCTCCTGCTTTCCTGTAATTCAGCAGCATAAAAATAAACCAGGATAGTTGTTTCTAGTTTTATCATTTACCTACTGACATTTATAGTTCTCATCTATCCAAGTTAATGATTGTGGGTAGAGCTCTTTAGAATTTTCTTCCTTGGTTCTTCAGGCAGACATCATAACCTGAATTTAGAAGGTATTTTATGTTCCAGTTTCATGATGTCTAGCAAATTGTTTTTAGAGAGTATGTTTGTGGCCATTCTTTAGTCTTCATATTGATGGAGTTTTTTTCTAAAATAAACTTTTTATTTGGAAAAAATTTTCGACTTAGAGAAAAGGTGAAAAGATAATACAGAGAGTTCCTATATTCCCACACCCAGTTTCCTCTAATACTAACACCTTATATTATCCTGGTACATTGGTTAAAAAACCAACACTGGTACATTGCTATCAACTCCAGATGTTATACATATTTCACCATTTTTTCTACTAATGTCCTTTTTGTTGTCATTATTCCAGAATCCATAGATAGAGTTGTCTTCTCTATTTTTTTTTTCCTTTAGGTTCATTTTAGTTGGTCTCATGGATGAGTGTTAAATACGCTCCCATTCCACCAAATTGGAGGGTTATCCCCACCACTACTTTATGAACCATTTATATCTCTACTGCTGAGATTTATAGTCTACATGTCTTGTTTGATAAAGACACTGACAGAATCACTGGAAATGTTAATTTTATACTTAATTTTTGCCACTAAAACTCTAACAGTGTTTTTGAAAACCTAATGCAAGTGCTTAATTGCATACAACTATTTTTTTAAATTAATTAATTAATTTATTTATTTTTGGCTGCGTTGGATCTTCGTTGCTGCATGCAGGCTTCTCATTGCGGTGGCTTCTCTTGTTGCGGAGCACGGGCTTTAGGTGCACGGGTTTCAGTAGTTGTGGCATGTGGGCTCAGTAGTTGTGGCTCACGGGCTCACAGGCTCAGTAGTTGTGGGGCATGGGCTTAGTTGCTCCTCAGCATGTGGGATCTTCCCGGACCAGGGCTCAAACCCGTGTCCCCTGCATTGGCAGGCAGATTCTTAAACACTGCGCCACCAGGGAAGTCCCATACAATTATTTTTATAACTTTTAACTTTTGTGCTTAGTTGTCAGTTTCTCCACAATATGAAGTGCTCTGCAGAAGTGATTCCAGACCTTCAGAGCCATGGTGAACTTTCTGACTTAACGGTATGAACGCCACCTTGTTTATTTTCAGAGTGTGTGATCATGTGATTAAAAACTGTTTTTGAACAGGAACTGCTCATCATAAAAAAAATAAATAAATGAATTCTACAAATACTTGTTAAGCACCGATCATGCGCCAGTTGCAGATGGGGATGCTACAATAAACAAAACATAATACCTAGTTTCATGAAATGTAGAGTCAATCCCTTCTACTGTGAGGCCCAGACTCGTTTGGACCTAAAAGTTGATTAGCATCCAGGCTACCTGGATTCCATCTGTGATCATCATTTGGAGGACAGTAAGGTCTGACTTGGTAGTTGGCTTTTCTCAAAGTTGGGAAGATATGTTTCTTTTACAACAGCAACCAACCAACCAAATCAAAAATACAGATTAATAGGTTGACCCCTTTTTAAACTGAGAAATTCTACATAGTTCTCTAGGAGATTAGCCACTGCCAATTTAATACACACACACCCCTTATTTGAGGCTGTATGTTAGGTGTATTATGTTCGTCATCCCCCAAAAAGAAAACAAGGTAATTTGTCGTTCACTTGATTCATCTTTGCTCATCCCCCCACCTCCCTTAACTAGCTTATTTTTTAAAAATATTTATTTTTTATTTATTATGTCTGTGCCGGATCTTAGTTGTGGCATGTGGGATCTTTTAGTTGTGGCATGGAGGCTCATAGTTGTGGCATGTGCACTCTTAGTTGCAGCATGCATGCAGGATCTAGTTCCCCGACCAGGGATGGAACCTGGGCCCCCTGCACCGGAAGCTGGAGTCTTACCCACTGGACCACCAGGGGGACCCCTTAAATAGCTTATTTTTAAAGGAAGAAACATAACCTTCCTATATCCCAGGTATGTAATATTTAAAAAACTGTTGATAACTAAGATCAGAAGTTGCACCTAATGATTTCTGGAGGGCCCATCTTGCTCTAGACACTGTGATTCTAATCATCTGGACAGTAATCACAGCTCAAGTCTGTGGAATGCACTGTTTGGATATCACCCAGGAGCACACGCTTGCGTGTGTTTGCAGATCACTTATTGTTTCACGTTTGTAGCGCTCCTCCCTGCAACTGGCGTAAATACTTGAGGATGGGTTGGGTTTAGAAAACGTCTGGTCCCTAATTGTAATTCAAAGCCCCACCCTCTTATACAAATGCTGATTTAATAGAGGATTTTCTTTTCAAAGGAAACTACAAGTGAAAGCAATCTTGAAGAGTCAGCAGTGAGTTCTGCAGTGCCAGGTAAGGATCTGGAAGTAGCACATGGGATTAGATGAATGTGTACATATATTTCTACATAGGGGATTTTAAAAAAATATTTATAACTGTGCCTCCTTGCGTTTCTCCACAGAGGTGGCCCATGGTGAAGCCCAGTGGCTTCAGGAGGCAAAAAGTCTGAGTGAGCGCCTGAGAAAAGCCTACACCAGTGCCCCTTTCTGCCACATGTCTTTGCTTGAGATCTCTTCCTGTCTAGCCACCGATCAGCTGCTGAATTGTGATCTGTCCCTTGCTTCAAAACACATCACCAGTACTGTGCAGGAGCCTGTGGTGTTGCCTGAGGTCTTTGCTAACTTGAACTCCGTCATGTGTGTGGAGGGTGAAGCTGGTAGTGGAAAGACGGTCCTCCTGAAGAAAGTAGCTCTTCTATGGGCATCAGGATGCTGTCCCTTGTTACACAGGTTCCAGTTGGTTTTCTATGTCTCCCTTGGCTCTACCAGACTGGACCAGGGGCTGGCCAATGTTATTTGTGACCAACTCCTAGAGACAGAAGGATCTGTTACTGAAATGGGCCTGCGGAACATCATCCAGCAGTTAAAGAACCAGGTGTTATTCCTTTTGGATGACTACAAAGAGATGTGCTCAATCCCCCAAAGCATAGAGAGGATGATTCAAAGAAACCATTTGTCAAGGACCTGCTTATTGATTGCTGTCCATACAAACAGGGCTAAGGACATCCGCCGACACCTAGATACAATTTTAGAGATCAAAGCGTTTCCCTTCTGTAATACCATCTATATATTACGGAAGCTCTTTCCAGATGATTTGACCCGTCTGCGAAAGTTTATGGTTGACTTTAGAGTGAATGAAACATGGCTGGGAATTCAGAAAACTCCCTTCTTCGTAGCAGCAGTCTGTGCTAATTGGCTTCGGTATCCTTTTTGTCAGTCCTTTGATGATGTGGCTGTTTTCAAGTCCTATATAGAATGCCTTTTCTTAAAGCACAAAACTGCAGCTGACCTTCTCAAAGCAACTGTGTCCTCCTGTGGTGAGCTGGCCTTGAAAGGTTTTTTTTCATCTTGCTTTGAGTTTAGTGATGATGATCTCATAGAAGTAGGGATTGGTGAAGATGAAGATCTAGCCATGTACCTGATGAGCAAATTCACAGCCCAGAGACTGAGGCCAGTCTACCAGTTTTTGAATGCTTCATTCCAAGAATTTCTTGCTGGGATGAGGCTGACTGAACTCCTGGATTCAGATAGGCAAGAGGATCAAGATTCGGGACTTCATTATTTGAAACAAATTAACTCAGCCATGATGGCTGTAGGTCCCTATGCAAATTTTTTGAGCTATGTCTCTTGCCACTCTTCAACAAAGGCAGGGCCAACAATTGTATCCCAATTGCTTCTTTTGGTGGATAATCAAGAGACACTGGAGAATATATCTGAAAATGATGACTACCTGAAGCATCATCCAGAGATTTCAGAGAAGATGCAGTGTCTCCGGTTGTTGTGGCAATACTCTCCAGAAAATTACCTTTCACTGGTTTCAAAACATTTACTGGCTCTGGCTGTAAAAACTGCTTATCGAAGCAACACTGTTGCTGCCTGTTCTCCATTCATTTTGCAGTTCCTTCAAGGGAGAACCCTGTCTTTGAGTGTACTTAAGTTACGGTATTTTTTTGACCACCCAGAAAGCCTGTTATTGTTGGGGAGAGTCCAGGTCTCCATAAGAGGAAATAGGTTACCCAAATCAGATTTTTCATTACTGGAAAAAATTTTCGACAAATCCCAGGCACCAACTATAGATCAGGACTATGCTTCTGCCTTTGAACTTGAGAGTGAATGGAAGCAGAATTTAGTTGAAAAACAGGAAACCGTGAACAGTTTTCTGAACATGCAACTCAAGACACCAGCAGATATCAGCGCTGGCTATTGGGACCTTTCTCCAAAGCAGTACAAGATTCCCCTTCTGGAAGTTCATGTGACTGGTACTGATGCTGTGGATCAGGAGATGCTAAGGTTTCTAACGAAAGTTTTCTCAGCTTCACAGCACATTGAACTCCACTTGACCAGGAGCATGGGTTTTATTGAAAGCATCCGCCCAGCTCTTGAGCAGTATAAGGCCTCGTTCACCAAGTGCTCCGTAAGCCAATCTGAGCTGAGTGCAGTAGAACAGGAATTGCTTCTCACTCTGCCTTCCCTAGAATCTCTTGAAGTCTCAGAGACAACCCATCTACAAGGTAAACCTGCATCTGTTTTAGATGACTGTTAGGATGTGTACTCTTATCTTCTCACTCTTAGTTTTAGGTGGATGAAAACTTTTGAAAGTGTGAGACCATAAATCCTTGCTGATTGAACAGATATAAAATAAATCTTTACTAACTTATTTCTGTTAGTAATATGAATTAGTGAAAGGCTTCCAAATAACAGAACAGCTTTCAAACTCTGATAAAAATAATACAATGACTAATGAGGTCTCTTAATAAACAAATGACTTGTTATTAGTCAAAGAATGATCTATATGTAAATGATGCTTGAGAATTACCCTCACCCCACCTGCTTCATGGAAGAAAGGGCTTGTACTCTGGGAAATAAACAAGTGGGAAGTAGTATCTCCCAGTTATTTGTGTCTCTTTTCACTTGTCTAAGCAGTGTTTGAGAGTTTTCAGTATAGACTTTATCATCTTTCATTAAATTTATTCCTAGGTACTTGTATTTTTGATACTCCTGTACATGGTATTTAAATTTTTTCATTTTCTGATTGTTGCTAGTAGGGGTTTGATTTTCAGCAGTTTGTTAAATGCCTAGGTGTGCTTTTCTTTGTATCTATCTTACTTGAGGGTCACTGAACATTTTTTTTTGGATCTGTGGGTTGATATTTATCATCAAATTTAGAAAATTTTTGTTTTTTCAAATATTTATCATGGTAAAACATACATGAAACCTTAAAATCATTTTTCAGTATACAATTCAGTGGCATTAAGTACCATGACAGTGTTGTGCAACCATCACCACTATCCACTTCCAGAACCTTTCCATCATCCCAAACTCTGTACCTATTAAACAATACCTCCTTCTTCTCCCCAGATGCTGATGTCTCTATGAATTTTTCTATTCTATTTCACATAAATGAATCCATACAATATTTTGTCCTTTTGTGTCTGGCTTCTTTCACGTTTTTAAGGTTCATCCATGTTGTGGCATGCGTCAGAACTTCACTACTTTTATAGCTGAATAATATTTCATTGTATGTACATATCACATTTTATTAATCAATTCATCTGTTGATGGACACTTGCACTGTTTATTCTGGCTAAAGTTGCCATGAACATGGGTGCACAAATATTACTTGGAGACCCTACTTTCAATTCTTTTGGATATATACCCGGAAGTGGAATTATTGGCTATTAATGATAGTAATTCTATTTTAATTTTCAAGGAAACTCCAAACTGTTTTCCACGCTGGCTGCAGCATTTTACATTCCTACAAGCAATGTACAAGGGCTCCAGTTTCTTCACATCCTCAATGCTTTTTTGTTTTTTTTAAATCAGAGACACCCTAATTGGTGTGAAATTGTATCTCACGTTGGTTTTGATTTGCATTTTCCTAATGACTAATGCTGTTGAGCATCTTTTCATGTGCTTATTGGCTGTTAGTGTGTCTTTTTTGGAGACAGTCTATTAAATCCTTTTGCCCATTTAAAAAAATTGAAGTGTAGTTTATTTACAATTTTGTGTTAGTTTCTGGTATATAGCAAAGTGATTCAGATTGTGTGTGTGTGTGTGTGTGTGTGTATATAAACTTTTTCAGATTCTTTTCCATTATAGATCATTACAAGATATTGAATATAGTTCCCTGTGCTATACTGTAGGTCCTTGTTTATTTTATACATAGTAGTCTATATCTGTTAATCTCAAACTTCTAATTTATCCCTCCCTCCCTCCCCTTTCCCCTTTGGTAACCATAAGTTTTTTTCTATGTCTGTGAGTCTATTTCTGTTTTGTAAATAAGTTCATTTGTATCACTTTTTTAGATTCCACATAGAAGTGATATCATATGATATTTGTCTTTCTGTCTGACTTCATTTAGTATGAGAATCTCTAGGTCCATCCATGTAGCTGCAAATGGCATTATTTCATTCTTTTTTATGGCTGAGTAATATTCCGTTGTGTGTGTGCGTCACATCCTCTTTATCTAGTCATCTGTTGATGGACATTTAGGTTGCTTCCATGTCTTGCCTATTGTAAATAGTACTGCTGTGAACACTGTGGTGCATGTACCCTTTCAAACCATGGTTTTCTCCTGATACATGCCCAGGAGTGGGATCGCTGGATTATATGGTAACTCTATTTTTAGTTTAGTTTTTTTTTTTTTTTTTTGGCTGCGTTGGGTCTTCATTGCTGTGTGCAGCCTTTCTCTAGTTGCAGTATGCGGGCCTCTCATTGTGGTGGCTTCTCTTGTGGAGCATGGAATCTAGGAGCACAGGCTTCAGTAGTTGTGGCATGTGGGCTCAGTAGTTGTGGCTCATGGGCTCTAGAGTGCAGGCTCAGTAGTTGTGGTGCATGGGCTTAGTTGCTCCACGGCATGTGGGATCTTCCTGGACCAGGGATTGAACCCGTGCCCCCTGCATTGGCAGGCGGATTCTTAACCACTGCGCCACCAGGGAAGTCCCTATTTTTAGTTTTTTTAAAGAACCTCTTTACCGTTTTCCATAGTGGCTGCACCAGTTTACATTCCCACCAACAGTGTAGTAGGTACACTTTTTCCACATACTCTCCACCATTTATTTTTGGAGACTTGTAAAAAATTTTATTTATTTATTTTTGGCTGCGTTGGGTCTTCATTGCCGCGCGCGGGCTGCTCTTCATTGCGGTGCGTGGTCTTCTCGTTGCAGTGGCTTCTCTTGTTGCAGGGCACAGGCTCTAGGTGTGCGGGCTTCAGTAGTTCTGGCTCGCAGGTTCAGTAGTCGTGGCTCGTGGGCTCTAGAGCACAGGCTCAGTAGTTGTGGTGCACGGGCTTAGCTGCTCTGTGGCATGTGGGATCTTCCTGGACCAAGGCTCGAACCCGTGTCCCCTGCATTGGCAGGCGGAGTCTTAACCATTGCGTCACCAGGGAAGTCCCTATTTGTAGACTTTTTGATGATAGCCATTTTGACCATTGTCAGGTGATACCTCATAGTTTTGATTTGCATTTCTCTAATAATTAGCAATGTGGAGCATCTTATGTGCTTGTTAGCCATCTGTATGTCTTCTTTGGAGAAATGTCCCTTTAGGTCTCCTGCCCATTTTGTGATTAGGTTGTTTGTTCCTTTGTCCATTTTTAAAATTGTGTTGTCTTTTTGTTTTGAGTTATAGGAGTTCTTTGTGTAATTAAATCTTTATTGGACACTTGGTTTTAAAATATTTTCCCCGATAGATTGCCCTTTTCACTGTCTCAATAATGTACTTCAATCTGTAAAGTTTCAAATTTCAGTGAAGTCCAATTTGTCTGTTTTACTTTTGTGCTAGTGCTCTTGGTAGCATATCTAAGAATCTATTGTCAAATCCAAGGTTATGAAGATTTATTTCTGTTTTCTTCTAAGAGTTGTATGGTTTTAGCTCTTATATTTAGGTTGTTGATTTATTTTGAGCCAATTCTGTGTATGGTGGTGGGAGGTAAGGGTCCAACTTCTTTGCATGGAGAAATTCAGTTGTCCCAGGCCCATTTGCTGAGATGTCTTTGTGAATCCAGAGTGTAGTACAGGGCTTCTCATATAGTAGATGAGAAATAAAATATTGCCTGCCATATCAGTAAACAAAGGATGTTGTAGCTATCAGCAGTTGCAGCCACCCCTGATAGTGAGCCCGGAGGAAACTCAGGAAGGAAACAAACAATACCTGCCATTTAGCAGTCATCAGACTGCAGCCACCCCAAAGGGTGCAGCTTGAAGAAACTCAGGATGTGAAAACACAGGATACTAGCCCCAGATAGCTGAGGTGCATATCAAAAGAATGATTTTAGTGACCCCAGACTCTTGCATCTTCCCATACATAGAAAAGTGCTAAATTCCTTAACTTGAGATATCTAGTTTTCTTTTATTAACAGTAATCTTTTGTTCTGACTACCTGCCTTTGTTGCAAAACTCCTATATATCCTGGCTCCCCGCCTCACCTCCTTGGAGCAGTTTTCTCAGGATTATTTGAGATGCTGCCTCCCGGACTTGAAGTCCTAAGAATGTCCACTGAATAAAACATAACTCAAAACTTTTAGGTTGTGCATGTATTTTTTTTGGTTGACGTAATCAGTAAATGCTGCAGAAAGCGTTATCTTCATATATGTGCTTTCTAAAAAAGGAAGTCTCATGGTATGTGAAAGGTTGTCATGTGAAATACGAAAATAGTTTGATGAATCAAATGACAGTTTGAAATTTTGCATTTGGAACTCTTTAGATTAATAATGGGAAACTGTGTGCTACTTTCTAGATCAACTCTTTCTTAGTTTGGACAAGTTCTTGTGCTTGAAAGAACTGTCTGTGAATCTGGATGATAAACGAGATGTTTTTTTAGTCATTCCTGAAGAATTCCTAAATCTCCACCATATGGAGAAACTATTGATCCGAATTTTAGCTGAATACGGTCCTTCCAAACTAGGTAAGTGTGGCACTTTGATTTACTTGTTTTTGTATTACTTGGAAAACCTACTTGGCCAATAATTTAAGTTAAAGCTTCTGTGGATCTGAGGGTGTAGCCTGTATCCAAGGTAAATTGTTGGAATAGCACTTGTTGTCATTAAAAAATGACAGCTATTTGTAATTATTGAGCTGTTACTACATGGCAGGAATTGTTCTAAGCACTTTATAAATCTTAACTCATTTAACCTTCATACCCATTCTACAAGGTAAATACTATTATATTCTAATTTTTACAGTTGGGGAAATGGAGTTATAGAGGTTAAGTATTGATAATTTGCTCAAGGTCACCCAGATAAGGAAATAGTAAATTTGCAACTAAACACAGGAATTCTGACTTTTAAGTCTGAGCTCTTAACCAGTGGTATGTACTGCCTCTCCAAAAATAGTTTGTAGAGTTCTTTTATTTTGTTTTTGTTTAAGTTGCTCTTACGTTGCAACTTAGAGATCTGCCAGATAAGAGGGAAGGAAATCTGATGATTGGTAGTGATCAGAAGCCTTTCCCTGTTTCTCATCAGCCTTTATAAATATATTTCATCAACCATTCTCATGGCTGACGAACAATCTGTACAGCTATCTTTCTTAAATATATCATTTAGCAAAATTACTTAGGTATCATCAATTCCTTAGTTTATTTAGTAAAGACTAAACACTAAAGACTAAAAAAAGGTAAATCTCTACTGAACTGACGTGCAGAGCTGCATGCAAAAAAATCTGCAGCTGAAGCTGAAGTAGTAGTTTTCTGATATTGTTCAGCAATTTTTTCAAATTTAAGTTTTGCTTCAGAGTTGTCACTGCCTTTATGTTTCTTTGCATAGTGTTTCTATAGTGTAAACATCATGTGCAAACTTAGAGACATTAGGATGTTAAAGCTGAAGGTTTTAGCTGAGTCAATGCCATTACTATATAGAGGAGAAAACTGATTCCCCAGAGAGGGTCAGTAACGACGGTTCACGTAACTCATCAGTTAGTCACAGACCCTGAACCTAAGCCCAATTCATTACATCATGATGCTTTAATTCACTATTGTTGAAACAAGTTAATAAATTAAATGACTAATTCTGATAGAAACTTTCAATCTCTGATGCCTTAAATTTGATATTTTACAGTCAAATTAATTCAGAATTCTCCAAACCTTCGTGTTTTCCATCTGCAATGTAATTTCTTTTCGGATCTTGAGTCTCTCATGACTGTACTTGCTTCCTGCAAGAAACTTGAAGAAATTAAGCTTACTGGACCATTTTTTGAAGCCGCCCCATTTGGTAAGAGCTAAAATTGTAAAATTTTGGTTTAAGATGCTTCTGTGGACATTTTTTAACAGCCAGATTTTAAAAATGCAATTGATGTCAAAGAACAAAACTATTGCAATAAATATCTGATCTTAAATGAATTTTCAAGTAAGGTATATTTGTTTCTAGATGTTTAAACATTTCTAGTTATGAGAATTGTTTCCTGAGCAAAGATTTGTGTTATCTACTTGTCATACTAATTAATTCAATCTGAATTATTATATTAATTTCTATCACTTTTAAAATACTCTTTAAACACATTACTTTTTGGTGTAAGAAATGTAGCTGACATAACTAAATTTTTCTTTTCCCTTTTATAGTCATTGTTTTACCAAATTTTATTTCTCTGAAGATATTAAATCTTGAGCACCAATATATTCCTGATAAGGAAACAGCTGAAAAATTTGGTATGTTTATAAAACAGTGCCTAAAGCTTGCTCTTTATTCTTTCCCCCATAAAATCCTCCTATTTTGCATTAGCTATAACAAATTACAACATGTATTAGCTGCCCTTGCTCATTAGGAGGGACAGTGCTGCTCAGCTTTAACCCTCCAAATGCCTTGATCTCACTTGATGTCTTTCAAAGAAATGTTCTCAGAGTGACTCATTTCTTTGAATACAGATTTGTTTGTTACAGCACTGTGCAATTTCTTATTTATTTATTTATTTGTCTGCGCTGGGTCTTAGTTATGGCATGCGGGATCTTCGTTGCCACGTGCGGGATTGGATCTTTTAGTTGCAGCATGTGGGATCTTTAGTTGCGGCATTGGGATCTAGTTCCCTGACCAGGGATCGAACCTGGGTGCCCTGCATTGGGAGCACAGAGTCTTAGCCACTGGGTCACCAGAGAAGTCCCAGCACCATGCAATTTCATTGCCAGGTATCCATTCCAGACAAGTTAAATACCTGTTGTTTCAAAGGTTTCTAGAATATAGGTGAAACTATCTTTTAAGGTTATGAAAACTCAGTATATGAAAACCTAGATTTAACAAAATGATAACTGTAGAGATTACTTTTTCAACTTATTTTTTTATGATTACAAAAGCAATGTATGCTCTGGAAAAAAGTTCTAACAGGTCTTAAAAGATAAACTGAAGCATATTAAAAAGTAAGAATTTATTTGAACAAAAATGGGGACTTCCCTGGTGGCGCAGTGCTTAAGAATCCGCCTGCCAATTCAGGGGACACAGGTTCGAGCCCCCTGGTCCGGGAAGATCCCACATGCCGCGGAGCAACTAAGCCCGTGCACCACAACTACTGAGCCTGTGCTCTAGAGCCCGCGAGCCACAACTACTGAAGCCCGTGCTACAAGAGCCCATGCTCTGCAACAAGTGAAGCCATGCTAAGGAGGGATCAAAGTGAAAAGTTAAGTTATGAGAGTGGTGGATTGTGAGGATTTAGTTCTAGGAGGAAGAGGCAGAACTCACTAAGGATGATACCAGGACAGAAAGGAAGGGGGCTGAAGGCATTGAGGAGCTAGGAGAGTTTCCTGGAGCCAGTAGAAGCTTCAGTCTAAAAGAGGAAATGGATGGGAATTCCCTGGTGGTCCAGTGGTTAGGACTCCACTCTTTCACAGCCGAAGGCCCAGGTTCAATCCCAGGTTGGGGAACTGCAAGCTGTGTGGTGCAGCCAAAAAAAAAGGAAATGGAGATGTGATAGGCCTTTTGGACTTCAGTACAGGAGAGACTGGTTGGGGAAGGGTGGAGGAATGGTTGTCTACAGGTAGCAATGAGGGTCAAGGTGTAGGCTGACCCCTTTCTCGGAGAGAAAGAGGAATAGCCTCTATGCTACATGGGGACTCGTAGGATGTGCATGATTTTGAGACTTTCAATTACAATTGTTTGGGAACACAGTACAGAGAATAGCTTTTTAATATCTTCTGATAGCCTACACTTTAGGTTCTCTAAATAACCTGGAAGAATTGATCCTTCCTTCTGGGGATGGGATTCATCAAGTGGCCAAACTGATCATCCAGCAATGTCAGCATCTTCAATGTCTCCGCATTCTCTCATTTTTCCAGACTTTGGATGATGACAGCGTGGTGGAAATTGGTGAGATACCCTCAGATAAACTCTTTCAGCTCACATGAAAGCCAGTGGTATTACTCAAGCTTTCTGCTGCAAAATGTCTACAAAAACATTCGTCCCTCTAAAAATGTTCAACCCACTTCCTCATTTTTGCTATCATATTGTTCCCTCTAATGTTCTGTGGATTTTGGTTCATTCTGGTCAGATTTAGAAGTAAAAGATAGCCTCCCACTTGAGACTACACAAGCCCTCAAGTCCATTCTTAACACCTAGTGTCTCACACACCTGGCCACATACCCACCATGTACTCCTTTTTATAGTACTTTTTTTAAAATAGAAAATTAATACACGTAAGGAAAAGTACAAAATCGTTAAGTGTACAGCTCAATGAGTTTTCAAGTGAACATACTTAAATCTTGTTACTCATACTTGTGTAACAATTACTCATTAGGTTACAATATAGAATATTACATCCCAGAAGCCGCCTTTGTGTCCCTTCTGACACTGCATTCCCCTCCTTCCCAAAGGTGACCACCATACTGCTTTCTTTCACCATAGTTTTACCTGTTTTAAAAATATATGTCATGGAATCCTCCACAGTATGTACTCTTGTGCCTGCCTCTTCGGGCTCAACATACTTGTGATACTGATTCATACTGATGCGTGTGACTATAGAGTTCACTGATTTTCATTGCTGTATATTGTCCCATGTATGACTACATACGCCAATTTATTTATCCATTCAACTGGATATGAGTTGGCTGCTATGAACAATGCTGCTATGAACATTTTGTACATGACTGTTGATGCATATATGGAGGTATTTCTAGGGCGGACTTTGAGTCATTTGGTAAATATTCTGTTTTCCATAGTTGTACCAACTTACATTCCTACCAGCAGTTGTTTCACATTCTGGCTACTGCTTGGTATTGTCAGACCTTTAAACTTTAGCCATTCTGATGAATCTGTTGCGATACCTCATTGTGGGTTTTCTATTGGTATACGTTAGTGTTATCATTGGTTCAGTTTGGGCAAGTTACATTTTTCTAAGGATTTAAAAACTTTTCTAAAATTGCTCATAATATTTGTAATTTTAAAAATATCTGTATGACCTATGGTGATAGTCACCTTTTCATTCCTGATATATTCAATATATATTTTTTTACCTGGTTGGTTTTTCAATTTTATTAAATTTTTTTTTTCTCTACACATGTTTTTCATTTATTCTGCTTTTACCTCTATTATTCCCTGCTACTTTCTTTGGATATAATTTGCTTTTCTTGTCCTTTCTTTTTTTTTTTTTTTTTGATATCCTAATTTTCTGAGATGGATAGTTAGAGCACTAACTTTGGCTTTAGCTCCCTCTCACAAGTTTTAGTGTCATATTTTTATTCTCATTCAGTTCAAAATATTTTCTAATTTCAGTTGTCATTTTTTTTGCCACACCAGTTATTTAGAGATGTATCCCTTTTTCTTTTTTTTTTCTTTTTTTTTTTCCCTTTTACTTTTAATCTTTCTATGTCCTTATATTCAAAGTGTGTCTGTTGTAAAAATATAGTTTTTTGCTTTTTTTGTGGTACGCGGGCCTCTCACTGTTGTGGCCTCTCCTGTTGCGGAGCACAGGCTCCGGACGCGCAGGCCCAGCGGCCATGGCTCACGGGCCCAGCCGCTCCGCGGCATGTGGGATCTTCCCGGACCGGGGCACGAACCCGTGTTCCCTGCATCGGCAGGCGGACTCTCAACCACTGCGCCACCAGGGGAGCCCCAGTTTGGTTTTTTAAATGTAATTTATTAATCTTTAATACTCCAATTGGAAGTAAATCTATCTAATGTACTTATTGTTAAATTTATATATCTTCATTAAAATTGGGCATTTTCTACTTTAAGTGATGGTGGTAGAAGAGGTTGGTTCAAATAACCTAGTCTACCAGTATTGAAATAGAAGTCCTTATGATTCTGTTTTCATAAATATTTTGCTTTTATATTTATAGCCAAGGTAGCAATCAATGGAGGTTTCCAGAAACTCGAGAATCTTAATCTTTCAATCAACCACAAGATTACACAGGAAGGATACAGAAACTTCTTTCAAACACTGGACAACATGCCCAACTTGCAAGAGTTAACGATTTCCAGGCATTTCAAAGAATGTATCAAAGCTCAGGCCACAACAGTCAAGTCTTTGAGTCAATGTGTGTTACGACTGCCAAGACTCACTAGACTTAACATGTTAAGTTGGCTCCTGGATGCAGAAGACATCACACTGCTTAATGCCATGATAGAAAGCCATCCTCTATCTAAACACTTCACCCTTCACTGGAAATGGGTACTGCCATTCTCTCCAATCATTCAGAAATAGAAGATTTAGCTAAAAACTGCTAAATCAAGAAAATTTTTGTCAACAATTTAAAAAACCTAATTATCCAAAAACTTGTTATTAAATACTGCATACAAAAGAATAAAATGCATGGCATGTAATAAAAAAACCAAACACCTGCTTACCCATTACTGAGCTTAAGAAACAGATTATGACCAGGAACTTTGATGTCCCTAATGATCCTCCCCAACCGAAGATCAGACCTTTAATCAAGTTTACGCATCTAACTCTTCATTACCCAGGGTCAGCGTCAGGCTTTCAGGCTAACTATGGTAAACAGTAACAAAGCCACAGAGAAGGGGGTAGGGAGAGGTGTACCAATCTATCTTAAAGCCACAATATGAAAGGAGTATTCAAGTTATTAGAAAATGGCTAACTTAAGGACTGAATCACTTTCACACATAGGTGAAACAAGAGATATTCCTTAATCCTTGTAGGGTCTGTTTTGTACATTTAATTAACTTTGGTATAGTAAGGTTTACTTATACCTTCCCTTTACCAACTGTGTTGGATATGAAGAAATAGGATTTAGGGAAAATGCTTGTATTCTAGAGGCTTTTGATTCAATGTTTATTGTAACAGCAAAAAAGTGTAGAATAGAATTTAGCATTATTGGAAATTAGCTAAATCTGTGTTTTCAAGAATCTTGAGTATCAGTGTTTTTTTAGATAACCACGTTTAAGAGTCCAACATATGCATTTATAATGGCCTTAAAATTTTCTTATGAATCCACTTTGCTCAGGGAGAACATATTTTGTCAGTGACTTCATAATGTTCAAGGTATTACATTTGATGTGAATGTCTACATCTGTGCCTGTGTCCAAAATTTCATTCCTACCAGTTAATCAACGGAGTTTCCTGAATGGTTAGAAGGCCAATCCAAATTCATAATGCTAGTATAAGTTGGAAAACAACCATTCTTTTACCTTAATTTTTATTTTTACCATGAAACACAGGGACGGTATATATGGTATGATTCCATTTGTTTAAAAACTATACTCTCATGTTTCTAGATGCATTAAGAATTTCTGGAAGAATACACAAGGAAATGTTAATAGTGGTAACTATTTTAAGTGGGTAGAAAGGGGACAGGAAGGTATTATTTTTTACTTTCGTCCTTTTTGTACTGCTTTTTGTTTTACAAGTAGCTGTTTTTATTTTTATATTTAAAATAAAGCATAAAACTAGTTTAGCATTACAACATTAATAGTTGCTCTGGAGGGTGAGATTACTAGAAGGTAATCTACAAGATGGATTATCTTCTTGTCTGATTTTGTATCTAATGCTTTTCTAATCAGAAAGGTTTTAAGTTTTGTATCAGAGTCCAATCAGGAGATAGAAACCACACAGTAACTTGGGGAAAGTTTACTATAAAGAGTTATTCACTGTAACAGGAAACTGGAGTAATGAGGATTGATTATGAAATTGAGAACTCTAAGCAGGTATAGGGAAGAGCTTATGGCTCTTCATGCTAGGCTGAGAGACAGCACCCAAAGAAAGTACCCCAGGGCTGAGACCTAGACTTTGACAGAGAAGGCACAGCCATGGACAACAGAGAGGTTGGCTTAATTAAAGAGGTGCAGCCCAAGAAGGTATAAGCTTGGAGCACTTTGCTTAGGAAGTGTTTTGGGGGTGCCAGGGAAAGCCATCCACGTGGGGCTGCTGAGTGCTGCTGGCCACTGCTGAAGGCAGGCACTGCACAAGGCTGCAGAAACCATGTGCTGCAGGTGTCTGCTAGAGAGGCACACTGGACCCAAGAAAAGTAGTCCCTTGCCCCTCCTGTGTCTCACCAGCGCCCTCTACTGACGAAGCTTTACACTGTACCTGCTGACAAGGGAGGGGTAGTTACAGGGTCCAGATTCATTACTGCAGAGTAGGCAGTGAAGGCTGGATTTGGATATGAAGGCAATAACGTCATAAGTGGTACAAGTATTACATTTCATAGTTCAAACCTCAAGGAAAATGAATCTAGTTAAATTTAAGATTGACTGAGAGCATATATGTACGTGCATGTTCATACATAGAAAACTTCTTAACTAAGAAACTGTAAATGATGATAGATTCCAGGGAGGGGAGCAGGATAGCTAGTGGACACGGTAGGGAGGTTTACTTTATCCTGCATATAATCATCAGAATTCTGTACCGTATACATGTACTATTAAAAATACTTTAAAAAATAACAGGACTCCATGCAAATTATTTGTCCAGAGCTTCTGCCAAGGGCTTCTAGTATAAAGCAGGGGGCAGTGGGAATTCCCTGGTGGTCCAGAGTTTAGGTCTCTGCACTTTCACTGCTGAGGGCCTGGGTTCAATCCCTGGTCTGGGAACTAGGATCCCATAAGCCATGTGGCATGCCCCCCCCCCCAAAAAAAGCAGGAGGCAGCAAAGTATGACCACAGCCTATAAGCTAAGAATGTTTTTTTTTTTTACATTTTTAGAGGCCCACAAAGCTAAACTAATTTACCCTGGCCCTTTGCAGAGAATGGATTATTTCTGGATCATAAGGTCACTATGCCCTTTATTCCAGTATACATCAATTTCCACAGGACTCCTAGGTCATCCCTCATCGCCCTGACACTCATCCTTATGTTTCAAAACTTCTCCCTTTCTGATCACATATCCCAACCTTCTCCAACTCCCTAAATCCTTCCCCTGTGCTCACATGAGTAACATCTCCCATATCCTTTACCTCTTTTCTAAACATTCTCTTCACCTTCTTGTTCTAATCCCATATTTGTTAAACCCTTTTTTCACCATGACCCACAGTTAAGAAATCTTACATTAAAAAATTTACACACATACACATATATACAACCAAGATTCACAAAAAATTCTAAAGTTATGTCAAATATAATTTCACTAATACCCAAATATAACAAAAATTCAGAAATACAAAGATTCTTGCAAGAGTTGTTTACATGTGCTGTCTTCATCTGTTCTTTTCCATTCTCTACCACCTCCTCCATTGCACCAAAACAGCCCTTATGAGGGTCACTGCTAAATTCAACAAATACTTCTTTGTCCTCATCCTATGTGACTTGCTAGCAGCATCTGACCTATTGGTAGCTCTGATATGGCCCATCACTCCTCGAAACACTTTCTCCATTTGGCTTCCAGGGCATCACTCTGGGTTTCCTCCTAATTGAGAGCTCCATCTCAGTCTCTTTTACTGCTTCTCGCATCAGATCTCTAAACATTGGGAGTACCCCAGAGTTCTCCTCTAACATCTCTATTTATATGCACTTCCTCGGCTATCTCATCCTGATGAACAGCTTTAAATTCTAGGTCTATGCTAACTTCTAAAATTTCATCTTTATCCCAGGTCTCTCCTTTGAACACTTTACTCATATCCAACTCCTCAGACTACACAGGTCCAAACCCAACTCCTCCTTCCTTTCTACATAAGTACTCTTTATGCAGACTTCTCCATCTCATTACTTTATATAAGCATATTTATTTTTGGCTGTGCTGGGTCTTCATTGCAGTGTGTGGGCTTCTCATTGTGGTGGCCTCTCTTGTTGCGGAGCACAGGCTCTAGGCATGCAGGCTTAGTAGTTGTGGTGCATGGGCTTAGTGGCTCCATGGCATGTGGGATCTTCCCGGACCAGGGCTCGAACCCGTGTCCCCTGCATTGGCAGGTGGATTCTTAACTACTGCGCCACCAGGGAAGTCCCCATCTCATTACTTTATTCTCCCACTTGCTCAGGCCAAAAACCTTGGGGGTCATTCTTGACTCCTTTCTTTCATACTCCACATGGAACCTACTGGCAAATCCTGAGCTCCACTTGGAAAATACACTCAGATCCAAGCCCTACTCGGCCTGCTCTCTCTCCCTTGAAACTTATGGTTTATTTTCAACAAAGCAGTCAGAAGCCTCTTTTTTGTTTAAATTATTATTTTGGGGGGCCACGCTGCTCGGCATGTGGGATCTTAGTTCCCCGACTAGGGATCAAACCCGTGCTCCCTGCAGTGGAAGCCCAGAGTCCTAACCACTGGACCCCCAGGGAATTCCCCCCAGAAGCCTCTTTTTATGCATCCGATCATGCAACACCTTTGGTTCAAAACCTTCCAATGGATTCCCAAGAAACGCTGAAGACCTTGCAATGGCCTACATATGACCTTAATCTCTCCTCCTCGCTCACTTCCACTCCAGCCAAGCTGGTTTCTTTGCTGTTCCCTGAACATGCTAAACACACTCTTGTCTTAGGACCTTTGCACCTGTCATTTTCTTTGCTTGGGAGGTTCTTCACTTATGTGAATGGCTCTCATTTTCTGCAGATCTCTGCTCAAATGTCACCTCAATTAGGAGTTCCCTGTTCTTTTTTTAAAAAGCATCCCTGCTTCCAATCCCACTCTGCCAACTCCCTTTCCTGTTTCCCTTTTCTCTGCGACATGAATCACTACATGCCACCTTATAAATTTCGCTTGTTTACTAGCTAGTTCCCACCACTCTAGGCAGGAACTTTCATCTGTTTTGTTCCCAAGCACCTAGAACAGTGCCTAACACAAAGGTGAATAAATATTTGCTGAAATGAATGACTTTCCTGAACCTACAACTACTCTCCAACTGTATTAGGTACAATATTAAGGGAGGTAACATCCAAAAACCTTAGAAAGCAAATAAGCTACCTTCATAACTAAATTTAACCTGGCATATTTTAGGCAATTAATATAAAATATTAGCTAATTGTCATGAAAAATGATAAAACTCTACTTACCTGTACAAAAAAGCTTAATCCATAGAACATTCCATTCTGCGAAGCTTACTTACCAGGCACTTGAATATTCACTTATTTACTCAAAAAATACTGGGCAGCTACTAATATGCTAGGCACATGCAGTTTACCCAAGCAAAACCTCTGAAAGAAATAACACTGACATATTAGCATCTTCTCCCACAGCTAAACGGACTAGGGAGAGTCTCAGGCATATGAACACCAATCCTTTAGACTAAACTAAAACAGTACTATGTTCTACCTCTCCAGAGAATCTGAACTGAGAGACACAGATACAGTCAAATGGATGGTAGATGGAACTGCAAGGTAATGATGAAGAGAGAATGGCCTGGGCAATCCTGTTAGGCAGTGTGCATGAGGAGGGTGTGGAGGAGGCTAGAAGAGAGGCAGACAGATAAGAAAAGGTGCAGGAGGAGAATGACAATATGACATCCAAGCAACAGAACACAGCCTTGGTTCCTGACTGGCCAGGTCCAGTCCTCTGACATTCAGCTTCAGCTAGGCTTTGTTCCCTAACCTTGGATCACCAGCAACATTGTTTTACAATTGGTTGTATCTTTACAATATTACCCTTGACCCGAATAAGCCTGAGTAGTTTTCTCTACATCTTTAGACAGACTCCAACCTACCATATATATTCCAAAGAAAAATATTCAGATAGTCAAGGTTTAAAAAAAAAAAAAGTTATTTATTTTTAAAGGCATTGATAAAAATCTTAACATACTTACTAAGAAAGTTACAATATACAAATGGGTTCAGTTGTGATTTTGACAGATTGACTTTCTGCACTGTGTGTGACCTTGAATTTCTTTTAATCACTCATATTTCCATTGTTCAGTTATTCAAACTGATTATTGCCTCAAAATAGCTAACTGGTTATTTAAGCATGAGTCACATGCAACAAGGGGAAATGATGACATGCATCCATCCAAGTGTTCACGAAGAAAATGATGAAACTTCTGTTCACATCGACCAGGGCACATCAATATACCATCCTCCTTGGGAGAGAGCTGCACCTGAATCCGAAAGATAAAAAGTCTACATACAATTATGAAATTTAAAAATCTATTTTCTTATAAAATCATAAAGAAGAAAACATAAAGCAACACATGCATCATGGTAAATAAAATTAGAATAAAAATATGCTAGTGTAAAAAACAATACTAATTTCAATCTTTATGGGATAGTTAGATATTTAGACAAATTAATTGTGAAATTCATTTGAAGGAATAAATGGGCAAGAGTATTTTTTTAAAAAATTCTTAAGGAGCACTGGTATTTGATCTGTCCTAACAGAATTTAAAACATATTAAAAACAATGATCAAAATTATGTGTTAAAAAAATAGTAATTAGAACAATACAAACAACATTCTATAACTACAATACAACAAAACTAGAAATTAAACCTAACTGAAATTAAAATTAACCTAAAAATTAATTAACTGAAATTAATTGAAATTAACCTGAAATTAAAACATTTCTAGAGTTAAAAACAAAATTTTGAAATTTGGAATATCTAGAAAATAAGAATTCTACAGAATACAACTAAATTGTCAGAGAAAAATTTATGGTCCTGAAATATCCATTTTAATAAACAACAGATAGGAAGAAAAATTTTAAAAACTTCTAAGGAAAGCAGAAAGTGGAAATTAATCCCGAGTATGTCATCTGGGCCCAGTGAACCCAATTTTAATTTTTGTTTTTTTTGTTTTTTGGATCTTAGTTCCCCAACCAGGGATTGAACCTGGGCCATGGAAGTGAAAGCACCGAGTCCTAACCACTGGACCACCAGGGAATTCCCAATTTTTGAGTTTCTTATTCGATCAGTTCTAACTATTTGTCCTTACATTCATGACTCACTCTTAGAGGTCTGCCAAAGAACAAAGAGAAAATTTATTTATTAAAAAAAATAAACAAAACTCCTATCTTGCAATTATGCTGTAACTCTACTGGACTCTTTTATAAATCTACAATATAGAATCTTAGTGATTTTACTATCCCTTATCTTGAAACATTTTGTTATTCTTCATCCCAGGATATATTTTAACTCATTGTGGTAGCCAGTCTTCAAGGTGGTCCCCAGTGATTCCTGCCCTTGTCTAATCCCCTCCAGTTGGCCGTGGGTTGCACTTACGTCAAAAGGATAGAAAAAGGTGGAAGTGATGGTGTGTGATTCAGAGACTGAGTTATAAAAGTACATGTGGTGTTGCTCATTCTGTACTGGATCGCCCACTTTGGAGAAGCCAGCTATCAGTTTGTGAGGACTCTCAGGCTGCCTATGGAGAACGCCAGGTAGCAAGAGAGCCTCTTAACAACCATCTGGGTGAGCCTGAAGCAGATCCTCCAGCCCCAGTAGAACTGTGAGATGACTATTGCCTTGAGGCTGACGACCTGATTTGCAGCCTTAGGAGAACCACCCACCTCAGCTGCCCCACATTCCTGACCCACAGAAACTAAAGATAAATAAATAAATATTTGCTGTTTTAAGGTGCTAAATTTTAGGGTAATTTGTTACGTAGCAGTAGATAATACATTCACCAGCGACCTCTAGCTATGCATAAGAAAAACAAAAGACTAAAATAAGGACGTGACAGGATGGAATCACCTAAAACGATGATGAAATAAATCATTAGTAGTGAAATAAAGCATCACTATTACACCATCCTTCAGTTTTCTTATTCTGTTGTCCAAAGTACTGGATTATCTTTCAAGAAGTTTTAATGGAAGTATGGAGATACAATCCTTGTAGTCTTTTTTTTTTAAAGCTTTCCCTGAACACAGTTGAGAATTCAGACTTTTTCATTTTCTGTCCATAATAGCAAAGAGAAAAAAATTGACAGAGAAAGTCATTTCAAAATTATTAAAGCAATTAGAAGACGAATGTAAAGGGATAGAGAGTAACATCTAGGCCAGCAGCTGGAAAACTATGGCCTAACATATTTACTATCTAACCCTTTAAGAAAAAAATTTTGATCTTTATTCTGGACTAATAATGGTGCAATTGTTCATATAAGTAAAGTCTCAGATGATGAATCTTCAGATGACATATTCTACTTAGGTGAATTTTCCCAAACTCAAGAAATGATATACTTCTTTTTTTTTAAACTTTTAATTTTATATTGGAGTATAGTTGATTAATAATGTTGTGATAGTTTCAGGTGTACAGCAAAGGGACTCAGTTATACATATGCATGTATCTACTCTTTTTCAAATGCTTTTCCCGTCTAGGTTGTTACATAATACTGAGCAGAGTTCCCTATGCTACACAGTAAGTCCTTGTTGGTTATCTATTTTAAATACAGCAGTGTGTACATGTCAATCCCAAGCTCCCTATCTGTTTCCCCCACCCTCCCCCCCGGTAACCATAAGTTCGTTCTCTAAGTCTGTGAGTCTGTTTCTGTTTTGTAAATAAAGGAACTGATATATTTCTCAGGACAAAAAAGAAAATATGGTAGTATCATTTAGTTAGTCCTTCAACAGGAAGGACTTCATTATATAATATTTTATGATTAAAAACCTGAACCATCCCATTTTGCTAAAAGGACATGTGACAATATTCTTTCAACTTTTACAATGCTTGTACACTAAAATTTACTTACAGTTTGTGGACAGATATGGAAGACAGATGTGTATACAAAGTAATTGGAAGGTAATAAATATGTAGAAATGAAAAACAATAAGATCATTCTAACTGGTATCTATAAAAAAAAAAAGAAATGTTTTGCTATTAGGCAACACAGAGGATAGCTATCATCTGTCTATCCAACAAATAGAAGCTTTCAGAAGTACTGTTTTGACGAACCAAGTGCATGAAGAATCAAGGTCATGATAAGCTAGAACATAGCAGAGGTGCATTTAAAATTTAGAGTCAGTCGTGGATGGATGTAGAGACTGTCACACAGAATGAAGTAAGTCAGAAAGAGAAAAACAAATATCGTATATTAACGCATATATATGGAACCTAGAAAAATGGTACAGGTGAACCAGTTTGCAGGGCAGAAATAGAGACACAGATGTAGAGAACAAACGTATGGACACCATGGGGGGAAGCCACGGGGGGGTGGGGTGGTGGTGTGATGAATTGGGCGATTGGGACATGTATACACTGATGTGTATAAAATGGATGACTAATAAGAACCTGCTGTATAAAAAATAAAATAAAATTCAAAATTTCAAAAAAATTAGTCAGTATTTATAAGATAAATATATTTCAGGTTCATGCATAACAGCCAATGAACAGTTAGTTGCATTCAAAGAATATTATCTGATTTGGAGATATATATAAACATTCAATACTAGGAAAATACATAATAAAAATTGCAGTTTCTTTATTACCATCTTACCCCTAGGTTCTTCATGACATTTTTTTTTTTCCTTAGAGACCTACTAGAGAACGGACTTGAGGATATGGGGAGGGGGAAGGGTAAGCTGTGACAAAGTGAGAGAGTGGCATGGACATATATACACTACCAAACGTAAAATAGATAGCTAGTGGGAAGCAGCCGCATAGCACAGGGAGATCAGCTCGGTGCTTTGTGACCACCTAGAGGGGTGGGATAGGGAGGGTGGGAGGGAGACGCAAGAGGGAGGGGATATGGGGATATATGTATATGTATAGCTGATTCACTTTGTTATAAAGCAGAAACTAACATACCATTGTAAAGCAATTATTCTCCAATAAAGATGTTAAACAAAAATTGGGGTTTGCTGTATTTAAATTCTCATTGAAATTGCTAACGAAGTTATTTTCACTATCTCTTTATTCTGTAAACTGTAAAATGACTTGAAATTACATAGAGTCAATTCTCATTATTCATGGCAGTTATGTTTTTAAAAGTCACTACAAACAATGAATTTGTGAATACTGAGCCATTACTCCAAGAAGAAACACAGGGCTAGGTTCCTGCAAACCTCTGGTCACATTACCAGCTGATCAGTACATAACCTTATGCGTGTTTCTGTTGCAAGACACACTATTTCATATATATTGTTGATTCAACAACACTTAACTCATGGCCAACAGCACTACAACTCATGCCTGAACACATCTAACACATGTATTCTCCTTGTAAGGCACATCACAGCCTTCCTGCACTTGGGAACATTAGATATCACTACAGCACAATACTTGGGGGCTATTTTAAAGAGTGAAGTCAAAAGGTGCAAAAGAGAAAAATGTAGAACTAAATAGATTGTGAAAATGACCTTTGTTTATAGTACGAAAGCTGAAACAAGAAAACAGAGCACTACATTTTCAGCTTTATCTCAGCTGAAAATGTCTGTTAGGTGACTCAAATTTTTCACCCTCTGCATGTGTCCATGAATGATGGTGAAGGCTCCACAAATAATGACTTCGGGATTACAGATAAATTTTAGCAAGCTAGCAAATTTGCAAATATAGAATCTATGAATAATGAGGATCATCTGTAGATAAAATTTTATAAGCAAAAGTTGAAAAGAGAAAGTAAGCACAAATATCTAAAATGATAATGGAAAAACTACCATATAGATACAGGAAAAAAATTAAACAGTAGAAGCATTAGAAGAAAAGCCTGAAAAGGCAGGATGATTCTGACTATATGAAAATTAAACACTATGACTACATAAAAAGCAAATATTTCTGTCAAAATGACAACAACCACTACAACCATAAGCAAGGTCAAAAGAAATGACAAGCTAGGAAAAAAGTATTTGTAACTCATAGCACAAAGAATTCTTGCAAATCAAAAAGGAAAAGCACACATCCCAGCTGAAAAGTAGGCAATGGTGATGTTTCTAAAGTTTTCAGATAAGAAAAGATACACAGTTCTCTTAAACACAAGAAAAGGTGCTGAACTTCACAATAATAAGATAAATAAATTATAAATACAATGAGACAATCAATTCCAACTACTAGACTGAGAAATATCCAAAGGTCTGATAAATTATTGGCTAGGGCTTCCCTGGTGGTGCAGTGGTTGAGAGTCCGCCTGCTGATGCAGGGGACACGGGTTCGTGCCCCGGTCCGGGAAGATCCCACATGCCGCGGAGCGGCTGGGCCCGTGAGCCATGGCCGCTGAGCCTGCGCGTCCGGAGCCTGTGCTCCGCAACGGGAGAGGCCACAACAGTGAGAGGCCCGCGTACCGGAGAAAAAAAAAAAAAAAAAAAAAAAAAATATTGGCTAGACTGTGGGAAACAGACTCTCATTCAATGTTGGTGTAAATGGAAATTAATACAATCTCTACTGAGAGCAATTTGGCAAAAATCTTTTAAAATTACAAATGTGTATCTTCTTCAATCCAGGAGTTCTAATTCTATAATCTAATTCTTGATTCTAATGCAATCTATTTAGATAATCTTAAGGATGTATTCAGACATCTACAAAAAGAATTATGTAAAAGAACACTGACTATAGTATTAAATAGCAAACAACTGGAAGCAACCTAAACTTCCATCCGTAAGAACTCAATCAAATAAGTATGGTACACATCTGTATATAAGAATATCTTGCATATGTTTAAAACAAGACAGTTTTACATACTGATATGAAGCGTTCTCCAAGAAATACTGAGGAAAGAGTACTTACCTATTATAAAACACTATACGAATTACCTATAAAAATGGAAAAATAAAAAAGTTTAAAGGAGTTAGATGATACAGCTTACCAAGTGTACCTTCATTACATATTATTTATTTTTTATTGCCAGTAAATGTACACAGCACAAAAATAGAATACAAAAGGGTATACCGTGAAGTTCATAATTCAAAAAGATACGTGTACCCCTATGCTCACAGCAGCACTATTCACAATAGCCAAGACATGGAAACAACCTAAATGTCCATCGACAGATGAATGGATAAAGATGATGTGGTACACATATACAATGGAATATTACTCAGCCATTAAAAAGAATGAAATCATGCCATTTGCAGCAACATGTAAGGAGCTAGAGAGTACCATACTGAGTGAAGTAAGTCAGACAGAGAAAGACAAATACCGTATGATATCACTTATATGTGGAATCTAAAATACAGTAAGCCCCCTGCATAACAAATGAGCTCTGTTCCAAGAGCGCGTTCGTAAGTCCAATTTGTTTGTAAGTCCAACAAAGTTAGCCTAGGTACCCAACTAACACAATTGGCTATATAGTACTGTACTGTAACAGGTTTATAATATTTTTCACACAAATTATACATAAAAAACAAACAAGAACAAAAAATAAAACTTAAAAAAATATTTTTATGTATGTACGTATGTATGTATGGCTGTGTTGGGTCTTCGTTGCTGCACGCGGGCTTTCTCTAGTTGCAAGCAAGCGGGGGCTACTCTTCATTGTGGTGTGCGGGCTTCTCATTGCGGTGGCTACTCCTGTTGCAGAGCACAGGCTCTAGGCACACAGGCTTCAGTAGTTGTGGCACGTGGGCTCAACAGTTGTGGTGCGCAGGCTTAGTAGTTGTGGCTCGCAGGCTCTAGGGCACAGGCTCAGTAGTTGTGGCGCATGGGCTTAGTTGCTCCGCGGCATGTGGGATCTTCCTGGACCGGGGCTAGAACCCACGTCCCCTGCATTGGCAGGCAGATGCTTAACCACTGCGCCACCAGGGAAGCCCCCCAGATAAAACACTTTTAACCTTACAGGACAGTACCTTGAAAAGCACAGCAGCACAGTACAGCAGCTGGCATCCAGGGGCACGTTTGCATCTTTGAAAGTTTGCAACTTGAAGGTTCGTTTGTGGGGGACTTACTGTATGACACAAATGAACCTATCTATGAAACAGAAACAGAATCACGGATATAGAAACACACTGGTGGTTGCCAAGGGGGAAGGGGCTGGGGGAGGGATGGAGTGGGAGGTTGGGGTTAACAGATGTAAGCTTTTATATATAGAATGGATACACAACAAGGTCCTACTGTATAGCACAGGCAACTATATTCAGTATCCTATGATAGACCATAATGGAAAATAAAAGAGAAAGACTGTATGTATATGTATAACTTTGCTGTATAGCAGAAATTAACACAACACTGTAAATCGACTATACTTCAATAAAAAATATTAAGAAAAAAATTTAAAGGAGTAAGATGATATATCAATATCTTACCAAGTTTAACTTAATTACATATTTATTTTTTTACTGTCAGTAAATGTACACAGCACAAAAGTAGAAAAAATACAAAAGGGTATACTGTGAAGTTTCCCTCACATCCCTGTGTCTTCTAGTCCCTCTTCAGTAGTAACTAGACTATTGCCATGAGATGATAATCAATGCACACACATGCATATATGTAAATGTATATTTACACAAATGGCAGGAAGCAAAATACACACAGTTCTGCATCTTACTTTTTCATTTAAATATATTTTCCTATCAGATTGCTATACATAACAAACAACAATGTAGTTTAAGAAAAACACACACAAAAAAAAGAATTAAAAAAATAAACTGAATAATGTTCAAAAACTGATTCAAACTATTTTAGAACTTTTATTTTATAACATGAATAACAATGGAGAAAGAAATAATTTAAATAAATTATAACAAGTAGATACTCTAATTACGATAAGTGTAAAGGATGAGGGCTTTAGTAACTATTTATTCTTTTGGGGAAGCAATATGACAACACATGATGATCTACAGCACTAATTAGATTCTGAGGCCCAATACATGAAACTAATCAACAATTCACAAAAATAATTCTATGGAACTACAGTTTAACAAAAAAAGCCCAAAATAGACCTACTACTGTCATAGAGAAGTATATATATATATATATACACACACACACACACACACACAATAACCCCAAATCTGACATATGAACCTTATGTACTTGAGAGATAGAGTGTAATATCATTGTTTAGCACATTTTGTTTTAACCATCACAACAGATTAATCTTTCAGAAATCATCCAACAACTGAAAATTGTTCCAAAATGAAAAGGTGATGCAATGAATTGTGCCATCCAACCAAGTATTCAAAAAAATGATAAAATGTTTGTTTAAAAATAGGAGGAATAGTTGGTAGTGTACTTGTTTTCCTGTGATAGGTTATAAAACTGGGCACAATTTATGATGCAACTGTTTCCAGGCATTGGGCAACAGAGAGCACAGGGTGAGATTCTTGAGAAAGGGAAACAGGTGAGCTTTGCATTCACCCTCTTTGGCTGGACACAATTTCCAAACTGCAGCATGAAAGGTGGAGCCTGAGTAGAGAGTACTGTTCTTCCTGGGTGGGGGGAAGAAACAGGGATTGGAGTCTAGGCTCTGGAATAAGGCAGATGGAATTTGAGGAGGTAAGGTCTAGAGAGGAGGGACTTAAAGAGAAGGAGCCCCAAAAATCTGTGTAGGATTCCCACTTAGGTCCTTGCCCAAATCCTAAATTATGCACGTGTAGGACAAGACTCCACAGAGCCGGGCAGAAGCAGTTGCTGGGGGGCTAAGAGCTGGAGAGAGTTCTGAAGTCATACAGAGTTCTACCACTTACTATGTGGTCCAAAGCAAGTCATTTGGGAATAATAATAGTAACTAACTTGAGAGGCTATTAAGATTCAATGAGGGACTGCCCTGGTGGTGCAGTGGTTAAGAATCTGCCTGTCAATTCAGGGGACATGGGCTTGATCCCTGACCCGGGAACATCCCACATGCCGCGGGGTGACTGAGTCCACGTGCCACAACTACTGAAGCCTGCACACCTAGAGCCCGTGCTCTGCAACAAGAGAAGCCACTGAAATGAGAAGCCCACGCACTGCAATGAAGAGTGGCCCCTGCTCTCTGCAACTAGAGAAAGTCCGTGAGCAGCAACAAAGACCCAACACAGCCATAAATAAATAAACAAATTTATTTTTTAAAAAAAAGATTCAATGAAATAACAATGCCTAGCAACACATAGTAATCATTCAAAAATATAGCTATTATTACTTGTAAGGGAAGAAAAATATGATGTGACAGTTTCTAGTTTCCTTTACAATAAAAACCCAACTAACACAGAGCTAAGAGTCTACTGAAACCAAGTTCTATAAAGTAAGATTTTTTTTTACAAACTTAATTTAAATGTTTATTATAAATTTTACAGTAAAAGTAAAATGAACAATATCCTAGAAGTCAAAATTCTACCTACAGGTAATGGCAAGAGTAGGGAAACTACAGAGTCCAAATTTTACCAAACAATGTACAACTTTCCAGATCAGCAGCTTAACTGGAAAAAACATGAAGTTTGTAAGCAAACAAATTTCAAATCAAATCCCTGCTCCCCTAACTAACAACTGACTGGTACCAAACAAGGTAGCTATGCTATCTTTTATATATATATATATATATATATATATATATATATATAAAATAAGATTAACCAGAAGTATTTATCTAAACACAAAGACTCATTAATATTTAGGTACACTGCTTCACATCTTTCTTCTTCTGCCTAGAAACCAAGTTTTATTTAAAGTAGAATGCAGCTTAACCCTAAATTATATGCCATTTTAAAATATAAAAGGTCAATTTATGTGTCACAATAACTAGTAATGAAAGGATCAGAACTTCGAAGCTCAGAAAATTACTTTCTCCTACAGTATGGAGGTTCCTTAAAAAACTAAAAATAGAGCTACCATATGATCCAGTAATCCCACTCCTGGGCATATATCTAGAGAAAACTCTAATTTGAAAAGATACATGCACCCCAATGTTCATAGCAGCATTATTTACAATAGCCATGACATGGAAGCAACCTAAATGTCTATTGAAAGATGAATGGATAGAGAAGATGTGGTATATACATATACAATGGAATATTACTCAGGCATTAAAAAGAATGAAGTAATGCCATTTGCAGCAACATGGGTGGACCTAGAGATTATCATACTGAGTGAAGTAAGTCAGACAGAGAAAGACAAACATCATATGATACCACTTAGATGTGGAATCTAAAAAAATGAACTTATTTACAAAATAGAAATAGACTCACATAGAAAACAAACATGGTTACCAAAAAGGAAAGGGGAAACAGGGATAAGTTTGGAATTTGGGATTAACAGTTACACACTATTACATATAAAATAGATAAACAACAAGGACCTACTGTATAGCACTGGGAACTATATTCGATATCTTATAATAATATATAATGGAAAAGAATCTGAAAAAGAATGGGTATACATACATGTATATGTATAACTGAAATCACTTTGCTGTACACCTAAAACACTGTAAACCCAACTATACTTCCATTAAAAAAAATAAAAAAAAAAAAAGAAAGAAAAGAAATTAGTTTCTCCAAAAGCTTCTCCAACTATATTACTTGGTGTCTTCAAAACATGTTACATATATAATCTCAGGACAACAGCTGAACCCACAAGTAATAATAATTTAAAACAATCCTGTGCCAAAGAGAACATACTGTATGCTTGCAGTTCTAAACTAAGTAAAACTAATCTTTGTTCATAGAGGTCAGAATGGTGATTGCCAGGATAGGTAAGTGTGGTGAATGACTAGAAAGGGGTACAAAGGAACTTCTGGACTGAGGGAAATGTTCTTTTATCTTGATGTAGTAACAATGGTATACCTTCTCAAAACTGATCAAACTCTTTACTTTAAATCTGTGCATTTAAAAAAAAAGTTTATTTATTTAATTTTTGGCTGCGTTCGGTCTTCATTGCTGCGTGCAGGCTTTTCTCTAGTTGAGGTGAGTGGGGGCTACTCTTCATTGCAGTGCGCGGGCTTCTCATTGCGGTGTCTTCTCTTGCGGAGCACGGGCTCTAGGAGCGCGGGTTTCAGTAGTTGTGGCATGCGGGCTCTAGAGCTCAGGCTCAGTAGTTGTGGCGCACGGGCTTAGCTGCTCCGCAGCATGTGGGATCTTCCCCAACCCGTGTACCCTGCATTGGCTGGCAGATTCTTAACCACTGCGCCACCAGGGAAGTCCCAATCTGTGCATTTTACTGTATATAAATTAACCTCAAAAAAAGTATTTGGAAAAAAAAAATGACAGCGATGTAAAAATGTTCTTGAATCCTCTTGCAAGGCCACAATTCATACACAAAAATGATAAAACGCCAAGTATTTTGTGAATACCTGAATACTGAATGTCTTCTACTGATTGCTGTATATAAACATGGATTTCTGCAGAAGCAGGAGTTGCTCTGGTTAAACTTTCAGAATTTCATTTCTGAATTGAATTCATTGTTTTCCATTCACCAAGAGCTTCAAACAACACATAACTTACATTCATAACCATTAACCCTGTAGTTTATTTCTGTTAATGGCAACCATACAGAAAAGCTAAACTTACAACATGACTCAGATAAAGTAATCTCTGGCTGATCCCTTAATGAAGGTACTCTTCAATTATGGCATCTCACCTTCTATTTGCCTATCTTCTGAATATAGGTACAGACCATGGAATTTTCCATCTAGGATTCTTCATAACCACAAGGACAATTACTACAGTGAAAGCCAGAAAACAAGCTGTTTTGACTTCATTTTCTCTCTTCTTTGACATTCCCTCCAATCTGTGCTCTAAGCCCATTCTAGACTTCAAAAAACCATGCCAGATACTGTAGACATGATGAAGAATGAGATGTAGTGCCTTGCCTCTAATGACAGAGGAAAGACAGATATATAAACAATAAAGATATTATACTGTGAAAAGCTATGTAATAGAAATAAGCAGAGAACAGATGCAAAGAGGGGAACTTACATGGATGGAGAACGGATAACAGTGGTATGACATTTGGGCTAGCCTTAGGCCTTGAAACACACTGCCCTAATGCTTCTAGCTTGTGCATTCTCTGCCTGGAATACTTCAGCCCAATTCATCCCCTGCCTAGTTTTTCTATTCATCTCTTTAGACTTAGCTGAATAACCTAGCTGAAGAACTTCAATTGAATAAACCTGACTTTAATCGAAGAATGAAATACAGGTAACTAAACTTTTAAATGTGAGGATTTATATAATTTAAAAAATATCCCTCCCAGGAATGCATAGATTTTGAAAAGATGTTTTTCGAAATTTGCTTTTCAAGGCAACATGGAAACATCCACTAAGAATCATAATGTCCACAACCTTTTATTAAATAGTCACAACACAGAAAGTTACCCTAACGCTATGACAGAATAGAATCGAGTACTACATATAAGAACGTAGTTACTAACGTTATTGAGAACACCAAAAGCTACTGAACTATAGGAAGAGTGGCATAACATACAGGCAAACAAGCTGATAGAAAGAATACGTAAAAACACTAAAAATGTGATATTAAGTGGGGATATATATACACACACACATGCACAAAATACTGATGACAAACATCAAAATATGGATGAATATGGACCAAAAGTGTAAAATAATATGTAAAAAGGGAATACAATAGACACAGATTTTACTAATTTAGTTAAAAATACTGAACACTTTTCTTATGTACTTTTCAAACACACAGAAAATAGAAAAAAATAGTACAATGAACATCCATATGAACGCCACTTAGATTCAACAACAGCCATATATGCTTCATGCACACGCATATATACATTTCGCTAAATCATTTAGAAATGTATTACAAACACTGTAACACTTCACTTCTAAATACTTCAGTATGCAAATTTAAAGACCTTCTTCCAGAAACTACAACACCCTTATCACAGCTCATAAAATTAGCAATAGTTATCTAATATCATTTAAAATCCAGTCTATATTCAAATTTCCTCAACCCCCAAGTCTCTTATAAATAGCTTTTCAAAACCAGGGTCTAATGAATAATGAAGGATGCCACATTGTATTTGGCTGTTATATCTCAAGTCACTTTTAATCTGGAATAGCTACCTACTCCATGTCATTTTTTCTTTCATGACACTGAATTTTTGAAGAAAGGAGGCCAGTTATCTTCTACAACATGCCACGTTCTGGACCTGTCTGATCATTTCTTTTGTGGTGTCATTTAACTTGTTGCTCTATCCCCAGTATTTCTGATAAATGGGAAAGCAGATCCTAAAGGTTTGTTTAAATTCCACTTTTTTGACCATAACACTTCATAGGTAATACAGGGTATTTCACACTGCATCTCAAATGAAAAAGCAAGTCTGACTGTCTGATTACAGTGACGCAAAATTTCACCTCTGATTCTAAGGATCTCTTTATTATAAAGGTATGTTTTCCTTTCAATACAACCAACCAACAAGTATTCGCTGAGATGATGCTTTGACATCATAAGAATTCTAGAGGGGATTTAGATCAATCTTTTATCAAATAGTTTTTGCATCAAAATGTCTTTAATATTGTTTTACATTAACTTTTCTACTTTTCAATATTTTAATTTTTAAACATATATTTTCTACAAACTACAAAATTTATAAAAAAGTAACATTCTCTTTTATAATGATGGTAGACTTACTCCTTAATTGAAATGTGAGCACCTTCTTTCTTTTTGACTTTGTTTGAAACCCTGTAAGGAAAATAAAGGCATTTAGAAGCATAGAACACGGGAGAAAACATTTGCAAACGAAGCAACTGACAAAGGATTAATCTCCAAAATATACAAGCAGCTCATGCAGCTCAATATCAAAAAAACAAACAACCCAATCCAAAAATGGGCAGAAGATCTAAATAGACATTTCTCCAAAGAAGATATATGGATTGCCAACAAACACATGAAAGAATGCTCAACATCAGTAATCATTAGAGAAATGCAAATCAAAGCTACAATGAGGTATCACTTCACACCAGTCAGAATGGCCATCATCAAAAAATCTACAAACAATAAATGCTGGAGAGGGTGTGGAGAAAAGGGAACCCTCTTGCAGTGTTGGTGGGAATGTAAATTGATACAGCCACTATGGAGAACAGTATGGAGGTTCCTTAAAAAACTAAAAATAGAATTACCATATGACCCAGCAATCCCACCCTGAGAAAACCATAATTCAAAAAGAGTCATGTACCACAATGTTCATTGCAGCACTATTTACAATAGCCAAGACATGGAAGCAACCTAAGTGTCCATCGACAGATGAATGGATAAAGAAGATGTGGTACATATATACAGTGTAATATTACTCAGCCATAAAAAGAAATTGAGTTACTTGTAGTGAGGTGGATGGACCCAGAGTCTGTCATACAGAGTGAAGTTAAGTCAGAAAGAGAAAAACAAATACCATATGCTAACACATATATGAGGAATCTAAAAAAAAAAGAAAAAGTGGTTCTGATGAACTTAAGGACAGGACAGGAATAAAGACGCAGACACAGAGAATGGACTTGAAGACACGGGGAGGGGGAAGGGTAAGCTGGGACAAAGTGAGAGAGTAGCATTGACATATATACACTACCAAGTGTAAAACAGCTAGCTAGTGGGAAGCAGCTGCATCGCACAAGGAGATCAGCTTGGTGCTTTGTGACAACCTAAGGGATAGGGAGGGTGGGAGGGAGACGCAAGAGGGAGGGGATATGGGGATATATGTATATGTATAGCTGATTCACTTTGTTATACAGCAGAAACTAACACAACACTGTAAAGCAATTATATTCCAATAAAGATGTTAAAAAAAAAAAGAACACACATTGTATACAGAAGTGAACATTTTGTTTCACATAAGACATTTCATTAACTCTCTTTAACAAAATATCATCAGAAAATAAGTTTACAGCCTTCAAATGTACTTTAAAAGTGACTCCAAAGTAAACAATTATTAGGCTGCAATTAAGAAAGTTTTCTTCTTTCACTAAGTCTGAAGATGTTCCTGAGCCAACTTATATCTTATTTTCTGTCAAATAAAATATATCACGTGTCACACTCATTTATTAAAATAAAACCATTAAAAACCAGTACTCACTAGACAAAAATATTTTAGAAGTTCAAAAAAAAAATCAAGACTCAAATATTTACTGTTTTTCCTGGTCATACTTAGCACAAATGTCCTACTCCTCTCTTCTCCCTTCTGGCCTCAATGCCTTCTATCTTTCCCTACATATATACTAGCTTTCGACTTCACTATTAATCTATATCTTTGAGGCCACAAGAAATATTAAAGGGGATTTGTTACTAATAAGTACCAAAGTTAGAGCCTGTGCTATGTTATTTCAATAACATTACTCTCATTCATCTGCATTCTGTTAGG
>NW_021703768.1:56150722-56167835 GCF_005190385.1 Monodon monoceros
GGCTGCTCTTATGGGAACAGGTTAGTAATGGAAAAGTTGTCAATCATGTATGCTTCTGTGGAGCAATGGCTAAGAATCGCTACCTGAAGGCAATGCTCTCTAAAACACACATAAGCTATTGGAAAACATGACAATGAACAGTAGCTTTATCTTTTTAATGGTAAAAATTTCCAAGAGACAAAAATGCAAGATCTAGGAAATGGCAATTTGTTTACACTTCTGAATATGAACATAGGTTTATATTTTAATTTATGCAGATATACAAATAATACTGCAAAAAGTAAAGATCATTTCTCTGGAACAAGTTAATCATAGCTTAGCCCTGAATTTGTGGCATATACACTGGACAAGGCTGCTTTCCTAGGAACTGGTGCTTGAACTCACAAAAGAAACAGAAACATCTGCATTTTGTTGGTTAGGACCAGAGTTCAAAGTCTGTTGAAAATCTGCTAGGTTTTAATAACAGTACAATCAAGTATGTGAAATATGAATGTTTATGAGTACAATTAACCAACTTTAATTTTCATCCAGGTCATCCTTCAAATCAAATATATTCTGACACGTTAGAACATTCATATTTTTTAACTGCTGCTAGAGTTATCAAAGAAGAAAGCAATAAGGTGTATAACTATTTAAGGCTGTGGTAAAACAAACATTTTCAAGTTGCGCCAGTGGCAATACACATGGAAAGAATTGTGGAAAGGCAGTCAACAGTATCAAAAGCTACTAAAATGTTTAAAAACTAAACTAAAATAAAATGTTTATACTTTTTGACCCAATAATGATACTTCCAGATGTCATAAGGAAATAATCTGCAAGAAGCTTTATATATAAGAATGGTTATCTAATTACCAGAGGAAAAACTTGCTAATGTTCAACATTTAGCAAATGATGAACTTATTCTGAACCAGACTTACTATGAACCAGGCACTATTCCAGATGCTAAAGATCCAAGGTTATAAGACAGACAAGGTCCCTGCTCCCGTGGAGCTCAACATTCTACTGGAAGGAGACAGATAAACAGGTAAAGAAAATCATACCAAGAACGATAAATGCCACACAGAGAATCTAAGTGGGGTGATATAATAGAGAATGAGGGCGGATCACTTCTAGCTTAATCAGGAAGATGAAATTTCAGTTGAGATCTGAGCAACAAGCCAGACAAGTGAAATACAGGGTAACAGCTTTCCAGACTAAAGAATAATGAGTGCAAAGGCCCAGAAGAAGGTATAAATCTGGACATGAGCAAGAAAAGAGGCCAGTGTTGCAGGAGTGTACTGAGTAAGAAGAGTGTGGAGGAACTTCCCTGGTGGTCCAGTGTGTAAGACTCTATGCATCCAATGCCCGGGTTCGATCCCTAGTCGGGGAACTAGATCCTGCATGCATGCTGCAATTAAGAGTCCACATGCCACAACTAAGAAGTCTGCATGGTGCAACTAAAGATCTCACATGGTGCAACTAAGACCCCATGCAAATAAATAAATAAATATTTGAAAAAATAAAATATCACTCTAGCTGCTGTATTCAGAATGGATTTGGCAGGATGGGACGTGAAATTTCATAAGCAAAAAGAATACTTGGGATCTGCTGCAGTAAGGTAAGAGATAATGATGTCTTATCCAGAATATATAAAGAGCTATTACAACTCATCAACAAAAAGACAAACAACCTATTTAAAAAATACACAAAGGATGTGAATAGACAGTTCTCTAAAAAAGATATATAAATGGCCAACAAGCACATGAAAAGATGCTCAACATCGTTTACTCATTAGGAAAGTGCAAATCAAAACCATTAAAACGTATCACTTCATACCCACTAGGATGGCTAAAATCAAACAAGGAGACAATAGTAAGTGTTGGTGACGATGTGGAGAAATAGGAACCCTCACACATCGCTGGTGGTTATAATAAAATGGTGCAGTCACTTTATTTACTTATTTATTCTTTAAAGACTTTTTTTTATGTGTACCACTTTTTAAAAGTCTTTATTGAATTTGTTACAATATCACTTCTGTTTTATGTTTTGTTTTTTTAGCCGAGAGGCATGTGGGATCTTAGCTCCCTGACCATGGTTCCGCTACAGCGATCTTTTGAGCCAGCAATTCTACACCTAAATATATATCCAAGAAAACTGAAAATATACATCCATACAACATTTTATACACAAATGGTGATAACAGAATTATTCATTGTAGCCAAAAAGATGAGACAACCCAAATGTCCATCAACTGATGAATGGATAAGCACAATGTGGTACATCCATGCAATTAAAAGAAATGGGGACCTGAACGAACTTTTAGCCAATATATCTCGGTTAAAAAAAGAGATGATAGTATCTTGAATGGGTATTAGTGGAGAGAAATCAAAGTGCATTGATTCAGGATCTGTATGGAAATAGTCAACAGAACTTTCTTACAAATTGGTTATAAAAAGTGAAGGAATAGATTCAATGCAATCCCTATCAAACTACCACTGGCATTTTTCACAGAACTAGAACAAAAAATTTCCCAATTTGTATGGAAACACAAAAGACCCCAAATAGCCAAAGCAATCTTGAGAACGAAAAACGGAGTGGGAGGAATCAGGCTCCCTGACTTGAGACTATACTACAAAGCTACAGTAATCAAGACAGTATGGTACTGGCACAAAAACAGAAAGATAGATCAATGGAACAGGATAGAAAGCCCAGAGATAAACCCACGCACATACGGATACCTTATCTTTGATAAAGGTGGCAGGAATGTACAGTGGAGAAAGGACAGCCTCTTCAATAAGTGGTGCTGGGAAAACTGGACAGATACATGTAAAAGTATGAGATTAGATCACTCCCTAACACCATACACAAAAATAAGCTCAAAAGGGATTAAAGACCTAAATGTAAGGCCAGAAACTATCAACTCTTAGAGGAAAACATAGGCAGAAGACTCTATTACATAAATCACAGCAAGATCCTTTCTGACCCAACTCCTAGAGAAATGGAAATGAAAACAAAAATAAACAAATGGGACCTAATGAAACTTCAAAGCTTTTGCACAGCAAAGGAAACCATAAACAAGACCAAAAGACAACCCTCAGAATGGGAGAAAATATTTGCAAATGAAGCAACTGACAAAGGATTAATCTCCAAAATTTACAAGCAGCTCAAGCACTCAATAACAAAAAAACAAACAACCCAATCCAAAAATGGGCAGAAGGCCTAAATAGACATTTCTCCAAAGAAGATATACAGACTGCCAACAAACACATGAAAGAATGCTCAACATCAGTAATCATTAGAGAAATACAAATCAAAACTACAATGAGATATCATCTCACACCAGTCAGAATGGCCATCATCAAAAAATCTAGAAACAATAAATGCTGGAGAGGGTGTGGAGAAAAGGGAACACTCTTGCACTGCTGGTGGGAATGTGAATTGGTTCAGCCACTATGGAGAACAGTATGGAGGTTCCTTAAAAAACTACAAATAGAACTACCATATGACCCAGCAATCCCATTACTGGGCGTATACCCTGAGAAAACCAAAATTCAAAAAGAGTCATGTACCAAAATGTTCATTGCAGCTCTATTCACAATAGCCCAGAGATGGAAACAACCTAAGTGCCCATCATCGGATGAATGGATAAAGAAGATGTGGCACATATATACAATGGAATATTACTCAGCCATAAAAAGAAACGAAATTGAGCTATTTGTAATGAGGTGGATAGACCTAGAGTCTGTCATACAGAGTGAAGTAAGTCAGAAAGAAAAAGACAAATACCGTATGCTAACACATCTATATGGAATTTAAGGAAAAAAATGTCATGAAGAACCTAGGGGTAAGACAGGAATAAAGACACAGACCTACTGGAGAACGGACTTGAGGATATGGGGAGGGGGAAGGGTGAGCTGTGATAGGGCGAGAGAGAGTCATGGACATATACACACTAACAAACGTAAGGTAGATAGCTAGTGGGAAGCAGCCGCATGGCACAGGGATATCGGCTCGGTGCTTTGTGACTGCCTGGAGGGGTGGGATAGGGAGGGTGGGAGGGAGGGAGACGCAAGAGGGAAGAGATATGGGAACATATGTATATGTGTAACTGATTCACTTTGTTATAAAGCAGAAACTAACACACCATTGTAAAGCAATTATACCCCAATAAAGATGTTAAAAAAAAAAAAGTGAAGGAAAGTGAGGAATCAATCAACGCTAACTCCACATTTGTGGCTTGAGAAACTGGTGTTGCTAGTGCATCAATGTTACTGCTTACTGAGATGGAAAGGCTGTGGGAATAGAGGTGTATGAAATAACACTAACCGTTCAGTTTTGGCTATATTTGGTTTGAGATGTACCTAACAGACATCCATGTGGTGAGGGAAAATAGGCAGTTGGATAAACAAGTCTCAAATTCAGAGCTAGACATCTGAGAACTTCCAGTACAGACATGCCATTTTAAGTCCTAGAGCAGATGAGGTCACCTAGTGAGAGTTTATAGTTAGAGAAGAGAAGGGGGCTATGGGTTGCGCATAAGGAATCCCACAAAGATATTGGGTAGAGGAGGAAAAGCTGTTAAAGGAGTCTAAAAGGAGCAGCCAAGGAAGAAGGTAATGACTAGTAGATTAAAACGTGTTACCAAAGGCAGGAGAAAAAAGTCTTTCAAAAGTGTAGTCAAATATATTAAAATGTTGCTGAGAGGTAAGAGACATAAAGCAGAGAACTGACCACTGAGTCAGCAATCTGGAGGTAAAATCTCAATACAGGGCTTCCCTGGTGGCACAGTGGTTAAGAATCCACCTGCCAGTGCAGGGGACATGGGTTCGAGCCCTGGTCTGGGAAGATCCCACATGCTGTGGAGCAACTAAGCCCGCCCACCACAACTACTGAAGCCCGCGTGCCTAGAGCCTGGGCTCCGCAACAAGAGAAGCCACCGCAATGGGAAGCCACGCACCACAACGAAGAGTAGACCCCGCTCACTGCAACTAGAGAAAGCCCACACGCAGCAACGAAGACCCAACATAGCCCAAAATAAATTCATTCATTAATTAAAAACAATCTTTAAAAAAAAAAAAATCTCAATACAGTAGGAAAGTCAGAAGTCTACCTGACAGGCCTGAAGAGAATGTGAGATAAGGAAGTAAAGAGGACAACTAGAGATAATGTTTTCTTTTTTGGTGGTACGCGGGCCTCTCACTGTTGTGGAACACAGGCTCCGGACGCACAGGCTCAGCGGCCATGGCTCACGGGCCTAGCCACTCCGCGGCATGTGGGATCTTCCCGGACTGGGGCACGAACCCGTGTCCCCTGCATCGGCAGGCAGACTCCCAACCACTGTGCTATCAGGGAAGCCCCCAGAGATAATTTTTTGAAGAAGTTCGTCTATGAAGCGGAGGAGAGAAATGATGTGATCACCAGGGAAGTTAGAAAGAATATATTTGAAGTAAATGGTCAGTAAATTTAGTGAAATTGGTCACCAACAGAATGACGAGTAAGAAAAGCCAACTTCATTTTTTTTTTTTTTTTGGCTGCACAACGTGGCATGCGGGATCTTAGTTCCCCAACCAGGGATCGAACCTGTGCTCCCTGCAATGGAAGCACGGAGTCCTAACCACTGGACTGCCAGGGAAATCCTGAACTAAACTCTTACAGAATGTCTTTATATATAGCAAGATGAACATAAAAACAATACATTTCTTATGAGCACTCATATATACCTGAACACAGAGAAAGAGATTTTGATAGGCTATACGGCAAACTAATATCAGTGGTGACCTCTGGAGAAGGGTAGAAACTGGGCCTGGCTTTTTTTTTTTTTTTAATTAATTTTTATCGGAGTACAGTTGATTTACAATGTTGTGTTAGTTTCTGCTCTAGAGCAAAGTGAATCAGTTATACATATACATATATCCACTCTATTTTAGATTCTATTCCTATATAGGTCATTACAGAGTATTGAATAAGAGTTCCCTGTGCTGTATAGTAGGTTCTTATTAGTTATCTATTTTATATATAGTAGTGTACATATGTCAATCTCAGTCTCCCAATTTATGGGCATGGCTTTGATCACCAACAGGATTTTTGTCTCATCTTTAATTTTTGAAAATTTTACAAGGTTTTACATTTATCACTTGTAATTAACAAATATATATTTTTAAAGGATACAAAACAATGTAAATGGTATGAGAACAAAACTATATTTAAAAAGTCAGTCACATAAGACTAAAGAGATATGACAACAAAAGGTAACACGTGGCCCTGGACTGAATTCTAGATTAAAAAACAACTTTCTTTTGTTGTAAAGGACACTCATAAGACAACTGGCAAAATTTGAATAAGGCCAGTAGATAAGATCATAGTATCAGTATTAATCGATTTAAGTTCCTGATTTGATAACTATATGGTGATTATACAAAAGAATGTTCTTGCTTTCAGGAAATACATAGTGTATTTAAATGGTAGGGGCACTGTATCTGCAACTGATTCCGAATAGCTTCGGGGGGAAAAATATAGATAGATACAGAGAAAGAGAGAGGAGAGAGAAGGAAAAATGAAATGAATGAGAAACCTAAAGGGGTAAAAAGTTGACATTTGGGGAACCTACACATGGAAATTCTTGTACTATTTTTGCAACTTTTCTGTAAGTCTGAAATTATTAAAACAACAACACCACACTTGTATTCTGGTTTGGTTACCTACCAAAGCTGAACCTTCACATACCATGTGATCCAGCAATTCCACTCCTAGGTATATACCCAAGAGAAATGAAAACGTACATCCTCACAAAAACTTGTACACGAATGTACATAGCAGCATTATTCATTACAGCCAAAAAGTGGAAACAACCCAAATGGATAAAATGTGGTATACACAACAGAGTATTATTCGGCAATAAAAAATGAAGTACTGATACATGCTACAACAGAGATGGATCTAGAAAACATTAGGCTGAGTGAAAAAGGATACACACAAAAGATCACATACAGTATGATTCTATTTATTTAAAATGTCCAGAATAGGCAAATCCAAAAGAAGATAGAAAGTAGTTTAGTCATTGCCTACTGCTGGGAGGTTGGGGAAAATGAGGGTATGTGATTTTCTTGGGGTTGTGGGGTAGATAATGAAATTATTCTAAAATTGATTGTAGGGACTTCCCTGGCGGTCCAGTGGTTAAGACTCTGCACTTCCAATGCAGGGGGCGCAGGTTCAATCCCTGGTCAGGGAACTAAGATCCCACATGCTGTGCAGTGTGACCAAAAACAAATAAAATGAAATGAAACAAAATGAAATGAAATAAAATTGATTATAGTGATGGCTACATAATTGTGAATATAATAAAAACTAAAACCACTGACCTGTGCACTTTAAATGGGTGATCTGTATACCATGTAAATTGTATCTTAATAAAGCTTAATTATTAAAAATATTTAATAGCCCCAAATTGGAAACAAACCAAATGTCCGTCAACAGTTAAAATGAATAAACAGATTATGGTATATGTATACAATGGAATGAACTACAGCTACAACCACACACAACAATGTAGATTAATCTCACAAAGTGTTGAGCAAAATAAGCCAGGCATAAAGGAGTATATGTGTGATTCTATTCACAAAATTAAAAAATTTGATGGCATTATAAGTCAGGAAAAGGGTTACCCTTGGGAAGGGGATTGGTAATGACCAGAAGGGGATGAAAGGGAGCTTCAGGATTGTGGTCTTTTTCTTGATATTAGCGCTGATTACACAAATGTGATCACTTTGTGAAAATTCATCAATCTGTGGACTTCTAGTATGTGTACTCTTCTGCCTGCATATTTCAATAAAAAGTTTACACTAACAACAACAACCAAACAAAGCCATGAACCTTTGCATGATATGAACCTGAAAACAAGGCAAAATATGGTACATCTGGGTACTAGAACTATGGATGAATTTTGCCCCCTCTATCTTTCCTGTCTAAAAAATTTAAAAATAAACATAACTTGGGCTTCCCTGGTGGTGCAGTGGTTGAGAGTCCGCCTGCCGATGCAGGGGACACGGGTTCGTGCCCCAGTCCGGGAAGATCCCACGTGCCGCGGAGCTGCTGGGCCCGTGAGCCATGGCCGCTGGGCCTGCGCGTCCGGAGCCTGTGCTCCGCAACGGGAGAGGCCACAACAGTGAGAGGCCCGCATACCACACACACACAAAAAATAATAAACATAACTTATGCCAATACTTTATATATAATTATTTTTCAAAATACAGTTGGCCTTCTGTATCCACAGATTCCACATCTGAGGATTCAACCAACTGCAGATCAAAAATATTAGAAAAAAGGAATTCCAGAAAGTTCCAAAAAGCAAAACTTTAATTTGCTACATACCAGCAACTACCTACATATCATTTACATTGTATTAGGTATTATAAGTAATCTAAAGATGATTCAAAGTACACAGGAGGATGTGTGTAGGTTATATGCAAGTAGTACGCCATTTTCTATAAGGGACGTGAGCATCCCTGAATTTTGGTACCTGCAGGGATCCTGGAGCCAATCGCCTGCAGATACCGAGAAACAACTATATTTCATAATTTACAGAAAACATGCAGAGAAATTTGAAGTGCAGAAGGGGGAAGCTTCGAAGGTTATCAGATGACTGGTCTCAAAACACATTACGAACTATTAATTTAGTTTCCATTATCATTTCGGTCATTAAAAGTGCAACTTCATCATACCGTACAAATATATCAGGGTTATACAACAGCTGAACAGTAGCTTTAAAGTAAGCATATTGGTGGAGGAATGTACAGATGATATACTTATAAAATTACATCTTCAAGTCAGTTGTTTAGTTTCTTCTATATATTAGTTAACTAAAAATTCAAGTATCACATCATAATCTTAGCATGCCATATTAGTTTCATTTTTTAAAAACTTTAAAATTTCCTGCTAAATTACAATAGAACATGTCTGCAACAGATAGATGCATAAAACGAGAAGTTTGGAGCCTCAGTCCCTAAGGTCCAGTTTGGCATTTATCACACCAGACTTTCACTGTGCACAAAAATAACTTATTTTTTTGTCTTTCTTTTCCTTTTACTTGGGGGTGGGGTGGGGGAGTTGGGGGTATTATCCTTCCTTTTTCCCTCTCCTACAACCCATTTTATTTCAAATCAAAATAGAAAGACTAATGAGATTAGAAAATAATTTAGAAAAAGTTTCATTAAATTAGAAAATGTACACATTCGTCCCTTGATAGCCATGGGGTGGGGGATGAGTTCCAGGATACACCCCCATCCTGCCCTGCCACTGAACACCAAAATCGGCGGATGCTCCAGTCCCTTATATAAAATGGCACAGTACTTGCATGTAACCTATGCACATCCTCTCATATACTTTAAATCATCTCTAGGTTACTTATAATATCTAATGCTATGTAAATAGTTGTCAGCATGCAGTAAATTCAAGTTTTGCTTTTTTGGAACTTTCTGGAATTTTTTTTCTTCGAACATTCACAGTTGGTTGAATGCATGGATGCAGAACCCATGGATACAGAGGGCCAACTGTAATAAAAATAACCTAATAATATGAAAGATTTTTCAATGCACTACAACTATACTTAGTGGGGACAATACAAGAGTAATTTTAGCCGTAGACAGCTGTATTGTTTAAAACTGTAAGGTACAGACATAACTTGCTTTATTGTACTTTGCAGATACTGTATTCTGCACAAGTTGAAGGCTGGGGCAACCCTGTGTTGTCAGATAGTAGCTAGCTTTTCTCGGCAATAAAATATTTTAAAATTAAGGTATGTACACTGCTTTTAAGACATGATGCTATTACATACGTACTAGAATACAGTATAGTGTAAACATAACATTTATACGTACTAGGAAACCAAAAAATTCATGACTCGCTCAATTGTGATGCTCACTTCATTGCAGTGGTCTGGAACTGAACCTGCCTATAGTTTTCAACTCTTAGGATCTACCTAACATAAGAAACCACTTTTTAGTCACAAACGAAACAAAGTCACAAAACCACAAAGTGACTGTCAGGAAAGATGCTGAGTGATCACTTACCATATAGTAACCAGTATGATAACCACTCATGTACCAAGAGATTAACATACTTCCCAAAGCATCAGCATCATCCAGAGAATCTGGACACATAGGAGGTGGTGGGGGAATTATCTGGAAACGGAGAAAGATACACTTTAAAATCAGTAGACAAAAACATAAGGTCTGGAAACCTATTTTATGTACAGAATGCTGGATGTTAGTTGTATCTTTCCCTACATTCCATGTCATCTCCTAGTTAAAATTTTTTTAAAAATCTGGGATTTGGAGAAAGCCAACCAGTAACAACAACAAGAGACCAATAAAATTAAATTGAATAAGAATCAAAAGGCAACAGGTCACATAAAATATTTAAACATTTTGCTTTCATTAGACCTATTTTTCTGTTCCATGATGAAGCTATAGGTAAAAGACAAAGGATAAATACTTCTATGGTTTTCCTCAAAAAACACCCACACAGCATTTCAAGTAAAAGTTCTGGCTAGAACATCTGCACTGCCCCCACCCCAATGCAGTCTGCCAAAAAGTGTCTTTGTATTTTGCCTATTGTTGATATCTGGACAGTCTACGTGATCAGACCATGCCTGGAAGGGTAAAACATTAATCTTAAGGTATGGTGTAAATAAATCCTTTTGGATAGGCGCTATCTCCCTTAGAATGAGATACTGCTGCCGGGAAGGAAGCATGAATAATACGGGCTATAAGAGGACTGAGTCTGGGGAGCAGAAGGTCATTAAAAACAAAAACCCTGGGACTTCCCTGGTGGCGCAGTAGTTAAGAATCCGCCTGCCAATGCAGGGGACACGGGTTGAAGCCCTGGTCGGGGAAGATCCCACACGCCGCAGAGCAACTAAGCCCGTGTGCCACAACTGCTCCCGCGCTCTAGAGCCCGCGAGCCACAACTACTGAGCCCGCGCGCCTAGAGCCCGTGCTCCACAACAAGAGAAGCCACCGCAGTGAGAAACCTGGGCACCGCAATGAAGAGTAGCCCCCGCTCACCACAACTAGAGAAAGCCGCGCACAGCAACGAAGACTCGACGCAGCCAAAAATAAAAAACAAAAACAAAACCAAAAAAAAACCCTGAAGTTTAGTCCGAATTTTTACCCATCAGAACCTGGCTGTGACATTTCCGAACTACCTATGTTCTGCTAAATCCCATACTGTGTATGAAAGCGAAGTTTAATCTGAATTCTTTTGCACTTACTGGTGGTCCAGAAGGAAATGGAGGCAGCCAGCATGACGGGAAGGGTGGCGGCGGCGGGCCACTGAATTTTAGACCTGGCTGTAAAGAACATTTCAAAGAAAGACCAATTTAACAGTTTCAATATGTAAAGAGCAAAAAAGAATTCAAGGTCAAAAGAATCGAAATAATTGTCCAGAATAATATCTATATTATTCATATCAAAACGGTTAAGTAGAATTTCACGTACCAAATGCTGAAGTCATATATACTCATACATTTAGATTTTTCTCATTTCCTTTCTATGTAGACATTCAGGCAGTGAAGCCAAAGTAAGAAAAAATTTAAATTACCTAATAAATCAGAGACCGTATACTCAGCAAGACATTTCCATCATAAAAGACCAAAAGACCATATCTCCCGCAATTTCATTAATTAAATTGCATAATCTATTGGATGTCCTTTCAATTACATATGCTAATTTAGAGCATGTATTATAAAAATTAGCGTCTCTCACTTAACAAGAAAAATCAGCCCCCTGAGACCAATGAAGCATGTTTATTATGTATATAAATTAAGAGGTCTGACCATTCTGAAAAATGTAATAGAATATAAACCTCAATAAGGAAGCTCTCAACAGGGAATCCTAAGGAAAAGTTTTAATGTCATGCTTGATTTTAAAAATCTTTATTATTATCACTGCCTGAAGAAATCAATGCTTTATACAAAACTACTGGACAGGGACTTTGATTCCATGATATAACCTAAAGTAAAAATACTTTTTGTTTAAGTTGATTTGCTACTGATAACCAAAAGAATCATGAATAAAAACAGCATTTACATTTTGCTCTACAGAACAGTCTGGGAGCTTCTTTGGATTTCACCTGTATCAGATGTAAATACTGTGTTCTCTTCCAATTTTTATATACCTTATACAAGTGACACAGAGAACTACAGCACAACATCCAGCTGATGATAAAATATTATACTTTCCAACTTAAGTTTGCTAAACTATTTTTTTTATTAATTTTTATTGGAGAATAGTTGCTTTACAATGTTGTGTTAGTTTCCGCTGTACAGCAAAGTGAATCAGTTATACATATACACATATATCCCCTCTTTTTTCGATTTCCTTCCCATTTAGGTCACCACAGAGCATTGAGTAGAGTTCCCTGTGCTATACAGTAGGTTCTTATTAGTTATCTATTTTACACATAGTAGAGTATATATATCAATCTCCAAAAGTTTGCTATTACTCTAATATACCTAATACTCTATAAAAATTGTTAGGAAAGGCTTTCATTATAAACTATTCTGCATTACTATCTTATTTCCTTTACAAAGAATTCTCAGGTATGTATTTACAGCATCTACGGAAAGCTACTAAAGTTTCATGAGGGAAATCCCTAGCAGTCCAGGTGGCCCGGGTTCAATCCCTGGTCCGGGAACTAAGATCCTGCAAGCTGCAGGGCACAGCCAAAAAAAAAAAGTTTCGTGAGAAAAGCTACAAGTCACTTAATGGAGGGGCTGAATGTTCCAATACTATATTAACTATTTCCTGGGAAACCTTTTCTGGGTAGTTTACCTTTCCTGGTCCCAGACCTGATCCTGGCATATGGGGTGGTGGAGGGAGAAAAGAGTTCCATGGAGCAGCTTTTGACTTGATGCTATTTGGTTTATTTACAGGAGACCTGGAGGAGTTCTCGCTTTCATCTGTTGAAATTTGACTTTCATTTTCATTCTTTTAAGAGAAAGAAATACATGTACTTTTGTTATAAAGGCATCATTAAGAAAAATATAATGCTTCAGTGGATCAAACCGACAACCCATTATACTGCTTAATTTCTCATCTAGTTTCTGCTTCCAAGAATTCCTTTTTTTTATCCTTACCTCCTGAGCATTCTGTTCTATATTATTAGCTACTTCAGAGGTTGTGGAAAGTAGATCAGACAGATTTTGCTCCTCTCTATTTCCATATCCAGTGTAAATGACAACACAGGTTTCTCTCTTAAAGTCAATCGAAGCAATGGTAGCTGGGTAAACACAGCCATCTTCTGACCAAATGGCAGTACATTTGTCACCAACTTTCCACTATAAGAGAAACCAAAGATAGACACACGCACATTTCTTTAAAAGAGGGTAAACTATAATCTTGTTTGGGTGGAGCGGGGTTGGGGGTGGAGGGGACAGTCTCCGGTTAACTGTTCTGGGAGGCAGAATGTTATAGTGAAAAAACTTAGGTCCAAAACCACAGAAATCTGAATTCTGATATAAATATAACATGACATAGTCCTGCCATTTATATAATCATGGACCAGTTTCTTAATCTCCCTGAGTCTTATTTTCCTCATCTGTTAAGTGGGTGTAGTATAATCTGCCTCACATATTTGTTGTGAAGAACAGAAAAGAGGGGAAGCATGTAAAGTGTCCAGTACGCTAGCCCAGCACATAGCATGTGCTTATCACACATCAGCTCTCTTCCCCCTTGGTAATGATGAAACTAAAGCAACTAATGAGACACCAAAATAATTAGCTTCTATGTGGACTGTTTTAAATAGCAGAAATGACTCTACCCAGAATATCTGGTCCCCAGGTATTAACAGTTTTAGGATTTTTGAAGGAAAAAAAAAGGATACCTCTCTCAGATTTAGAAAAGTCAAACACTGCCAGTTCAGTTTAAGCCTTCAGGTACTTCTTCCAAGTTGCACTGCCTTCCTCCCCTCTACCCCCAACATAAACACTGTCCTGAATTTAGTATTTATCATTTCCTCCTAATTCTTTATATTAACATGCATGTTCCTAAACAATTGAAAGTTTAATAGGTGCTTTAGAAATTTTATGTCAATAGAAAACACTGTCCTAATAATTTAAAGCTACTTTATACTATTTAATAAGGACAGTAACAAGAAATTCTTTGAAGTTAAATCTCAAGGTTTTAAAATAACCTGCTTCAAGGGAGTTGTGGTATTCTTTCTTTGGCTTTTATTCTTCTTAGCAGGTTTTCTTTTAGGTGTGCCTTTTGGTTTTTCTGAAACTTCGGGAATGTCACCGTTCTTTAGAGCGTGCTAAGAAAACATGAATAGAAACGTACATGTTACAGGGTGATATATTAAGAAAGTCACAGTATAACTCAGTCACTGTAAACTGGTCTCCAGGCCCCACCGCCTCAGATAGCTTCTATTTCCTCTCTTCACCATCCCACATGCTAAGAAACTGCTCTTGAAGGTATCATATATCTGATAATCAGCTCTAAGGAGCCTTACAAGCAAGTCTCCTCGCTCTCAACCCTTCCGTAACGTTAGGCTCTGTCAATCATTCTTCTTTTTGATAGTCACAACATTTTTGATGACATAGCAATGTTGGGCCCTAATGCTTTTATTATTTCTCTGATCAAGTCTAAAACTTGGGCATTCCCAACAAGAACTGGCCATCCTTCTTTACCAGCTTATGATCACCTATCCCTGTTACTTCAATTATACTTTCTATGCAAACAAACTTCCAAAGCTATTATCCAGCTCTGACTTTTCTCCTTAGTTCAACATTTCCAATTACCAATTTCATATCTTCACATTTACCTCAAATGCAACACAATTAAAAGTAAACTATCTCTTGCCTAAATCAGTTCTCTTTCTCTGCTCAGTCTACCTCCCCGTGCAATATCGCCAACCCCGTCCCACACTGAGCCCCATCTGCGTTTTATAGAACTCTCTTGGTAACTCTGCATTAGTGTTATTTCTAGTCTAAATGTATGTTGGAAAGCATGTTATTGACAAATTCAGAGTTCAGCTTCAAGGATGACATACAGATCTGACCTTTACCTCATGCTACAGGAGGGACTAGGGATGGAAGTGGACTCCATGCTTGGTGCTCTGTATGAGTGTATGCTCTGTGCCTGGACTACTGATGGCCCATGTATGATGCTCAATAAGACTAAGCACCTTAGACAGTGGGGAAAATGATGATATTGGACAACTGTGTAAATGTCTTGTTTGAGCCACAAAAAAATAGACTTCGCCCTGCAAAAGAAATGTATATTCCTTGACATTCATCACCATCAGGAACACTTGACTTGATACCTCATAGGGTCTGGGAGGATTACATTAATTTAATGTATGTAAAGGACATGGAACAGTGCCTAGAACACTGTAAACACTCTGCAAGTATTCATTACTGCACTAGGCTATTTATCCTCAATATTATTTCAATAAAGGCTTGTTAAATGTTTCAAAAGTATAATTCAGATTGTCCTTCCACTAATCTGAATTAGAAGACTTTGATAGTTCGATACAGTCTAAACACATTAAAAATTATAAATGTTTAAAACTGTGCTTAAATTGCCTCTGTTAAAGGGATGACGTATAGACTGGTCACTAACTTCTAAAGGAAGATAACTAATTTATCTAACCTGTTATCTTTTTTTTTTTTTTTCTGTGGTACGCGGGCCTCTCACTGTTGTGGTCTCTCCCGTTGCGCAGCACAGGCTCCGGACGTGCAGGCTCAGCGGCCATGGCTCATGGGCCCAGCTGCTCCGTGGCATGTGGGATCCTCCCGGACCGGGGCACGAACCCGTGTCCCCTGCATCGGCAGGCGGGCTCTCAACCACTGCGCCAGCAGGGAAGCCCTAACCTGTTATCTTTTAATCTTCAAAATTAGACTGAGTAATATGTACTTTAACACTTTACTGTAAGTATTCTATCATTTTTTTCCCTGAATGAGTATACACATGAGGAAATAAGGAAAAGAATAAATAAGCATTTCATACCTTAAATGAAGCCACAGCTTTATCATAAGCTTTTATCAATGCTGTATCATCCCAAATGTCAGAATCATCACTCTGGGAAGGGTAAAGAATAAAAACAATTCATGTTTGGTTGGATTTCATCAAAAATGTGTTAGTAACAAGTAATAAGAGCTATCTTAATTCAGACATAATGAAATTACATTAAAAATGGGTATTTTAAATCCTAAATAAACCACAAGAAGCCTACCTGCTTAGAGATTATGGGACATTACCCCCAAAACTAGACATACGTAAATGTTCTAAGAGTGCCATGAAGTAAACACTCCACAATTTAATTCCTATCCACCAACCATAAGTGGATCTGCTCAAGGGTAATCCATGTTTCAGTCTTTTCTAAGAGCAGATAAAGGGTTTAGTTTGGCAGAGCGGGAAAACAACCAGCCACCAGGGATTTAAGACATACTGTCACACAAAAGAATAATATAAAATGAATATGACAAAATATCAAAACATGAAGTACAAACAAAAAGTACAAATTCAGAAGTGGGAAGGAGAGGCTGAGAAACACTCTTGCCATAAACCCCTCTCCCGGTGTGGAGACCCACAGTCAGGAGTGAACTCACAACCTGGAGCTTTTCCCTGAGGAGCAACGGGTCTGAACTCCAAATTGGGCACCCTAGGTTTTAAGAGCAGCACCTGAGAGATGAGTCCCCAAAACATCTAACTTTAAAAACCAAGGGGATTCACGTCCGCGAAACCCACGAGGGAACAGGAACTGAAAGGGTTCCCATGCTTGGAACCACCCCTCCCCTCCAACAACCCAGCACAGAAGCAGAGGATTGAGAGGCACCCAGACTTTCTGTCAAAGAGGCTCACTTATCGTAAAGTGCTGACCTGCAGAGTAGGCATTTAATTTAACATACATCTAGGGACCTGCTGGGACACTAAGGACGGAGGCTAGCAGCACCATCTTTATGCCATCTGCCTCACTCCAGCCAGCAAGGGCCATCTTTGCCCTCTGCTGCTCTCCACAGCAGCAGTAACTCCCAGAGGGGAGCTTTTATGCACATCTGGTGTCCTGGTTTTTACGTCTGGTGTCCTGGTTTTTACAGCTGCAGCCCAGGGTGGGGCTTACTGTGTTCTTGGGTCCC
>NW_021703768.1:56167845-56381191 GCF_005190385.1 Monodon monoceros
TTTTACAGCTGCAGCCCAGGGTGGGGCTTACTGTGTTCTTGGGTCCCATGGGGCTGTAACAACCAAAGAGACAGTCCTTGGCAGGCTACCACCCCCAGGAAACTGCACAGACAGCAGACTGAAACACACACCATTCTTTCTGTGAAAAAGGCCTATTTGCTTATAAAGGAAATTAGTCTTGAGGAGGAGGCTTCTAGTTTGGTGCATAGCTAGGGATCTACAAAGACGCTCAGAGGCTACTGGATGCAACATCTGCACTCTCTCTTTGCCTGGCTCAAGCTCAATGTATCTCCCAGAAAGGCGCTTAATGTAAAATGTGACATCAAAGACAAAATGTGGAAGGGAATAAAAATGTAGAGCTTTAAAATGAGTTCAAATTTAACTTATTATCAACTTAAAATAGATGGCAATAAATATAAGATTTTATACATAAAAGACTCATGGTAACCACAAGGCAAAAATCTATCGGAAATACACAAAAGATAAAGAGAAAAATATCTAAGCATACCATTAGAGAAAATGATCAGACCACAAACGAAGAGAGAGGAAAGAAGGAAACAGAAGAACTACAAAACCTCCAGAAGAAATTTAACAAAATGGCAATAAGTACATACCTATCAATAATTACTTAAAATGTAAATGGACTAAATTTAAATTCTCCAATCAAAAGACACAGAGTGGGTGAATGGATAACAAACTAAAACTCACCTATATGCTGCCTACAGGAGACTCACTTCAGATGTAAGAACACACACAGACTCAAAGTGAAGAGGTGGAAAAAGATGTTCCATGCAAATGGAAATGAAAAGAAGGCTGGGGTAGCAATGCTCATAAGACAAGTAGACTTTAAAACAAAGACTGTAATAAAAGGTAAAGAAGAGCACTACATAGTAATAAAGGTGTCAATCCATGAAAAGGATACAACAATCAGACATACTTATGCACCCAACACAGGTGCCCCTAAATATATAAAGCAAATATTAACAGACCTAAAGGGAGAGACAGACAATACAATAACGGTAGGGAACTTTAACACCCCATCAACAGATATATCATTCAGATAAAAAAATCAATAAGGAACGGGCTTCCCTGGTGGCGCAGTGGTTGAGGGTCTGCCTGCCGATGCAGGGGATGCGGGCTCGTGCCCCGGTCTGGGAAGATCCCACATGCCGCGGAGCGGCTGGGCCTGTGAGCCATGGCCGCTGAGCCTGCGCGTCCAGAGCCTGTGCTCTGCAATGGGAGAGGCCACAACAGTGAGAGGCCCGTGTACCGCCAAAAAAAAGTAAAAAAATCAATAAGGAACCATCTGCCTTGAAAGATATGCCAAATCAGATTAACTTAATGGAAAAATACAGAGCAACAGAAATACACATTCTTCTCAAGTGTGAAAGAACATTCTCCAGGATAGATCACATGTCAGGACAGAAGTCTTAATAAATTTAAGAAAATGGAAATCATATCAAGCATCTTGTCTGACCACAATGTATGAAAGCAGAAACCAATTATAAGAAAAAAACTGGAAAATTCATAAATACATGGAGATTAAACAACATGCTACTGAACAACCAACAGGTTAAAGAAGGAATCAAAAGAGAAATAAAAAAATACCTGATACAAATGAAAATAGAAATATAACGTACCAAACTTAGCAAAAGCAGTTCTAAGCAGCAAGTTCATAGATAAATGCCAATATCAAGAAACAAGAGGACTTCCCTGGTGGCACAGTGGTTAAGAATCTGCCTGCCAACAGGTTCGAGCTCTGGTCCGGGAAGATCCCACATGCCGCGGAGCAACTAAGCCCGTGCGCCACAACTACTGAGCCTGTGCTCTGGAGCCCTCGAGCCACCAAATACTGAGCCCATGTGCCACAACTAGGGAAGCCCGTGTGCCTACAGCCTGTGCTCCACAACAAGAGAAGCCACTGCAATGAGAAGGCTGTGCACAACAAAGAGTAGCCCCTGCTTGTTGCAACTAGAGAAAGCCTGCGTGCAACAATGAAGACCCAACGCAGCCAAAAAGAAAGAATAAAAAAATCTCAAACAACCTAAGTTTCACCTAAGTATTAGGAAAAGAGGAACCCAATGAAACTCAAAGTTGGTAAAAGGAAGGAATTAACAAAGATCAGAGTGAAAAGAAATGAAACAGAAACTAAAAGACAGTAAAAAAGATCAATGAAACTAACAGTAGTTTCTTTCAAAAGATAAAATTGACAAACCTCTAGATGGACTCACAAAGAAAAAAACATAGGACTCAAATAAATATAATCGGAAATGGAAGTGGAGACATTACAACAGATACCACAGAAAATACAAAGGATCTTAAGTAACTATAGTCATCCCTCAATATCTGCAGGGTACTGGTTCCAGGACCCACCACGGATACCAAAATTGACGCTTGCTCAAGTCCTTTATATAAAATGGCATGGTATTTGCATACAATCCTGCATACTTTATTGTTAGTAACACCTTATATAATGTAAATGCTATGTAAATAGTTGCTGGCATGCAGCAAATTCAAGTTTTGTTTTTTGGAACCTTCTGGAAATTTTTTTTACCCAAATATGATTGATCTCAAGTTGGTTAAATGTGCAAATGTGGAACCTTAGGATATGAAAGGCTGACTGTAGTATGAACAATTATACGCCAACAAATCTGCCAGCCTAGAAGAAATGGACAAAATTCAAAGAAACATACACCTTACCAAGAGTGAATCATGAAGAAACAGAAAATCTCAATAGACCAATTACTAGTAAGATTGTTAGAGGCTTTTGACTATTAATTCAAACAAAAGTTCAAAACCAGATAGCTTCACAGGTCAATTCTTTCAAACATTCAAATAAGAATTAATACTAATCCTTCTCAAACTTTTCCAAAAAAAATAGAAGAGGAAGGAACACTTCCAAACTCATTTCATGAGGCCAACATTACCCTAATATCAAAACCAAACAAGGACAACACAAAAAAAGAAAACTACAGGCCAACATCCCTGATTAACACAGATGTAAAAATCCTCAACAAAATATTAGCAATCCGAATTCAACAACACATTTAAAAGAATCTTATACCATGATCAAGTGGGATTTATCACAGGGATGCAAGGACAGTTCAACATTCACAAATTAATCTATGTGATACATCACATTAACAAAAAGAAGGAAGAAAATCATATGATCATCTCAACAGATGCAGAAAAAGCATTTGACAAAATTCAATATCCATTTATGATAAAAACTCTCAACAAAGTGGGTATAGAGGGAACATACCTCAACATCATAAAGGCTATACATGACAAACAGCTAACATCATCCTAAATGATGAAAAGCTGAAAGCTTTTCCTCTAACATCAGGCACAAGACAAGGATGTCCACTCTTACCACTTTTATTCAACAAAGCATTAGAAATCCTAGCCAGAGCAATTAGGCAAGAGAAATAAATAAAAGGCATCCAATTTGTAAAGGAAGAAATAAAAATGTTACTATTTGCAGATAATGCAACATTATACATAGAAAGCCTTAAAGACCCCACCAAAACACTGTTAGAATAAACAAATTTAGTAAAGTTGCAGGACACAAAATCAATATATAAAAAGTGTTGAATTTCTATACCATAAAAACAAACTATCAGAAAGAGAAATTACTACAATCTCATTTACAACTGCATCAAAAAGAATAAAATACCTAGGAATAAACCTAATCAAGGAAAACAAAGACTTGTACACTGATAACTATAAGATATTATTAAAGTAACTGAAGAAAATAGAAATAAATGGAAGGATTTTCTGTACTCATGGATTGGAAATATTAATATTGTTAAAATGTCCATATTACCTAAAGCAACCTACAGATTCAATGCAACCCCTAGCAAAATCCCAAAATTTTTATGGAACCACAAAAGACCCCAAATAGCCAAAGCAATCTTGAGAAAGAACAACAAAGCTGGAGGCACCATGCTCCCTGATTTCAAACTATATTACAAAGCCACAGTAATCAAAATAGTATGGTACTGGTATAAAGACAGACAAATCAGCGGTACAGAATAGAGTGCCCAGAAATAAAGCCACGCATATATGGTCAATTAATATATGACAAAAGAGACAATATATAATGGGGAAAAGATAGTCTCTTCAATAAATGATGCAAAAAAAAAACACAACCTGGACAGCCACATGCAAAAGAATGAAACTGGGCCATTGTCTTATACCACATATAAGAATTAACTCAAAATGCTACGTAAAGGACAGGAAACTATTCAATATCCTGTGATAAAACACAATGGAAAAGAATATGAAAAAGAATGTATATATATATGTATAACTGAATCACTTTGTTGTACAGTATAAATTAATACAACATTGTAAACCAATTATATTTCAATAAAATAAATTAAAAAAAAAGAATTAACTAAAAATGGATTAAAAACTTAAACGTAAGGCCTAAAATCATAAAACTCCTAGAAGAAAACATAGGCAGTAAGCTCCTCGATATCAGTCCCGGCAATGATTTTTTTGGATTTGACACCAAAGCAAAAGCAACAGAAGCAAAAACTAACAAGTGGGAATACACCAAACTTAAAAGCTTCTGCATAGCAATAAATAAATAAATAAATAAATAAATAAATAAATAAACAAAATGAAAAGGCAAAAAACTCAATGGGAGAAAATATTTGCAAATCACTTATCTGATAAGGGGTTAATATCTAAGATATGTAAAGAACTCATGCAACCCGAGCAAAACCCCAAACAATTCAGCTAAAAATAGGCAAAAGGGACTTCCCTGGTGGTGCAGTGGTTAAGAATGTGCCTGCCAATGCTAGGGACACGGTTCAATCCCTGGTCCAGAAGATCCCACATGCTGTGGAGCAACTAAGACTGTGCACCACAACTACTGAGCCTGCGCACCGTAACTACTGAAGCCCACGTGCCACAAATACTGAAGACCGTGCACCTAGAGCCTGTGCTCCACAACAAGAGAAACCATCAGAATGAGAAGCACGTGCACCACAATGAAGAGTAGCCCCCACTCGCCACAACTAGAGAAAGCCCACGTGCAGCAAAGAAGACCCAACACAGCCAAAAATAAATAAAATAAAATAAATTTATTTTAAAAAAAGGACAGAAGATCTGAATAGACATTTTTCCAAAGAAGACATACAGATGGCTAATAGGTACGTGAAAAGATGCTCAACGTCACCAATCATTAGGGAAATGCAAATTAAAACCACAGTGATATATCACCTCACACCTGTTAGAATGGCTATTATCAAAAAGACAATAACAAGTGTTGATGAGGATGTAGAGAAAAGGGACACTAGTACGCTATTGGTAGGAATGTAAACTGGTGCAGCCACTATGGAAAATAGTATGAAGCTTCCTCAAAAAATTAAAAATTTTACAACAGATAAGATATGGAAACAACCTAAGTGTCCAACAATGGGTGAATGGATAAAGAAAATGTATACAGGGACTTCCCTGGCCGTCCAGTGGTAAAGAATCCACCTTACAATGCAGGGGACGCAGGTTCAATCCCTGGTTAGGGAACTAAGATCCCACGTGTCCAGGCAACTATGCCCATGTGCCACAACTACAGAAGAGAAACCCGCACGTCACAACCAGAGATAAGCCTGTGTGCGGCAACGAAAGATCCTGCATGCCTCAACGAAGATCCTGCGTGCCACAACTAAGACCCTACGCAGCTGAAAATAAATTAAATAAATAAATAATAAATAAATAAATCTTTAAAAAAGAAAACGTATACAGGTTTTCCCCACTATATGAAAGTAGAGTGTTCCTATGAAAGCTTTTGTAAATAGAAATGGAGTAAACCAAAGAATCAATTATGTGAGAACACAACTTGCTAATGGATAAACAAAATAAATCAGGATAAAGTACAGATGCTCACAGGCACAGTTCAAAGCTATGGTGGCTTGATGCTGAGATGTTGAGTGTAGCTCCTAGGGAAGGAGCTTGGTGGTGCCACTCTCACTGCTTGGGTTGCCTGCTGCCTCTATAATGGCTTGCTGCAAAACAAAACACTGAATGTTATTTTTGCTTTTCACCTTTTTTTTTTTCATAAAAGCAAAAATCCTCTTTGGATTTCCTTCAGTTAGTAAAAATAGTTACTAATGTAGGTGTTTTATAAAAGTGAAGTGGTATAAAGCAAACTTTTAAAAAGCAGGGGATAACTGTTCATATACAATAGAATATGATTCAGCCATAAAAAAGAAATCTTGTCATTTGAGACAACATGAATGGATCTTGAGGTCATTACACTAAGTGAAGTAAGTAAGACAGAGAGACAAATACCATGTGATCTTACTTATCTGTGGAATTTAAGAACAAAAAACAGAACAAACAAACAAAAAAAGCCCAACCTCATAAATACAAAGAACAGATTGGTGGTTTCCAGAGGTGGGGGTGGAAGGGATGGGGGAGGGGACTGAAACAGGCAAAGGGGGTCAAAAAGTACCAACTTCCAGTTATCAGGTAAATAAGTCACGGGAATGTAATGTGCAACACAGTGCCTATAGTTAGTAACACTGTATTGCATATCTGAAAGTTGCAAAGACATAAAATTCTCAACACAAGGAAAAAAATATTATAACTATGTATGGTGGCAGATATTAACTAGACTTACTGTGATCATTTTGCAATATGTATAAACAGCAAATCATTATGTCGTACAACTAAAATTAATGTAATGTTATATGTCAATTATACCTCAATAAAAAAAGGAAAAAAAAGGGAAAGGAACGTATGGTGGATGATCATGGAAGAAACAGGCTAGGAAATAAAAACTAAAAGGATCTGGATACATAGAAAAGAAAATTGAAAGCACTCCAAGGACAACCATGAGCCAAAAAGAGCATGTAAGCAAAAATAAACACACTGACTGTATGATTCCACTCATATGAGGCTCCTAAGTAGTCAAATTCACAGAAACAAAGTAGAATGGCAGTTAGCAGGGACTGTGGGAGAGCAGGAAATAGGGAACTGTTCAATGGGTAGAGTTTTGGTTTCGCAAGGTTAAAAAGTCCTCGATATCTATTGCACAACAGTGTGAATATACTTAACACTACTGAAGTGTACACTTAAAAGTGGTTAAGATGATAAATTTCATGGCTTTTTTTTGTATTTGACAGATCAGTGAAGCAACAAGTCCAACTAGACTCATTCTCACTCTATAGAGTAGTTGAAGGTAAGTTTGGATACATAATGTTGGTGATGGGAAGACAGGTTATAAAACACCATCAGTTAGCATGTTGGATTTTGTACAATATTAGTCAATCAATGAGCTCCGAAGAAGTTTGCTATAAAACTCATTTAGTTGTAAAGTGAATTTTTGTCATTTTCTTGTTAATCTCTATTATACATAGAGAAATATGTTCTGATATAAAACTGTTAATCTTGCTATATGATAAAAAGCACTTAAAAATCATTAAGTCATTTTGCAGATAAGGAAAGTAATCACAAACAGGTAATTGACTTGTTCAAGGTTATGCTGCCCCTTGGAATAGGAGATGTTTCTAAAAGCAGAAGATATGCCAATTCTGCAAATGGAAAAGGCACTACTAATAAAGGAAAGTGTACTCCACTGTATCAACAGAAGTGGGCACTCTTAAAAGTAAGATACAAATACATAGGAACCCAAACTCATCACATTACAACTGTTATAAGACATTTCAAAATGAACAGCAAACAAAGACATCCATACAAAGCTATTATGAGAAGAAACATTTTAGGTGATAAAATTTCTCAATTGACAATCACAAACAGAAGAAAATACAATAACCATCTGAAACTAAATTGTCTTAAACTAGCATCCGCAATATGGAAAAAAACACCTTGAATCAAAAATTCAGATGAGAAAAGAAGGCAAAAGGGTAACAGTCAAATGAGGAGTTAAACAAAATCAAGAACGAAATGGAAGAAAAAGTAATACTGACTGCAAGGTATCCAAAGAAGAATACAGTTGACTGAAAATCTAATGGGTACCAAGGAAAAGCCATGAAAAAAGAAAAAGAAAATAAGTGAAGTGGGGACTGGCAAAGAATATTTAACATATGTATAAATGGGGTCCCTGAAGAATAAAAGCTAAACAAATAAATAAACAAAAGTCTCTAAAAGGAATTCTCAGAGCCTCTAAGCAAAAAGATCAAGTCATTTACAAAATACAGAAAACTAGTTAGTATTAGACTTCCTCATAGAAATTTATGGGAAAAAAGTATGAGCCAAGGATTTTATATACACCCTAGCTGTCCTTCTAGGAGCAGCAAGACTTAGTTGTTGTGTTTCTTTTTTTTGGCTGCACTGCACGGCTTATGGGATCTCAGTTGCCTGACCAGGGATTGAACCCGGGCCCTTGGCAGTGAGAGCATGGAGTCTTACCCACTGGACTGCCAGGGAATTCTCAAAAAGATACTGTTAAGAGAATGAAAAAATGAATGAACTCACAAACTGGGAGAAAATATTTGCAAATTACCTATCTGATAAAGGTTTTGTATCTAGCATACACAAAAAACTCTCAAATCTCAACAAAAAATAATTCAATTTAAAAATAGGCAAAAGATTTGAACAGACACTTTGCCTAAGAAGATACATGGATGGCAAATAAGCACATGAAATGACAATCAACATCATCAGTCATTAGGGAAATGCTAATTAAAACCACAACAACAACAAGACACCACTACACATTAGAATGTCTAAAATTAACAAGACTGACCATACCAAGTGTTAGCAAGGATGTGGAACAAATGGAACTTTTCATACATTGCTGGTTGAAGTGTAAAATGGTACAATCACTTTGAAGAAAAGTTTGGCAGCTTCTTAAAGAATCAAAATAGTGGACTTCCCTGGTGGTGCAGTGGCTAAGAATGTGCCTGCCAATGCAGGGGACAGGGGTTCAATCCCTGGTCCAGTAAGATCCCACATGCCTCGGAGTAACTAGGCCCGTGAGCCTGTGCCACAACTACTGAGCCTGCCCTCTAGAGCCCGTGAGCCACAACTACTGACCCCATAGGCCACCGCAACTACTGAAGCCCGCACACTCTAGGGCCCGTGTGCCACAACTACTGAGCCTGCATGCTGCAACTGCTGAAGCCCACGCACCTAGAGCCTGTGCTCCGCAACAAAGGAAGCTACCTCAATGAGAAGCCCACGCACTGCAACGAAGAGTAGCCCCCACTCACCACAACTAGAAAAAGCCCATGCACAGCAACAAAGACCCAACACAGCCAAAAATAAATAAATAAATAAAAACAATAAAATTCAACTTAAAAAAAAAAACCAAAAGAATTAAAATAGGGAGTTCCCTGGTGGTCCAGTGGTTAGGACTCCGTGCTCTCAGTGCCGTGGGCCTGGGTTCACTCTCTGGTCAGGGAACTAAGATCCCACAAGGCATGGGAAAAAAAGAAAAAAAATTAAAATATATCTACTCCATGACCCAGGTGTTTGCCAAAGAGAAATGAAAGCATATGCCCATACAAAGTCTTCTGCACTAATACTCATGGTGGTTCTATTTGTAACAGCCCCAAACTGAAAGCAACCCAAATGTTCATGAACAAGTGAATGGATAAACAAATTGTAGTATATTCGTGCAACAGGATCCTACAGCAATGAAAAGGAATGAATGACTGATATACACAAGAAAATGGATGAAACTCAAAATAACTATGCTGAGTAAAAGAAGTCAGATAAAAAAAGACTCCGTATTTGTAAAATTCTAGAAAATGCAGACTAATCGATGGTGACAGAAAATGGATCAGCAGTTGTCTGGGGACAGGAGATGAGGAGGGATGAAAGGAAAGGATTACAAAGGGGTGTAAGGAAATCAAACCATCCCACACACTGGGACCACATGGAGAAGCCGAGACAACATGAAGAACAGAGATGGTCTGTCAGTCCCTAGCAGCTCAGTCCCCAGCTATTGTAGCTCCAATTACTATGTGGATGCAACTACACGAAATGTCTGAAGGAGAACTGCCCACCAAGGCCTTCACAAACTCCTGACCCACAGAAACTATGAGAGAGAATAAAAAATGATTATTGTTTCAAGCCACTAAGTTTTGGGTGATTTGTTACACAGCAATAGCAAAGAGAACAGACCATCAGGACTGCCTTTATATCTGTTTCTCAGTCACCAAGAGAAGCCCACCTCTTTCCTTGCAGGCATTTCAAAATGAAATGTTTTCTTCCCCATATCCCTCAAATTACTGTACCAGAGGTGGGGAAGTAATCTTCCTTGTTCCTCACTTCCACTTCCAGATTATTCTTCCTCCCTAAAAACTCCCAGGTTTGAAAATCCCGTCACCAAACTCCACTGTCCACTATCCCTCCTCATTGCAGTCATCTATATCTTCCTGGGTCACTCTTCCTCATTCCTTGAGGTTTATATCCCAGTACTCCCTCCAACACTAATCCTGTCATAATTTTTGGTTATTTAAAAACCCATGTACAGGGACTTCCCTGGCGGCGCAGTGGTGAAGAATCCGCCTAATGCAGGATACATGGGTTCGAGCCCTGGTGTGAGAAGATCCTACATGCCGTGGAGCAACTAAGCCCATGCACCACTACTGAGTCTGAGTTCTAGAGCCCGTGAGCCACAACTACTGAGGCTGTGCGCCACAACTACTGAAGCCCGCGCACCTACAGCCCGTGCTCTGCAACAAGACAAGCCACCGCAATGAGAAGCCCTCGCACCACAACGAAGAGTAGCCCCCACTCGTCGCAACTAGAGAAAGCCCGTGCATAGCAACAAAGACCCAATGCAGGCAAAAAAATAATTAAATAAATAACGATAAAGAAGTATTACTCAAAAATAAACCAAATAAAGTAAGAAATAATTAAAAAAAAAAAACCACGTACGTGATCCTTCCAATACCCTACCCTTGTTACATCTTTTTTTTGTGTGTGTGTGGTACGCGGGCCTCTCACTGTTGTGGCCTCTCCCGTTGTGGAGCACAGGCTCCGGACACGCAGGCTCAGCGGCCATGGCTCACGGGCCTAGCCGCTCCGCGGCATGTGGGATCTTCCCGGACCAGGGCACGAACCCGTGTCCCCTGCATTGGCAGGCGGACTCTTAACCACTGCGCCACCAGGGAAGCCCTGCTACATCTTTAAATGCTTCGCTACCAATGACCTTTTATAGTACCCAATCTCAGCTACTCACTTCTATGGTCTTTATTATAACCATTAACTATAACCTCTCCAAACACTCAACTGCAAGAATCCTACTCTCCAACTACCACCTTCTAGGCTCTGCAACTTATTCCTTCTAGTAGGTTGATGATGACAGTCATTCCACTTCACTGGGACTGGTAAAACAATGATTCTCACACTTTTTACACTGCTTCTCACCATGGTAATGTCCTCACTTCCTTTCTTAGCCAGCTTTAATTCCACCATCGATCATTAAGACAACTCCCTGTACCGCCCCCTTCTCACTTCATACTAGGTAAAACTACAACCCTATTAATTTCAACTACTCATTTACTTTGTGTCTGCCCTCACACACCTGAATTTGAATTTAGCTAGCAAAAAATACAATCATGCTGCCTAGTCTCCTTTTCTTTTTAAAATAAATTTATTTATTTCTGTCTGCGTTGGGTCTTCGTTGCTGTGCACGGGTCTTCTCTAGCTGTGGCGAGCAGGGGCTACTCTTCGTTGTGGTGCGAGGGCTTCTCATTGTGGTGGCTTCTCTTGTTGCAGAGCACAGGCTCTAGGCATGCAGCCTCAGCAGTTGTGGAGCACAGGCTTAGTTGCTCCACGGCGTGTGGGAATCTTCCTGGACCAGGGCTCGAACCTGTGTCCCCTGCATTGGCAGCGGATTCTTAACCACTGCGCCACCAGGGAAGTCCTAACTAGTATCCTTTAAACTCATAACCACAAATCTGAAGTAGGCCTTTAATGTTGCCTAGATTTCCCTAATGCAACACTCATCCACTCTCCTAGACGTTTACTTCCTACCTTCTCTCTTCTCTAATCTCCAACACCTGCCCCCTGCCCCTCCTCACTAGTAGGCTGATGCCCTTGCTTCTTTTACTGAGAGAACAGCAACAATCAAAACAGAATTTTCATGATCTCCTGCCACTATATCTGCCCATCCACACAAATCTGTACCCATATAACTGTCACCACATGAACTGTCAATATTTCTAACAAAGACCAAATCCATTCCCTCTTACTACGTTAGAATGTTGCTTGCGCAATTCTCTTCTCTCCTGCAACGTCAATTATACCGTCCTTACTGGATCTTTCCTATCAGCCCTGAAACATTTCTCCCATCTTAAAAACAAAAACACAATTAAGAATCCTCTTTATCTCACTTCCCTCTCCATCCATTGGTCAATTTCTCTATCTTCCAGTACCCACAATAAAACTTGAAATATTTGCTCACATATGTTGCCTTGAATTTCTCCTCTCCGACTCTCGAACTCGCTCCAATCACATTTCATCCAAGAATGAGTTCTAATCTTACCCCCTTATAAACCTGCCTTACTTGCAGTCTTCCCCATCTCAGGAAAAGGCAACTTCATCTTTTCAGCTGTTCAGAGCAATCCTGGAGTTATCCTTGACTTTCCTCTCTCAAGCCTCTATTATCGCATACCCGTGCACAACCTGTTGCCTCTGATTTCAAACTATATCAAGAAGCCAAGTAACCGGCTGTCCACTGCTAACAGCGGGATTATTCCAATAGACTCCTAACTGGTTTCCCTGCTTCGCCCTGGCCTGCCCCCGCACACCTCACAGTCGGAGACAGAGGTGGACGACCAAGGCACAATCGAGTAGCAGTAGGGCCTAGGCTCAAAGTCATCGGGAGCCCAAACTGGGCGAGGAACGAGCTTGCGGCTGAGGCTCCAAAGTGGGGATGTAGAAACATGCGGCCCCACCGCCTCGCACTGAGCCGACTGGCCGGGGAAAGAGCGCAGGGGGCTAGTCGGGGACAGCGCCGGCTGCGACCTCACCTGGCCTGTGCCGCGCCGGAACAGCACCGTGTCTTCCGGCTCTGGGACGCCGCTGCTACTGCCGCCGCCGCCGCCACCCATCGCCATGGCTAACCTGCTGCCGGGTACGCGGCGTGGCCTAGGTCCCTCGGCGAGTGACGACTTCCGCCGCCCGGCCTCCGGGAGCGGAAGAGCATGGCGGCCTGAGGGCCGTCGGCCGGCGGAGAGGAGTCCCCGCGCTTTCTGCCCTCGGGCGCCGCCTACCCCTGTCGGCCGCATAGGTGTTTCTTCTCCGTATCCTCTCAATTCTTTGATTTCACTTTTTCATCTGTTCCGAGAGTGATTCGACCAGAGTTTTTGTTTGTTTTAAACAATAAATCCTCTTAGGAAAATAGCGTTCGTTGCAGGTCACTTAGAAAATATGAGTAAGCAAGCAGTAAAATAAAAAGCAGTCCCTTGGTAACCAATAAAAATATAGCTACCATTTTTAAAAAGTGCTTTTAAGAGTTTTATATACTTATTTTAATTTTATTTTCACAACTCTATGAATTAGGGGCTATCTTCTCATTTAAAGATGGGAAGCTGAGGCACAGAGCGTTTACACAAATGCCCGGAATCCAGCATGTCTGTAACATTTCCCAGCCTTAGCATTTAGTTTAATATCTCTTCTCCCAAATCTTCTCTAGTAACTTTCTGAATTTAAAAACATGAGATGAATTGTTGTATTGTTTAAGAATGTGCTTTTTGTTTGCTCGTTTTTTCATGTTTGTCTTTACATGGGTCAAGCGGGCTTTTAGTTCTCAGTAGGAGCTTACCCTCTATTTTTCCAGTATTCTTTATTAAACATTTAGGATTGCTAAATGGCTTCCAAGTACCTATTGTCATTTTTTTCTTTTTTTTTTAAAGGTCACCCAGGGAACTTTGATGGCTTCCTTTGGCTTCTGTAGATAGCAGAAATAGATGTATTTTTTAAAAGCTCACTTAGATTTCTTCCATCATAATTCTCACAATGGCATATGATGCAGAAATTTAAACAATTTGGAACCAGGTTTCTTCTTATTTAGTTAGTTTTTAGATGGAATTTACATACCATAGATTCATCATTTTAAAGCATATGCAATTTCGTGGGTTTTGGTATGGTCACAAGATTGTGCAGCTACCACCGCTGTCTAACTCCAAAACATTTTCGTCACCCCCAAAAGAAACCTTGTATCCATTAGAAGTCACTCCACAGCCTCTCCTCCTTCCAGCCTCTCACAAGCACTGTCTCTATCGATTTACTTGCTCTGGATATTTCATAGAAATGGAGTCATATAACGTGACCTTTTGTGTCTTTTTTCACTTAGTATAATGTTTTCAAGGAGGAATTAGCTTTAATGAATTGCCAGCTGTTTTCAATGGCAAGTTCTTTGTTGGAAAAGTATTTCTACTTATCAGGAAGTAGATAAGTAGATTTCCACCTACCTTGTTCCTCAACAAAAATGAACCTATGGCATTTTTTGTCCTCAAAGAAAACATGTTCTTTTTTTCTTGATGGTGACATCCAGATTTGAATCACCATACGTATTTTACAGTTATTCCATATGATAGACAAAGCACTCAAAGCATAATGGAGAGAATTTCCAAAGGAAACCGTTTCATCAGATTTGAAGGCACTTACGTAAACATTAAATTTAACTATGATCATGGGGGGTTGCCAATCTGAGTACCATGCCTGGCACCTGGCAGGTCCCCCATACACATGGCTGAATGTGTAAATCCCCCAGCTGCAGGAACAGCTCCATTTTCTGAGGGTCCCCCCCCAGGATTCTCTTACAGGCTAGTCCTTATGGTTCTGCCTTGTACACACAACACTTTATTTTCATATTCTGTTTTCCCTGCTAGCAGCCCCTGTGACCAGGCGTCTTCATGTTATCTCTGTACCTCCTACAAGGCCAGAGTAAGTGGTGCCAGAAAAGTTTGGTAAATCAATGAATTGTGGGAACCCAACCCAGCTCTAGCACTTTTGTCTGCAGGCTAGTCTACCAGATTCAAAAAGAGGAAGGTTATTCACAAGTGCATAAATTGCACTTGCATAAGAAAGAATCTCATTAAGTAGACCTCCATAAAGTTCAAATTTTGATGATCTGGCCATATCCGAGGTGAAGCTTACCCAGCTTTATAATGAATTTGCTGGAAAGTCACGTAGATAGTCCAGAATATTTTTTAGAAAGCACTTATCCGCCTCCAGGTGAGCAGGAAAGGAAGCTGGGAGGTACACGAGAGGCCCCAAAGAGGGTCTGCTGGGCCATTTCTTAGCATCTGATCCAATTGGTGAGGAAAGTGACAGCAGTCCAAAGAAGGCTCAAAGAAACAGAAGTCTTGGGTTTCCCTGGTGGAGCAGTGGTTGGGAGTCCGCCTGCTGATGCAAGGGACGTGGGTTCATGCCCTGGTCCGAGAAAATCCCACGTGCCGCAGAGCGGCTGGGCCCGTGAGCCATGGCCGCTGAGCCTGCGCGTCCGGAGCCTGTGCTCCGCAACAGGAGAGGCCACAACAGTGACAGGACCGCGTACCGCAAAAAAAAAAAAAAAAGAAAGAAACAGAACTCTTTGCTGGCAATAGCTCTTTTGCCTAAAGTAGCCTTCCCACTGTCACATGGTGCAGTTTTAAAGTTATGGTGAAATGCTAACAAGCAGTTTGGATTAAAGTTAACAGCAAATCATGGCTTCACAGATTAATTGCTGCACAAATAAATTGATGTATAAGTATTTGCTTTTAAATCTTACATGGCAAGAAGTAAATTAGAAGTCAAACCATTTTTTTCTCTGAAGAACTAAAAGGACAGAATGTCTTTGATGACCTTGAGAACAGCATACTGGTTTCAAGGCAGACTGTTGTTGTGTAATCTAACCAACAATGATGTAGAACGTTTTAAAACTTTATTTATTTTATTTCTGGATGTGCTGGGTCTTCATTGCGATGTGGAAGCTTCTCAGTGTGGTGGCTTCTCTTGTTAAGCACGGGCTCTAGAGCGCGGGCTTCAGTAGTTGTGGCACACGAGTTTAGTTGCTCTGTGGACTGTGGGATCTTCGCGGACCAGGGCTCGAACCCATGTCCCCTGTGTTGGCAGGCAGATTCTTAACCACTGTGCCACCCTGTGAAGTCCCTGATGTAGAACTTTTCTTAACAGGGTTATAAAATAAATCTTAGAAGAAAAAAAAATAACTTCATGAACTGGAACCAATCTTTGCGCATATGGAATTCTCATACCAAAAACCTACATTCGGTGACTCTTGGAACTTGCTGATGATAAAGGATTCAAATGACTAGTGATCAAGTTTCCAGTTAGGATAATATATATTGGTATTGTCATGTAGAATAGCGAATAAACAAAAGAGAAGGCCAAAACTAATTAGTTCCTTACCCTTACCTTACCTTCAGAGTCTAGGGTCAGGAGATTAGAGATGTGTCAGTGATTTGTGTACAAGAATGCTCACTGATTGGGATTGACATACATACACTACTGTATAAAACAGATAACTAATGAGAACCTACTGTATAGCACAGGGAACTCTACTCAATGCTCTGTGGTGACCTAAATGGGAAGGAAATCCAAAAAAGAGGGGATATACGTAAACATATAGCTGATTCACTTTGCTGTACAGCAGAGTGAATACAACACAACAACACTGTAAAGCAACTATACTCCAAAAAAAAAAAGACTGCTCACTGAACTATTACTGCAGCAGAAATTTGAAAATTCCAAATGATGTTTTGGAAGAATATTTGAATGATATTATGGACAAATGGTAGTATAATTCATAAATGACATAGATCTAATTAGTCATCCAGTATGTAAGGCTTGGATTCATTACCCTCACATCATATACCAAAATACATTCTGGGTGACTTTTATAAACTTGGGATGGAGGAGATTTTAAGATAGAAATAAGAAACTATGCAAGGATTGAAAACTCGAATACATTTTTGGGGTCAGGCAGGTAAAGGAGATGAGTTAAAGAGGAGTAAGCAATAAGGGGTGGTGGGTACTGTAACCAGTTACCTTGAGACTATCCCTCCACACCCCCCCCAACTCATTCCACCCACTCCCTGCCCAAAGGCATTCAAGTTCATATTAAAAATTCTGGGGGGAGGGGGAATGGGGGAGGGATGGAGTGGGAGTTTGGGTTTAGCAGAAGCAAGCTATTATATATAGAATGGATAAACAACAAGGTCCTACTGTATAGCACAGGAAACTATATTCAATATATTGTGATAGACCATAATTGAAAAGAATATGTATATATGTATAACTGAATCACTTTGCTGTACAGTAGAAATAAACACAACATTATAAATCAAGTATACTTCAGTTTAAGAAAAAGTGGAAAAAAATTTTTTAACATGTCAGGACAAGTCTGTGGGCTGTCAGTCTGCATCTTCAGTTAACAAAGAAACTAGGCATTTAATTAAAAATTACGATGAGGTATCACCTCACACTGGTCAGAATGGCAATTATCAAAAAGTCTACAAATAATAAATGCTGGAGAGGGTGTGGAAAAAGGGAAACCTCCTACACTGATGGTGGGAATGTAAATTGGTACAGTCATTATGGAGAACAGTATGAGGTTTCTTAAAAAACTAAAAATAGAGCTACAACATGATCCTGCAATCCCACTCCTCCTGGGCATATATTTGGAGAAAACCATAATTTGAAAAGATACATGCATCCCAAAGTTCATTGCAGCACTATTTACAATAACCAAAACATGGAAGCAACCTAAATGTCCATGGACAGATGAATGGATAAAGAAGATGTGGTATAGGGCTTCCCTGGTGGCACAGTGGTTGGGAATCCGCCTGCCAATGCAGGGGACATGGGTTCCAGCACTGGTCCGGGAAGATCCCACATGCCGCAGAGCAACTAAGCCCGTGTTCCACAACTATTGAGCCTGCACTCTAGAGCCTGCGAGCCACAACTACTGAGCCCGTGTGCCACAACTACTGGAGCCCATGCTCCGCAACAAGAGAGGCCACCGCAGTGAGAAGCCTGCACATGGCAACGAAGAGCAGCCCCCCCCCCGCCACAACCAGAGAAAAGCCCGTGTGCAGCAATGAAGACCTAACACAGCCAAAAATAAAATAAATAAAATTAAAAAAAATAGATGTGGCATATATACACAATGGAATACTACTCAGACATAAAAAAATGAAATAATGTCATTTGCAGCAACGTGGATGGACCCAGAGATTAACATACTAAGTGAAGCCAGAGAAAGACAAATATCACACGATATTGCTTATATGTGGAATCTAAAAAAAAACCAAACAAATGAACTTATATACAAAACAGAAATAGACCCACAGACATAGAAAACAAACTTATGGTTACCAAAGGGGAAAGGGAGGGGATAAATTAGGAGTTTGGGATTACCATATACACACTATTATATATAAAACAGATAACCAACAAGGACCTATTGTATAGCACAGGGAACTATACTCAATATTTTGTAATAACCTATAAGGGAAAAGAATCTGAAAAAGAATAGGTATATATATGTATTACTGAATCACTTTGCTGTACACCTAACACAATATTGTAAATCAACTATACTTCAATTAAAAAAAAGAAAAAAAAAGAAACTAGGCATTTGATCATGTGAATAAAAATTCTGGCAAAAGCAACAAATAAAACGAAAGGACAGACAATAGTTTAGAAAATATTTGTAACATAAGAGAAATGAATATTCTTTTATATTAAAGAAAAACTCTGTCAAATAAAAATAACAGCAAAGCAAGCTATTCATAGAAGAAAAAACCAAAAGGGCCAATAAATATGAAGATATGCCCATACTCTGGAAGCTCTGTATTCTGTCTGCTTGGATTTATATCCTTAACCTGCCATTTACTAGCTGGGTGGCCTTGGGTAAATTCCTTAACCAAAAATCTCAATTTGTATAAAATCTATAAAAATGGACATAACCGTAGTACCTACATGTGAAGACTAAGTGAAACAAAAAGCATAAAGTAGAGAGAAAAAACATAGGTATTTCACAAAAAGGAAAATCCATGGGACTCCCCTGGTGGTGCAGTGGTTAAGAGTCTGCCCCCAATGTGGGGGGCCTGGGTTGGATCCCTGGGCAGGGAACTAGATCCCACATGCATACCACAACTAAGAGTTTGCATGCCACAACTAAGGAGCCCAGGCGCCATGACTAAGAACCTGTGCAACCAAATAAATAAATGTTAAAATATACATATATACCCCCCCCCCAAAAAAAGGAAAATCCAGGGAATTAATTCCTTGGCATTCCAGTGGTTAGGACTCAGTGCTTTCACTGCCAGGGCCCGGGTTCAACCCCTGGTCGGGGAACTAAGATTCTGCTAGCCACATGGCCAATCAATCAATCTGATAATAAAAATAAATAAAAATTTTAAAAGAAAGAAAATCCAAATGTCCAATAAATATATGAAAAAATGCTCAACCTCTCTGGTCAGAGAATTGCAAATTAAAAACTAAGACACCAGGCGCGGAGAAGTCTGCAAAACAAGAGGTGGAAGATTGGGTTAGCGACGGAACAGTTCGCGCCAGAGCCGCAGGCAGCAGTGTCGAGGTCTGACCTGGCCACTGCACGGTACTCTGAGGAAAAGCTACCGCCAGGTGGACGTGCCGCCGCCACCGCAGCAGCACCATCATGGGGAAGGGCGACCCCAACAAGCCGTGGGGCAAGATGTCCTCATATGCCTTCTTCGTGAAGACTTGCCGGGAGAAGCACAAGAAGAAACACCCTGACTCCTCGGCCAACTTCACCGAGTTCTCCAACAAATGTCCTGAGAGATGGAAGATCATGTCTGCCAAGGAAAAATCCAAGTTTGAAGATATGGCAAAAAGTGACAAAGCTCGCTATGACAGGGAGATGAAATATTATGTTCCTCCCAAAGGTGACAAGAAGGGAAAGAAAAAAGATCCCAATGCGCCTAAAAGGCCTCCATCTGCCTTCTTCCGGTTTTGCTCCGAACATCACCCAAAGATCAAAAGTGAACACCCTGTCTTATCCATTGGAGATACTGCAAAAAAAGTGGGTGAAATGTGGTCTGAGCAGTCAGCCAAAGGTAAATAACCCTATGAACAGAAAGCAGCTAAGCTAAAGGAGAAATATGAAAAGGACATTGCCACATACCGTGCCAAGGGCAAGAGTGAAGTGGGAAAGAACAGGCTCCAAGAAGAATGAACCAGTCCAATGTTCATAGCACCACTATTTACAATAGCCAAGATATGGACACAATCTAAGTGTCCATCAACAGATAAATGGGTAAAGAAGATGTGGTCTGTGTGTATACACACACACAATTAAATACTCAGCCATAAAAAAGAATGAAATTTTGCCATTTGCAACAAGTATGGACTTAGAGGGTATTATGCTGAGTGAAATAACTCAGACAGAGAAAGACAAATACTTATGTTATCATTTATATGTGGAATCTAAAAAATAAAGTAAATTAGTGAATATAACAAAGGAGAAACAGACTCACAAATATAGAGAACAAACTAGTGGTTACCAGTAGGGAGTGGGAAGGAGGGAAGGGCAAGATAGAGGTAGGGGATTAAGAGGTACAAACTACTATGTATAAAAGGAATAAGCTATAAGTATATATCACAGGGGATATAGTCAATAATTTATAGTAACCAGTTTTTTTTTTGGCTGCACTGCACAGCATGCAGAACTTCCCCGACCAGGGATCGAACCCTTGCCCCCTGCATTGGAAGCACAGTCTTAACCACTGGACCACCAGGGAAGTTCTATAATAACTATTAATGGAATATAATCTTTAAAAATTGTGAATCACTATGTTGTACACCTCAAATTTATAATATTGTAAATAAACTATATCACAATTAAAAAATAAAAACATAAAATGTGGGAGGGGGAGAAAAAATGTAGTGTTTTTAGAATGTGTTCAAACTTAACCAGAAACTTAAAATAGATACACAAACTATAATACTAAAGAAATATAGTTTATATATAGTTATATAGAATATATATAACTCTATACAAAATCATCAAACTACAAGGGAACAGACAAAGAGAAAAATAGGGAACAGAGAAGAACTACAAAAACAACCAGAACAATTAACAAAATGGCAATAGGCATATAACTATCATTTATCACTTTAAATGTAAATGGACTAAAGACACAGGGTGGCTGAATTGATTTTTAAAAAAAAGACCAATCTATATGCTGCCAACAGGAGATTCACTTCAGATTTAAAGACACACTGACTGAAAGTGAAGGGATGGGAAAGGATATGCCATGCAAATAGAAACAAAAAGAAATCTGTGGTAGCAATACACATATAAAACAAAACAGACTGTAAATAAAGATTATAATAAGAGACTAAGAAGAGCCTTTCATAATGATAAAGGGGTTAATCCAAGAAGAGGATATAACATTCATAAATACCTATGCACTCAACATAGGAGCACCTAAATACATAAAGCAAATATTGACATAAAGGGAGAAATTGATAGTAATACAATAATAGCAGGGGACTTTCATATCCCACGTGTATCAAATGGATAGATTATCTGGACAAATCAATAAGGAAACACTGGCTTTAAACAACACATTAAACCAGATGTACTTAATACATATATACTGAACATTCCATACAAAAACTGCAGAGGGGGTAGAGTCAAGATGGCGCTCTAGGAGGACGCGAAATCTGCATCTCTGCACAACTAGGGCACCTAGCAGGCACCAGTGGGGGACCACGGACACCAAAGGGGATGGGAGGAACCCCCACGTTGGGTGTGGGGGGAGTGAAAGGGGAGGAGAACTGGATGTGGGACAGGACTGGTGCCCCTGAGGGGCGGCTGGGGGAGGGAAAGGGATCCCACGCCTGAAGGGGGAAATTGGGGAACCATTGGGAGGGCAGAGGATCAAAAGGGAGCGTGGTCAGGTTTACCCTGCCCACTTGGACCCCCAGGAACCTGTTCAGATCCTGAGCCTGATCCTCTGCCCACCTAGGTCCCGTCCAGCCATGCGGGCCCTGAGGGAGTGGGAGGGAGGGAAGGGGGAGCAAAAGTAAAGGCTGGACCTCTGGGACTGGCACCCCTGAGGAGTGGCTGGGGAGGGAAGGAGTTCCTACAACCAACAGGACCCACCCATGGTCAGGGGTCCAGTGGCAACGGGGGAGACGCTGGGAGAGAAGGTGGGGGAGGGGCACGAAGGAAAGGAAGGGAACTCAGCCAGTGCTTTCCCTGTCCACTTAGGCACTGGGGAGCCTGTTGGGCCCCTGGGCCTAATCCTCTGTCCTCGGAGCTTCCCTCCTGCCATGCAGAATCCAAGCCTCGCCCCTACACGCCCACCCAGGGCCCTACTTTTACACTTGGAGACCCCCCTCCAACGAGCTGGGCCTAAACTCCACCCACACACCCTCACTCAAGGCCCCATACTCCAGAACTCAACACTCTAGAGACCCTCCTTTAGACATGCTGCCTCTCCCCTTCGCGCAGGTCCTAAGCAGAGGCACCGCCCTAGGCCCTGCCGCATGCTCAAATGTCACACCACTCCCGCCTAGGTTCTGCCCCACCCTAAACCCCACCCCTGCCTAAGTTCCACCCCTCATCTAAACTTCACCAGCAGAGCCAAGGCTTTTTATTTCTTCCTTTCTTAGATTGGGGTTCTGTTTTGCCTTGTTGATTCATTGCTGTTGATTCTTTCATATTTTTAATTTTCCTAATAAATCTTTTATTTTTCTAATTTTATTTTATTCCTTATACTTTTTTAGTGATCTTTCCTTTTGGCTTGTTCCCACCCCCCCTTTTTTTTTCTTTTCTCTGTTGTGGTTTTATTTTACCTTGTTGCAGTTGTTTCAATTATAATTTTTCCTAATACATTTCTTATCTTTATAATTTTATTTTATTTTTTATTCTTTGATATTGTACTGCTTTTTGTTTGTTTTTTTTTTTAACCCCACCACAAAGCTTGCGTGATTTTGGTTCCCAGGCCGGAGGGCAGGCCCAGGCTCCTTTGGTGGGAGCTCCAAGTCCAAACTGCTGGACTAACGAAGAACCTCAGACCCCAGGGAATATCAATCAGAGTGAGGCCTCCCAGAGGTCCTCACCTCAGCACCAAGACCCAGCTCTGTCCAACTGCCTGCCAACTCCAGTGCTGGACATCTCAGGCCAAACAACCAGTAAGACAGCAATACAGCAGCACCCATCAAAAAAAAAAAAAAAATGAAACGACAAAAAAATATGTTACAGATGCAGAAGCAAGGTAAAAACCTACAAGACCGAATAAATGAAGATGAAATAGACAACCTACCTGAAAAAGAATTCAGAGTAATGATAGTAAAGATGATCCAAAATCTCGGAAAAAGATTGGAGAAAATACAAGAAACATTTAACAAGGATCTAGAAGAACTAAAGAGCAAACAAACTGATAAACAACACAATTACAGAAATTAAAAATACTTTAGAAGGAATCAATAACAGAATAACTGAGGCAGAAGAACTGATAAGTGAGCTGGAAGATAAAATGGTGGAAATAACTGCCAGGGAGAAGAATAAAGAGAAAAGAATGAAAAGTATTGAGGACAATCTCAGAGACCTCTGGGACAATATGAAACACACTAACATTCGAATTATAGGGGTCCCAGAAGAAGAAGAGAAAAAGAAAGGGTCTGAGAAAATATTTGAAGAGATTATAGTCGAAAACTTCCCTAACATGGGAAGGGAAATAGTCAATCAAGTCCAGGAAGCACAGAGAGTACAATACAGAATAAACCCAAAGAGAAACACGCTGAGACACTTATTAATCAAACTATCAAAAATTAAATACAAAGAAAAAATATTGAAAGCAGCAAGGGAAAAGCAACAAATAACATATAAGGGAATCCCCATAAGGTTAACAGCTGATTTTTCAGCAGAAGCTCTGCAAGCCAGAAGGGAGTGGCAGGACATATTTAAACTGATGAAAGGAAAAAACCTACAACCAAGATTACTCTACCCAGCAAGGATCTCATTCAGATTCAATGGAGAAATTAAAACCTTTACAGATAAGCAAAAGTTAATAGAACTCAGCACCACCAAACCAGCTTTACAACAAACGCTAACGGAACTTCTCTAGGTAGGAAACACAAGAGAAGGAAATGACTTACAAAAACAAACCCAAAACAATTAAGAAAATGGTAATAGGAACATACATATCAATAATTACCTTAAATGTAAATGGATTAAATGCTCCAACCAAAAGACACAGGCTGGCTGAACGGATACAAAAACAAGACCCGTACATATGCTGTCCACAAGAGACCCACTTCAGACCTAGGGACACATACAGACTGAAAGTGAGGGAATGGAAAAAGATATTCCATGCAAATGGAAATCAAAAGAAAGCTGGAGTAGCAATTCTCATATCAGACAAAATAGACTTTAAAATTAAGACTATTACAATAGACAAAGAAGGACACTACATAATGATAAAGGGATCAATCCAAGAAGAAGATATAACAATTGTAAATACTTATGCACCCAACACAGGAGCACCTCAATACATAAGGCAAATACTAACAGCCATAAAAGGGGAAATAGACAGTAACACATCAGAGTAGGGGACTTTAACACCCCACTTTCACCAATCGACAGATCATCCAAAATGAAAATAAATAGGAAACACAAGCTTTAAAGGATACATTAAACAAGATGGACTTGATATTTATAGGACATTCCATCCAAAAACAACAGAATACACTTTCTTCTCAAGTGCTCATGGAACATTCTCCAGAATAGACCATATCTTGGGTCACGAATCGAGCCTTGGTAAATTTAAGAAAATTGAAATCGTCTCAAGTATCTTTTCCGACCACAATGCTATGAGACTAGATATCAATTACAGGAAAAAATCTGTAAAAAATACAAACACATGGAGGCTAAACAATACACACCAAATAACCAAGAGATCACTGAAGAAATCAAAGAAGAAATTTAAAAATACATAGAAACAAATGACAATGAAAACACAGCAACCCAAAACCTATGGGATGCAGCAAAAGCAGTTCTAAGAGGGAAGTTTATAGCAGTTCAATCTCAACTCAAGAAACAAGAAAAATATCAAACAAAAAATCTAACCCTATACTTAAAACACCTAGAGAAAGAATAACAAAGAAAACCCAGAGTCAGTTGAAGGAAAGAAATCATAAAGATCAGAGCAGAAATAAATGAAATAGAAATGAGAAACAATAGCAAAGGTCAATAAAACTAAAAGCTGGTTCTTTGAGAAGATAAACAAAATCCATAAACCATTAGCCAGACTCATCAAGAAAAAAGGGAAGAGACTCAAATCAACAGAATTAGAAATGAAAAAGGAGAAGTAACAACTGACACTGCAGAAATACAAAGGATCATGAGAGATTACTATAAGCAACTATATGCCAATAAAATGGACAACCTGGAAGAAATGGACACATTCTTAGAAAAGCACAACCTTCTGAGACTGAACCAGGAAGAAACAGAAAATATAAATAGACCAATCATAAGCAGTGAAATTGAGACTGTGATTAAAAACCTTTCAACAAACAAAAGCCCAGGACCAGATGGCTTCACAGGCAAATTCTATCAGACATTTAGAGAAGGGCCAACACCAATCCTTCTCAAATTCTTCCAATATATTTCAGAGCGAAGAACACTACCAAACTCATTCTATGAGGCCACCATCACCCTGATACCAAAACCAGACAAAGATGTCACAAAGAAAGAAAACTACAGGCCAATATCTCTGATGAACATAGATGCAAAAATCCTCAACAAAATACTAGCAAACAGAATCCAATGGCACATTAAAAGGATCATACACCATGATCAAGTGGGGTTTATCCCAGGAATGTAAGGATTCTTCAATATATGCAAATCAATCTATATGATACACCATATTAACAAACTGAAGGATAAAAACCATATGATAATCTCAGTAGATGCAGAAAAAGCTTTTGACAAAATTCAATACCCATTTATGTTAAAAACTCTCCAAAAAGTAGGCATAGAGGGAACCTACCTCAACATAATAAAGGCCATATATGACAAACCCACAGCCAACATCATTCTCAATGGTGAAAAACTGAAACCATTTCCTCTAAGATCAGGAACAAGACAAGGTTGCCCACTCTCACCACTATTATTCAACATAGTTTTGGATGTTTTAGAAACAGCAATCAGAGAAGAAAAAGAAATAAAAGGAATCCAAATTGGAAAAGAAGAAGTAAAACTGTCACTGTTTGCAGATGACATGATTCTATACATAGAGAACCCTAAATATGCTACCTGAAAACTACTAGAGCTAATCAATGAATTTGGTAGAGTAGCAGGATACAAAAGTAATGCACAGAAATCTCTTGCATTCCTATACACTAATGATGAAAAATCTGAAAAAGAAATTAAGGAAAAACTCCCATTTACTACTACAACAAAAAGAATAAAATACCTAGGAATAAACCTACCTAAGGAGACAAAAGACCTGTATGAAGAAAACTATAAGATACTGATGAAAGAAATTAAAGATGATACAAACAGATGAAGAGATATACTATGTTCTTGGAGAGAAAGAATCAACATTGTGAAAATGACTCTACTACCCAAAGCAATCTACAGATTCAATGTAATCCCTATCAGACTACCAATGGCATTTTTCACAGAACCAGAACAAAATATTGCACAATTTGCATGGAAACACAAAAGACCCTGAACAGCCAAAACAATCTTGAGAAAGAAAAATGGAGTGGGAGGAATCAGGCTCCTGGACTTCAGACTATACTACAAGGCTACAGTAATGAAGACAATATGGTACTTGCACAAAAACAGAAAGATAGATCAATGGAACAGGATAGAAAGCCCAGAGATAAACCCACGCACCTATGGTCATCTTATCTTTGATAAAGGAGGCAAGAATATACAATGGAGAAAAGACAGCCTCTTCAATAAGTGGTGCTGGGAAAACTGGACAGCTGCATGTAAAAGAATGAAATTAGAACACTCCCTAACACCAAACCCAAAAATAAACTCAAAATGGATTATAGACCTAAATGTATGGCCAGACACTATAAAACTCTGAGAGGAAAACACAGGCAGACACTCTATGACATAAATCACAGCAAAATCCTTTTTGACTCACCTCCTAGAGAAATGGAAATAAAAAGAAAAATAAACAAATGGGACCTAATGAAACTTAAAATCTTTTGCACAGCAAAGGAAACCATAAACAAGACAAAAAGACAACCATCAGAATGCGAGAAAATATTTGCAAATGAAGCAACTGACAAAGGATTAATCTCCAAAATACACAAGAAGCTCATGAAGCTCAATATCAAAAAAACAAACAACCCAATCCAAAAATGGGCAAAAGGCCTAGACATTTCTCCAAAAAAGATATAGATTGCCAACAAACACATGAAAGAATGCTCAACATCACTAATCATTAGAGAAATGCAAATCGAAACTACAATGAGGTATCACCTCACACCAGACAGAGTGGCCACTGTCAAAAAATCTACAAACAATAAATGCTGGAGAGGGTGTGGAGAAAAGGGAACCCTGTTGCACTGTTGCTGGGAATGTAAATTGATACAGCCACTATGGAGAACAGTATGGAGGTTCCTTAAAAAACTAAAAATAGAACTACCATATGACCCAATCCCACTATTGGGCATATACCCTGAGAAAACCATAATTCAAAAGGAGTCATGTACCACAATGTTCATTGCAGCACTATTTACAATAGCCAGGACATGGAAGCAACCTAAGTGTCCCTTGACAGATGAATGGATAAAGAAGATGTGGCACATATATACAATGGAATATTACTCAGCCATAAAAAGAAATGAAATTCAGTTATTTGTAGTGAGGTGGATGGACCTAGAGTGTGTCATACAGAGTGAAGTAAGTCAGAAAGAGAGAAACAAATACTGAATGCTAACACATATAGATGGAATATTAAAAAAAAATGGTTCTGATGAACCTAGGGGCAGGACAGGAATAAAGACACAGACATAGAGAATGGACTTGAAGACACGGGGAGGGGGAAGGGTAAGCTAGGACGAAGTGAGAGTAGCAATGACATATATACACTACCGAATGTAAAATAGATAGCTAGTAGGAAGCAGCTGCATGGCACAGGGAGATAAGCTTGGTGCTTTGAGACCACCTAGAGAGGTGGGATAAGGAGGGTCGGAGGGAGATGCAAGAGGGAGGGGATATGGGGATATACGTATACATATAGTTGATTCATTTTGTTATACAGCAGAAACTAACACAACACTGTAAAGCAATTACACTCCAATAACGATGTTAAGAAAAAAAAAAAAAAAAAACCCAAAACTGCAGGGCATGCATTCTTTTCAAGTGCACATGAAACACTATCTAGGAGAGATCACATTAGGCCACAAAACAAGTCTCAATAAATATAAGGAGACTGATATCATATCACGCATCTTTTCCAACCACAACAGTATGAAACTAGTAATCAGTTGTAAGAAGAAAACTGGAAAACAGACAACATGTGGCTGTTCAGTAAACCACCAATGGTTTAATGAAGAAATGAAAAAGGAAATTAAAAAATACCTTTAGACAAATGAAAATGGAAACACAATTTTCCAAAATCTATGGGACACAGCAATAGCAATTCTAATTGGGTAGTTCATAGCAATACAGGCCTGCCTCAAGAACAAGAAAAACGTCAAATAAACCATTTAACTTTCCATCTAAAGGAATTAGGAAAAGAAGAACAAAGCCCAAAGTTAGTAGAAGGCAGGAAATAATAAAGATTAGAGCAGAAATAAATGAAATAGAGGCTAAAAAAATCAATTAAAAAGATCCGTGAAACTAAGAGCTGGTTCTTTGAAAAGATAAACAAAATTTATAAACCTTTAGCAAGACTCATCAAGAGAAAGAGGGGCACCAAATAAAATCAGAAATGAAAGGGCAGAAGTTACAATTAATACCACAGAAATACAAAGAATCATGAGACTACCACAATTACACCAACAAACTGGACAGCACAGAAGAAATGGATAAATTACTAGAAACGTACAATTTTCCAAGAATGAATCAGGAAGAACAGAAAATCTGAACAGCCTGTTTACTAGTAATGAAATTGAATCAGTAACCAAAAACTGCCAACAAATAGATGTCCAGGATCAGACAGCTTCACAGGTAAATTCTACCAAACATTTAAGGAACAGTTAATTAATACCTACCCTTCTCAAACTGTTCCGAAAAACAGAAGAACAAGGAATGCTTCCAAATTCATTCTACGAGTCCAGCATTAACCGATCCAAACCAGACAAAGAGAGTATAAAAAAAGAAAATTATAGGCCAATATCACTGATGAACAAAGATGCAAAAATCCTCAACAAAATATTAGCAAACTGAATTCAACAATACATTAAAAGGATTATACACTATAACCAAGTGGTATTTACCCCTGGGATGCAAGGGTGGTTCAATATCTACAAATCCATCAATGTTATATATCATATTAACAAACTGAAGAATAAAAATCATATAAGTAGCTGCAGAAAAAGCTGTTAAGAAAAATTCAACATCCATTTATGATAAAAGCTCGCAACAAAGTGGTTACAGAGGGAACATACCTCAACATAATTAAGGCCATATATGACAAACCCATAGCTAACTTCATACACAATACGGGAAAGCTGAAAGCTTTTCCTCTAAAATTGAGAACAAGACAAGGACACTCTTGCCACTGTTATTCAACATAGTTAGACATCCCAGTCAGAGCAATCAGACAAGAAAATAAATAAAAGTCATCCAGGGACCTCCCTGGTGGTCCAGTGGTTAAGACTCTGTGCTTCCACTGCAGGGGGTGTGGGTTTGATCCCTGGTTGGGGAACTAGGATCCCACATGCTGTGCAGCACGGACAAAAGCCAAACAAAAAGTCAACCAAATTGGACAGGAAGAAATAAAACTGTTACTATTTGCAGACGACATTATACTATATATAGAAAACCTTAAAGATGCCAGCAAAAAGACTATTAGAACTAAAAAAAAATTTAGTATAGTTTCAGGATATAGAATGAATATACAGAAACCTGTTGCATTTTTATACCTTAATAATGAATTAGCAGACAGAGAAATTAAGAAAACAATTCATTTGGAATTGCATCACAAAGAATAAAATACCTAGGAATTAATTTGCTCAAGGAGGTGAAAGACCTGTGCTCTGAAAACTGTAAAACACTTATGAATAAAATTGCAGGCAACTCAAATAAATAGAAAGCTATTCTGTGTTCATGGATTGGAAGAATTATTATTGTCAAAATGTCCATAACACCGAAAGCAACCTACAGATTCAATGCAATCCCTATCAAAACACCCATTGCATTTTTCACAGAAAAAGAACAAATCTTAACCTCAAATAGCCAAAGCAATCTTGATAAAGAAAGGTTGAAGGTATCATGGTCCCTGATCTCAAACTATACTACTAAGTACCAGTCATCAAAACAGTATGGTACTGGCACAAAAACAGACATATAGATCAACTGAACAGAATACACAGCCCAGAAATGAACCCACACTTAAATGCACAATTAATGTACAACAAAGGTGGCAAGAATACAAAATAGGGGAAAGACAGTCTCTTCAATAAGTCATGGTGGCAAAACTGTAGAGTTATATGTAAAAGAATGAAACTAGACAATTTTTTTACACCATGTATGAAAATAAACTCAAAACAGATTAAAGACTTACATGTAAGACATGAAACCACAAATCTCTTAGAAGAAAATATAGGCACTATGTATGATATTTCACATCAGCATTAGCAGTATTTTTTTGGATCCGTCTCCTCAGACAAGGGCAACAAAAGCAAAAATAAACAGGGAATTCCCTGGCGGTCCAGTGATTAGGACTCTGTGCTTTCTGTGTAGGTTCATTCCCTGGTTGGGGAACTAAGATCCCACAAGCCACATAGCACAGCCAAAAAAAACCCCCAAAACCAAAAATAAACAAATGGGACTACACCAAACTAAAAAGCTTTTGCGTGGCAAAGGAAACCATCAACAAAATCAAAAGGCAACATCCTGAATGGCTGAATGGGAGAAGATATTTGCAAATGATATGTCCAATAAGGGGTTAATATAAAAAATACAGAGAGAACTTATACAACTCAATATAAAAAAAAAGAAACAATCTGATTAAAAAATGGTCAGAGGATCTGAATAGATATTTTTCCAAAGACATACAGATGGCCAACCAATCCATGAAAAGAAGCCTACCACCACTAATCATCAGGGAAATGAAAATCAAAACCACAATGAGATATCATCTCACACTTGTCAGAATGACTTTTATCAAAAAGAAATAATGAGCGTTGGTGAGGATGTGGAGAAAAGGGAACTCTTGTGTACTGCTGGTGGGAATGTAAATTGGTATAGTCACAATGCAAAAGAGTATGGAGGTTCCTCAAAAAATTAAACATATCTGAAGAAAACAAACACACTAATTTGAAAAGATTTATCTATCCCTATATTCATTGTAGCACTTACAACGGCCAAGATATGGAAGCAACCTAACTGTCCCTTGAGAGATGAATGGATAAAGGAGCTGTGGTGTATATGTACACATATACAATGGAATATTACTCAGCAATAAAAAAGAATGAAATCTTACCATTTGTGACAACATGAATGGACACAGAGAGTATTATGCTAAGTGAAATAAGCCAGATGGAGAAAGACAAATACCATATGGTTTCACTTACATGTGGAATCTAAAAAACAAAACAAATGAACAAACATAAACAAAACAGAAATTCACTCACAGGTACAGAGAACAAACTGGTGTCACCAGAGTGGAGGAAGGTGGGAAAATGCACAAAATAAGGGAAAAAGATTAAGAGATACAAACTTAGCTATAAAATAAAAAAGTCACGGGGATATAATGTACAGCGTAGGGAATATAGTCAATAATATTATAGTAACTTTTTGTGGTGATGGTGACTAGACATTGTGGTGATCACTTTGTAATGTACAAAAACACTGAATCACTATGTTGCACACCTGAAACTAATATTCTTTTTTTTTTTTTTTTTTTTTTTTTTGTGGTGCACGGGCCTCTCACTGCCGTGGCCTCTCCCATCGCTGAGCACAGGCTCCGGATGCGCAGGCTCAGTGGCCATGGCCCACGGGCCTAGCCGCTCCGCAGCATGTGGGATCCTCCCGGACCAGGGCACAAACCCGTGTCTGCTGCACCGGCAGGGGGACTCTCAACCACTGCGCCACCAGGGAAGCCCTGAAACTAATATTCTAAGTCAATTATACTTCAACTAAAAACAAAAAACATTAACATATCCACACACACAAAAAAGGCACTCTTAGAAGGCAAAGAGTGAATCCTAATGTAAACTATGTACTTTGGGTGATAATGATGTGTCAATGTAGGTTCATCAGTTACAGCAAGGATACCACTCTGGTAGGGGATGTTCATAATGGGGAGGCTATGTATGAGTAGGGCCAGGGGGTAGATGAGAAATCTAAATTTTTTTGTGACCCTAATTTTGCTCTATAAAATAAACTCTATTAAGAAAAAAAAGGCAGGGGCTCCCCTGGTGGTGCAGTGGTTAAGAATCCACCTGCCAACTCAGGGGACATGGATTCGAGCCCTGTTCTGGGAAGATCCCACATGCTGTGGAGCAACTAAGCCCATGTGCCACAACTACTGAGCCTGTGCTCTAGGGCCCACGAGCCATAACTACTGAGCCCGCATGCCACAACTACTGAACCCGCATGCATAGAGCCCATGCTCTGCAACAAGAGAAGCCACTGCAATGAGAAGCCGGTGCACCACAACGAAGAGGAGCCCCCATTCGCCGCAACTAGAGAAAGCCCGCATGCAGCAATGAAGAACCAACACAGCCAAAAATAAAATAAATTTCTTTAAAAATAAAAAAGAAATTCTTTTTTAAAAAAAGGCACTTATTCCAGAAAATTTTAAAGCTGTAAGTAGAACCCTTACTGAGACCTCATTTAGTTTATGTTCATTTAGTTGCTATTCCAGGTGGTTTTTACTATTTTTTGTAAAATTTTCAAGCAAACTAGTTGATTACAAAGCAAAATTAGATAAATGTATCTTAAATTCTATTACACAATAAAGTCGACTTTAAAGATTACTTTAACAAAGTTTATGACAAAGATTCTAGATTTATATACAATATCCTGTTACCTGATCATATTACCTCTCTAATAAATTGTATAAATGCTCACTGGTGATAAAAAACAATGTTCACCAATATGTCACATGCACAGTTAGTGTTTTATTCTTTGAAGAATGGTTCTGAAACATCACACTAAGTCAGGCTGAAAGGTAAAGTTTAAAATAGTTTTATAAGGATATAACATATGTACTGACTGTTCACTCTACAAAATCTTGATCATAGAGCTTATGATACACTTAGTTAGCAGCAGCACCCAGGTTTTCCAAATAGTCATCATTTTTCTCTTGTCTGCATAGACTTCTTCTCATTGGCTGCCTTCTGCTTTTGCTGCATGATCTCAGAGTCCCTATATGGGGGGAAAAGGCTGTAAGTTGTTACAGGAAAACTGATTTTATGTTCTCATTTGTTTTCTATAATAATCCATTCAGTATATTAGAAAACAATTTAAAAGAAGATATAAACTTTCATGTCTTTCCATTTTCATGGACGGAGATAGAATGGTGAAGATAGAAGGTGAAGAATGGAAAGGCTTTGAAGTCAGATCTTATTTTGAATACAATCTGTACTGTTGTCATGACCTTGGATAAATGACCTCCAAGTCTTTTCAAAATTAGAGTAATACATATCAGGTTGTTCTGAGGAACACATACACATACACACACACACACACACACACACACACACAAGCACACCATCTGACATGAGGCAGCTATATGTAGAAATAATGGCAATTAATCTTGGTTGTCAACAAAGTTAATTCACTATAAATTTTTTCGTGAATGAAGGGGCATTTCAGCAGTCTTCTAGATATCCTAAGTGGTACCTAGGGTTAGAACATAGATGTTATGAATCAATTCAGTTTCTTACAAGCCAAAAAGCAGGATATTCAGGGCATTTTCCTAACCCTTTGTGTCTCTGGCTGAACCTTCACATACTGTGAACTAAAACCAGATTACCTGGGCTGGATGGTCCATGAGCCCATATTAAAAAATATATTAAATGGCTATGTATTCAACACCTACTATGTGCCAAGCACTTTGCTGGCTCTGGATTAAGTCCCACGACAACTCTGAGTTATTGTCCCTGTTTCAGATTTTAAAAAAAAGTTAAAGGCTTAGAGCTAAATAATTTGCCCCAAATCACACAAAAAACTAAGGTCTGTCCAATTTCAAAGACCAGGCTCTTTCCTATATTGTTATTGCATATATTTAGTATTAGATTTTAATTCAGGATGAGTAGCTCTGTCCATGTTAGTAAGACATTTCTGAGAGGCCAATAGCAAAAACAAGGAATGAGAAGGAAGGAAAAACAAGACAGCTACAAAAAAAATGAGGTATCCTGAATAAAAACAGTAATAGTTATTTTTCTGTTTGTAACCAAACTCTGCTGTGCTTGCTGTGTGATCTTAGTAATGTTATTGAAGTTCAGAGCCCCAGTCTCTCATTGCATGTATTGGGGCTAATAGCACTTTTCACAATTATGATGAATAGAGGTAATAAATATAGAGCATCTAGCACAGAGCTTTGTAAGCAGTGGGTAGTCATTAAGCAGTGACTATCACTGAGCCAAACTACACTAAGTTTCTCAATAAAAATATTATTTCAGGGTTACTGATCTGTACCATTCCACTGACTGGTTCACTTCTACTCCAATGTAAGTAAACAAATTTAAAGCAAAGCTTATCACTTTAACAATAAATGTCATAGAAAGACAGTGTGAAGTGATAATTAAGGGCTTCAACTTCATTAAATTCTGACTGCATATCAGAATCACCTGGGGAGCTTTTAAAGTCAGGTTTAACTTAAGTATAATAAAATTTACCTAGAGCACCTTTTAATGTCCAGCCCCACACCAATTAATTCAGGGCTGGGTGTAAGGCACAGGCTTGAGCAGACATCAAGTTTTCCCAGGTGGTTCTAATGTGTAGCCAGCCTTGAGGACCACAGAGAAGCCACGATGGAGCCTGTGTAGTCAATTCTTCACCTGGCCTCCGAGTTTCACATGAACAACAAAATTTGATTTTAGAATAAAATGAAATTTGGCTAACCTTTTTTAGAAACATGAATGCTTTTTTTTAAAAAAAACTTAAGCTGTAGTCTCAAAGTATTGATATTTCTGTAGCAGTTTTGTATTGTCACTTGTATGTCAAGGCAGTGCACCTGCATTCTCTCCAATCCAATGGATCTTCAGAAGTCAGTATAACTACATATACTTTGTGTCTCTTTCAGAAGTTATCAATATAATTGGTGACCTGTCACCCAGAGTAGTATGAGTAGGATGTCTGCTTGGAAAATGTTTACCCTCAGCACCTAACAATGCCTTGCACATGGAAGCTGAATGAAATTCTTATGGTTGTGGTGGAGCTGCATGAGATTCTCTGCAAGACAAATTATAGCTTGAGAGCTTTAAATTCTTCATCCATGGGTTGGGATAATGACTATCGCTTATAATTTTAGTATGCCTGGCACACAACAGATATGCAGCTGTTACCCCTTCCTTGCAGGCCTAGTTCTACTAAGGATTTTAAAACTGCTTTCCATTCTCCAAAATGAAAACTTCTGTGACTTGAGAATTCCTTTAGCATAACTCACCTCTGTTTCCTCTGAGAGGCAGTCAAGCTATCCTCTTTTCTTTTTCCTTTACTAATTTCCTGGGATTTCTTCATGTTTTTCTGGCGGGCAAGTTCTCGTTGATTTCCACCTACAAAGAGAAATAGTGATGTTATTTTTCCATCTCCAAAATTAATAATTCCATTCTAAGGGTCTTATTTAAATGCATCTGAAGTTTGCTTTTTAAGAGATAAGCCAGCAGAGTACTGCACTGAATGGTGTTCCGGGGATCTGACGACAAGGAGGAAGCTTAAAGGTAAACACTAAAGTTCCTAACAGTATTATGATACCAGTTAAGGTGTTCACTGGCTATAAACACCAGATCTCTTAAAGGAGGCGTTCCAATCGTCTGTCTCTATGGGCCAGTATTCCAAAATAAGTTCTGGCTTTTGAGAGTTGTGGGTGGAGAGAGAAAGATACACCACAGATTACACCTCGCACACACGTTGGCCCATCATAATTCAACTGTTAAGCGAGCATTACAGATGCTTGTAAAACATTACCTTCGAGGGCCAAACAAAAGAACTAGAGAGGAGACTTAGAGTTCCCTGTCCTCGTTAGGCCTCACGACCTTAATTAAGTATTGAGTACCAGCTATAAACCACCTCCAGACCAGGATCCCTCCCGGGGCTCCACACACGTCACCACCGGGGAGGTGTTCCTTACCGTGTAAACTCGCACCCGAGGGGCAGGCACCTGCCCGGCCTTTCAGGCCGGACCGGAGCCAACCGTCCCTCTCCCTCTGCTGACTAAAAACCGGGTCACCACCGCGCCGGACGTAAGGGGTTTCACCAGCTGGCCCCAGCCTGCCCGCCCGCCGCGCCTTGGAGCTCGACTTCCTCGCCGGACGCTCCCCGCCGCTTCCCCTACCCGTCCGCATACTCACGGGCCATGTTGACCACCGGACCGACCCTGGAAAAGAGCGACTCGGAAAAGCAAAGACTTCTTCGCACGCTCAGCGGCCGTCCCCACCCGTCAATCTGGAAGTCTAAGCCCGCGCGGGCCCTCAGCAGGGACACGCCTGTGCTCCGTGGACGGCCCAGCCCAACGAAGCCAGACAACAGCAGTCGCCGTGGCCGGCGAGTGACTGCGCGTGCGTGGCCGTTGGGGGGGGCGGGGCGGTGCCCGAATAGGGCCCAGGAGCCGCAGCTCCGGGGTTAGTCATCCGCCCCCGGGGCGTTTCGGCCGTGCAAGTTTGCTAAAGTCGAGAAAGCGGCCCTGTGTCTGAGCGAGGCATAGACGTGTGTAGATTTTCCCTCGGTATACCGGTCACTGGGACTTAGCCAGCCCCTATTTTTTTGATAACGACGTTAAACGCTACAATATCTAACTTTTCGAAAAGGAAAGTTAGCTTTTTTTCATCCCGTTGCAGAGGCGGGAAAGGGAGGAAGGGGACAGAACAGATTGAGGGTTAACTCTTTGAAAGCCAGTGTTGGCCCTTCATAGTTTCTTTCTTTCTTTTTTTTTTTTTTCTGGTACGTGGGCCTTTCACTGTTGTGGCCTCTCCCGTTGCGGAGCACAGGCTCCGGACGCGCAGGCTCATTGGCCATGGCTCACGGGCTCAGCCGCTCTGCGGCATGTGGGATCTTCCCGGACCGGGGCACGAACCCGTGTCCCCTGTCATTGGCAGGCGGACTCTCAACTACTGCGCCACCAGGGAAGCCCCATATTTTCCTTCTTTATTCACGCACCAAGCCTGCAAGGTAGACTTCGTTGTTCTCATTTTACGAAACAGGCAACTGAGACTCTGAGACCAGAAGCGCTGACCTAATAGGTAGGGACGGGTAGAAATAAGATTCAAATTTAAAACGGACTCTAAAGTCTGTTCATTTCCCGTTTGATCCCAGTGCGCTTGTCACGGTCGACAGTACTTTAGGAGTTCTGTGGCTCTGTGCCTGGGTTGTGTGATGGGGAGAGAATGCTAGGGAATGCAGTCTTACCACGAATTCAGAATAGCCCAGAATAACCTTAAACCTATGTAAAAGCTATGGAGCATCTGCCATTGCTAGAAACAGACGTGTAAAGATGCTTGATACTTATTTTCTTCATCTATTCCGTTCATTATTACAAACTGAGAAATGTGTAGAGTTAGTCTGGACACCCTGAAATCACCCTTTTTTTTTTTAAAGTTTTTAATTTGGAAGATTTCAAACATATACAAAAGTATAGAAAATACTATAATGGACCTCCAAGTATATAAGACCAAGCTTCAACAATTTTTATTTCATCTCATAAAAATTACCTGAGGGTTTTGGAGATGGAATGTCTGGGTTGAAAGCCCAGCTCTCCCAATGAGTAGTTGTGTGAACTTGGGAATGTCATTTCATTGCATTAAAGCTTCCTTACTAGTAAAATGGGGAGGTAACTGTACCTCCTTCATTAATCAAATTAATATATGTGAAGTAGTAAGTGCCCAGCACAGGATAGCACTCAACATATTAGCTATACTTGTCATCATTCTTTCAACCTCAGAGAGCCTTTCATGCTTATCACTCTCCCTACGTCCCACCCCTCCTCCTCAATACTGCTTACAGGCCAGGTGTCTCCACTTAGGGACCTCTTCTGCAGTAACTTTAGCAGGGGAAAAGATTTGACTTTCTGGCCAGGTTCTTGATAAAGAGACCATCTAAAGAGGAAGGGAGGGAAGGAGTTTGGGATTGAACTTAAGTAGAGTTGTTTCTGTATGTGGTCTTAAGAGTCTAATTGAGCTTTTTCTTTGCAACTGAAAATATAGTTTTTGAGTTGTAGGGATACACATGATGTATCCCATGCATACAAGGAATGTTGGGTGTGTCTGCCAGAGAAAACTAGAGACTTTTAAAATTACTATGATGCCGTTAAGACGGTACAAACTAGGAGGAATTATGTGACCGCCCAAGGTCACACAGCTAGCCGTGAGCTGAGCCACGATCAAAACGCGAGTCTCAGAATTATTTTAAAATGATGAATTGGGCGATTGGGATTGACATGTATACACTGATGTGTATAAAATTGATGACTAATAAGAACCTGCTATAAAAAAGTAAATAAAATAAAATTCAAAAATTCGAAAAAAAACACTGTACAAACTTGGGATGTGTAACAAATAGCTTATGATTTTATGTTAAATAGTAAAATTGAATCTGACTCTGTTCCCATCCCTTTACAAATAGGAAATTAAATCCTAGTCATTATTTACTTCTTTACCTGCAGAAATGTGGGAATACCATAGACTCTTAGGTGAAACAGAGCGTTTGGGGAAAGGCCTTATGTCTTCAGTCTATACTGGAATATGTTGTTCAAAGCTGTATAGTTCTGGCAGTAGCTCCAAGATTCCTGAGATATCTGCAGCAGGGGTTATTTTTCTCAGGTCCTTGAGCTTCCTTAGGTGTGTCTGAGGTCCTATTCCCTCTCCAGAGTACTGGAGGGAGCCCACAGACCTCCATTTCCTTCCCAGTCTTGAAAGAATCTTTTGTCTCTGTACTTTCAGTCTTGCTTTCCTACTCTTAGACACTTGTCTCTCTTCTTTCTCCTTCTGGACCTAGCAATCTCTTCAATCAGTTCGGGATTTTATTCCTTTGACATTTTGTCATTAATGTAGCAGGATGTTCTTGTAGAATTTTCTTCTCCTTCCAAGAAGGAAGTCAGGCCTTTGTTTTCTATGCATCAGGGGAATTGTACTACTGGTTCAAACACTGGCCCATAATCTCTAGAGTCAGCCTCATCTCTGGACATTTTTCCTCTCATCATAGAGGACTTCCCTAACCACCCTACATAAAGTAAACCAGCCTCTCATTAACCTCTGTCATATCACCCTATAAATTTCTTTCATGGCATTTAATAATTCTTAAATTATCTTGTTCATTTGTTGAATTTTCCTTTCCCACACAGAATGTCTTGCTTATTGCTCAGTTGCTCTCTCCTGAAGCAGATTAAGAACGCTCACGTTAATTTACAAAGTTTTGGGACTAGCCTGGTGGTCCAGTGGGTAAGACTCTGAGCTCCCACTGCAGGGGGCCCGGGGTTCGATCCCTGGTCAGGGAACTAGATGCTGCATGCATGCCACCAGTTAAGATCCCGCATACCACAATGACGATCCCGAGTGCAGCAACTAAGACCCAGTGCAGCAAAATAAATTAGAAAAATATATATATATATTTAAAAAGTTCCATGTTTCTCCTAAAATGAGCCTAATAACATATTTTTTTAAAAATTTACAAAGTTTTAACCATATTTTTTTCCTTTTTTCTTCTTTTTAAACTTTTGGCTGTGCCGCAGGGCTTGCGGGACCTGTTTCCTGATCAGGGATGGAACCCATACCCTCAGCACTGAAAGCGCGGAGTCCTAGCCACTGGACCGCCAGGGAATTCCCATTAACTATAATAATTTTTGAACAGGTATTACAGTCACATTAAAAAGTAAACAAGGGTATACAGTGAATGTTCTTTTTTCCCACGATGTGTTTCCCAGGAACTCAGTTCCCTTCCTAGGAGTTATCTATTATCACTTTCTTCACACTTTAATTTCTAATCTATGTTTTACTCATTTCAGAATTTTTAAAAATATATATTTATTTATTTATGGCTGTGTTGGGTCTTCGTTGCTGTGCTTGGGCTTTCTCTAGTTGGCGGTGAGCGGGGTCTACTCTTCGTTGTGGTGTGAGGGCTTCTCTTCTTGCGGAGCACGGGCTCTAGGTGCGCGGGCTTCAGTAGTTGTGGCACATGGGCTCAGTAGTTGTGGCTCGCGGGCTCTAGAGCTCAGGCTCAGTAGTTGTGGCGCACAGAGATCTTCCCCCGCCAGGGCTCAGGGCTCGAACCCGTGTCCCTTGCATTAGCAGGCAGATTCTTAACCACTGCGCCACCAGGGAAGTTCCTCATTTTAGAATTTTTTTTTTCATTTTAGAATTTTTAAGCCTTAGGGATGCGCTGATGAACAGGCAGCGTTCTACAGGACCCTCTTAAAAAAAAAAAAAGCCAGCAATTTGTTTTTGTTTTTGCCTGCATTCTCACCCCCCCCACCCCCCCTCGCCGCGCAGCTTGAGGGATCTTAGTTCCCAACCAGGGATGGAATTCGCACCACCCCCAGTGGACGCGCGGAGTCTTAACCACTGGACAGCCAGGGAAGTCCTACGGCCAGGGATTTTAATAGTTCCTGTAAGAGTTTGGGCTGAAGGACTGCCTACCTCCTTCTGCTCTTTTGAACAAATCCTAAGGAGCCCTGGAGAAGGAAGAGTACACCGTCTGGCGTCTCAATTTCCGGTTCACCGGTAACCCAGGCTCCATAACTTGACGGTTACCATGGCTCCGGTGCTGTGCGTCATTCCGCGGCGCTGGATGATGACGTAATCAGTTCCGGCGCCCTCTGAGGGCGGGGAACGAGGTACCGGGGGAAACTTAGCTATTAGTGTAGCAGGGTCATGAAGAAGAGGCGGCGGCGGGAGATCGGAGGCGGCGGCGGGGGCGTGAAACTGCGGTAGCTGCCCGCTGAGCTGTTGGTGTGGCTTTGTGGGAAGGGCGTAGTTCCTAAAGCCCTCTCCAGGCAGCGGTCGGGGCTCGGGGTTGAGAGCGGCCGTGGGGTCGCCTCCCCGGGCCCCCTGGCTCCGCCATGTTCCGCAGGGCACGCCTTAGCGTGAAGCCCAATGTCAGGCCTGGAGCAGGCGCCAGGGGCTCCACCGCCCCCAATCCACAGCGTGAACGAGAGGCTCCCAGGCCGCCGGAGCCTGCAGCGGCCTCTGTCCCGGAGCCCGCGGAATCCACAGATGTGCCCCCGGTGGATTGTGGGGAAAAGGAGCTCCGAGAAAAGACTCCCAAGAGCAGGTAAGTACTTGCAGAGGGGAGCATTTTCATCTGCCCCGCCTCTCCGGGCGTGTCACCTGGAAGCTGAGCAAAGAAACTTTACCGTAGAAGTACCCCCTCGCTTGTACTAAGCCTGACAGTTGAGGCCGAGGAACACGCTGCCAACTGTAGTTGGTCCCTCTAACCACGGTGAGGCAAGTGTGGATTTTGTTACAGCGTGTAGATTCTCGGGGAGGCGACCATGTCTTCAAGTGGTGGTGGGAGGAATCCAGGTCTAGCAATCTTCAAGAAAATCCACACGTGGTACTATTCATTAGAGCATTTAGATTATCGCAGTTTTCATTCTTTTGGAGTACTTTACGGGAGTAAGTTTTTTTTTTTTTTAATCTTGAAAACATTTATTTTTAAAAGAAGAGCAGTGTTACTTTGATTCTGCTGATTTATGTCAATGGAAAGGAACTGGTTACTTGTTTTGATTTGAGGGTGTGCCCCTTTAACTATGGTGACCATGTTTTCTGAACAGAAAAGCATGTGTCATGTACCACATTACGTTCAGGATTCTTCTACTTAAGTTAACAGTTTATGGACTTTACCCAGGCAGAATGTACTCATCTGCAAAACGGGGATAATGTAACTCTTTATTGTGGAGATTAGAAATAACTGATATAAACTGTCTTGCACGGGACATGACAGAATAGTTGCCTACCTTTAGGTGTTTAAAGGTGATGGAGCAAAGTAGTTAAAGTTAAGACATGTTGAGCTAATAATGGCCTCTGTTTTTATACTATAAATGTGAGGAAACCAATGAAAATCAACCCTATTAAATAACAGTGAGATGGTATAAATTTATACTGTGACAGGAAGGTGACAATTTTATTCTTTTCTCTTTTGGCTTGGCTTCTGTTGACCTCAGCTGGTGCTTAGTATAGAGTATTATTTTGATAGCTTAATGATGCTTAGTAATTTCCAAGTTTCTTACATGAATTTGTTTCAGAATTTCTCCCAACAGTGGAATAGAAATACCAGTTACTGTTAAATTAATAAAGTTCACAGAGATCCTGTTAACTTCATGTGAATGTATGATTATTGATAATTTAGTAAATTACTTATTCTGTAGTCTTGAGACATTTAAGCTCAAGGATATTGCTTTCTTAGACTTGACATTTAGGGACTATACTCGGTTTTTTATCATGTGTTTCCTTTTTCTTTTGGTGGGTCTTTGCTAATTGTAAAAATCCATAGGGTATATGTTCTGTCCTTATGCATTCATCTTGATTGGGTGAAATGCAAATGGCACATGTATCACATTATAAGGGCTGAGATAAGAATTTAAATTGGATACTTTTTGGAAAAGTTATTCTATAGTTTAGGCATTTTTTCACTTTTATATAAAACTAATCATAACATATGAAAAAAGTAGACTGCTTTTAATTCTTGACTTACACCCTCTTAATTTGCTTTTAAGCAATTCCTGAAATATTTATATCCAATCTGAATTTGGATATGTAATTTGAAGTGACTGAGTACTTTTTTTGAGTGAAGAGTTTATTTTGATAGCTGAATAAGTAGAGTTATACCTGACAAAAGATAAATGATTTTTGCCTCAAACAGAATTTGGTTTGATTAATGTAGCTAAATGAATGTCTTCAAATACTGCAATACAAATATTTCAGAGGTTGATATTTTGTTTGGTTTAACTTATCTCAAGTTGATAATTAAAGTAAAATGCCAAAAATTTAGATCACTTTAGGAAGTGTCAATGTGGATTATAAACTTAATTTTAAAAAACAACTCTCATTTAATGGTGTACAGTCTGTAAAAATACTGAATCACTATGCTGTGCACCAGAAACTAATATAATATTGTAAATCAACTATATACTTCAATTAAAAAAAATTTTTTTAGATCAAAAGAAAACAAATCTCTCAGTTATCGAATAATTCAAATTAGGCAAATTAAGCTTTGTTTTGTAACTTAGGTTTTTTTGTTTGTTTTTTGAGGTACCTAGGATGAGCATAAAATTATGTGCTATAATGTTTTTAGGGATTTGAAGTTTGAAAAGGATCATCAGTCTTCATTAGAATTCCATATCTGTTAAAAAGATGTACTGAACAAAAATTTTATTGCAACCTCTGTTGAAGTCATTGATTATTAATAATGAGATTTTGCTCTTTTGGATTTTTGTCAGACTAGTTGTTAAGGCTGAAATATTTAAAAGAAGATCCATGGTGCCCTTATTTTTTTCTTTTAAAATTTCAACAGTGATGAAAAGACTGATGGTGGGAAGGATGTTGAAGAATCCAGTAAATCTTCCTCTACTGTTTCACAGAGAAGAAAGCGAGTATCAAGTACTTTTAGTCTGGTTAAACCTAGTGTCAGTGTTCCTTCAGAACCTCATCCTTTATCTACAGTTAATCAAGAAACTCCACAGCCAAACCCTGTTCCAACAAAAGAGAAACAGCCATGCTCAGACAGATACCGAATATATAAAGCCCAGAAACTGAGAGAAATGTTAAAAGAAGAATTGAGGAAAGAGAAGGTATGGTAGAAAAATCAGAATTTTGACTGTTGCCTGCTAGATTTCTGTTTTTATGTTAGGCATCATTCAGAGGAAGAACAAGCATCTGTAGCATTTTGATGAGGGAAACAAAACCAAGTAACATCCCTCATGTTAATAGAATATCCCCTTTTGTTTGTTTGTTTGTTTTTTGGCTGCTGGATGTTTCCCAACCAGGGATTGGACCCGTGCCCCCTGCAGTGGAAGCGCAGAGTCTTAACCACTGGACTGCCAGGGAAGTCCCAGAATATCCCCTTTTGTTAACAGAACGATTGAGAAGCACTATAGAGTTAATAAGCTATTTTTTTCACGATATTAATTTTTGTATATATTTTTTATCTATATCTTTCATTGTTTTTGGCGGAGGCCACAAACAGAAGTTTTACGTGTGTGCACACACATATACAGATACACGTACAGATGTATTTATAAACTAAACCTTCAGTGAGATTTTTCCTGAAGATGTCCAATTGACGCGAGTTATATTCATTTGAATTAAGACAAGTGTAGTTGAGCAAAATGAATTGGTGATGTTTTCTAAATTGACAAATTTAGACTAGTGTCTAGCAAATAGTAAGAGCCCAACAAATGTCAGCTCTTATTATTAATTTATAGAATGCCCTCCTTTTTTTAACTAAGAGGAAGGCACTTATCTTGGTGCTTTTTTTTTTTGGCCGTGCCGCACAGCATGCAGGATCTTAGTTTCTTGGCAGTAAAGCATGGAATCCTAAGCACTGGACTGCCAGGGAATTCCCCCTTGGTGCTTTATATTCGTTATCTCATTTAAATATCTCAGCTGTGCGAAGTGGCTATCACTATTTACACAGGAGGAGGAGGAAATAAGCTCAGAGAGGTTGTTTGCTTTGTGTCAAACATCAGTGGAGGATATGGGATTTGAATTCATATCTTCTAAAATCTAAGCCTCTAAAAATGTTCTCTGTTTTATAGAATCTGCTTAATTAGATTTATTTGAGGGAATTAAAAATTTGCTTCAAGAATTTTATAAAATATACAGAATTCCAACTCACTACAGGGCAAATAAAAGCTATATATAAATTTTCAGTACACTATTGTAGTTAGTCAGCATCAGTAAGCATGATTTTATACGTTGAGCTTTTATGCAGTCCCAGTCACTTTATTTATTTATTTATTATTTTTTAGCTGTGCCACGTGGCACACAGGATCTTAGTTACCTGACCAGGGATCGAACCCCGGCTCCCTGCAGTGGAAGCCTGGAGTCCTAACGACTGGACCGCCAGGGAAGTCCCAAGTCCCAGTCACTTTAGTGTTTTAAAATTCCTTTATGTGCTACAACTTTTTAATATAAGTTTATAAATTTTTTCCTCAAATTAGGCATAATTGTGATAGGAATAATCTTCAAGCATTTGCAATGAATACAGCAGTAGGCTGTATACTTAAATATATACATGTAAAATTCTTCTTTTTTAAAATTTTTTAAAATTTATTTTTATTTTTTAAAATAATATTTTTATTATTTTGGACTGCCAGGGAATTCCCCTAAAATTCTTCTATTTTTATAGAAGTGTATCTCTGTGTGTTTGTGTATCTAGAAGCAATGGAAAAACAAATATGCTGTAAATGAAAGTCAGAGGCCACCAGATCGTTCCAAAATGACTATGAGAGACTTCATATATTACCTGCCAAATAACAATCCAATGACGTAAGTAAACTTTATTTCTATTTTACTTTCTTTGAGTATATGGTGATTTAAGTAAGTATCACTTTTAAAGTATGGTTTCATGTTTTCCAACAACATGTTGACAAAATTTATAGCACATATGATGTCCTTTGGATAAGAATTTTATAACAAAAATTAGTGCTAGTTCAGACTTCCCTGTGGCTCAGTGGTTAAGAATCCGCCTGCCAATGCAGGGGACACAGGTTCGATCCCTGGTCCAGGAAGATCCCACGTGCCGCGGAGCAGCTAAGCCCGTGTGCCACAAATGAGCCTGCGCCCCAGAGCCCGTGAGCCTGCGCCTCAGAGCCCATGAGCCACAACAAGAGAAGCCCATGTGCCTAGAGCCCGTGCTCCGCAACAAGAGAAGCCACTGCAGTGAGAAGCCCGCACACCACAATGAAGAGTAGCCCCCGCTCGCCGCAACTAGAAAAAGTCCGCACACAGCAATGAAGACCCAATACAGCCAAAAAAAACAAAAAAACAAAAAAAAAAATTAGTGCTATTTCAAGTAACTGTTTTCTTGGGATGGTAAAGATGCCCTTTACCTCTGAGATTAAAAAAAAATTTCTTTTGTTTTATTACCGAGATGCAGTAAAACCAACTAAACAACTTTTCTCTAATCAAGTTTGCCATTTACATTTCTTACATACTATAAGGTGATCTAAAGGGGTGATCTTATTTTTGTATCCTACCTCCTCATTAAATACAGTGGCATTTGATTAACAAATCCTCCAAGAACAAAGCTTCTTTAATCAAAGTTAGCCTGGGGAGGCAGAGAGTTTATAATAAATCTCCTCACTGTGTTGTTGATGGTGTAGCAGGTGGATGTAGGAGTAATGGCATATTTTCAGTGTAGTCTTTTTCAGGCTCAGTACATCTTTGGCTTAGTTAAGAGAAGAGCCAGAAACCTAGGTTTTGAGTTGTTTGACGTCTAGGAGTTGGAAACAAGCCACTTAGGTTGTTTCATGCCTTCACTGAGGAATTAGAGGGAAGAGTGTTCCCTACTTAGGGCCTAACAAATTATTTATATTGATGACAAAAGTTTTTGACTGGAAAATGGAGTGTTGGACCACACCATCATTAATGGTAGTGTTATGGTATATCATTAAAAAATTGCAAGTTAAAATTATTTGCTTCTTCCTCAGATAGAATTGACAAAATGTAAATTACTTATTTATTAAAAGGTATGTTTTGACTTGTGTTTAATAGTTCTTCACTGGAGCAAGAAAAGAAAACTGAAAAATCATTGACACCAGTCCAGACAAGAGAGTAAGCATCTCATCTGTTTTGAATATATTCTGTTATGGGTAAATTTTTAAAAAAAATGAAATCAGGGCTTCCCTGGTGGCGCAGTGGTTGAGGGTCCGCCTGCCGATGAAGGGGACGCGGGTTCGTGCCCCGGTCCGGGAGGATCCCACATGCTGCGGAGCGTCTGGGCCCGTGAGCCATGGCCGCTGAGCCTGCGCGTCCGGAGCCTGTGCTCCGCAACGGGAGAGGCCACAGCAGTGAGAGGCCCGCGTACCACAAAAAAAAAGAAATCAAATGATGCTTCCTGTTTTAGTTAAATTACATGTGATAGGAATTTTTAAATGGAATCACAAGAATAAAAGTTACTGCTTGATTTAAGTCAACATGAAAGCCTCACACTCCTTGTATATTACATGTATAAATAGAGTTATGATTTTAAATTAAAGCGTTTAGAATTAAAAAAGGTTTTGTTTCAGAATAGTAATATTCACATGGTACAAAATTCAAAAGGAACAAAAGTGTACTGAGAAAAGTTTTCCAATTTTGTTTTTCTGCCGTCTAGTCCGTCTTCCTGGAGGCCACAAATGTTACCACATTTTTAACTTATCTTTCTAATGCTAGTCTATGTCTATGCAAGCAAACATATAGTTTTTTTCTATTTCCTCCTTTTTCTTTCCTTTCTCCTTTCCCCTTCCTTTTCTTTTTTTTTAAGCATTTTGTATACACTGTCCTTCAGTAGGTATAGTTTTGTTTTTTGTTTTTTCAGTAGGTATAGTTTTGATGCCAGTTAGAGAGTCTCTTTTTGTGTTCAAGCCTTCACTGTCATATATTAGTTTATTCCTAAGAAATCCCTCTAAGAGACCTCCTAGGAAGTTATTGTAGACTTGTAATTCAAGGTAGGGAATTGTGGAAAATTAGCAGAAACATTGGGACTTTCTGGTTGTTGCTTCAAGTAACAATCATTAAGTAATGATTACTCTTTTTTTTTTTTTTTTCCACACCGTGTGGCTTGCCGGATCTTAGTTCCCCAATCAGGGATTGAACCCGGGCCACGACAGTGAAAGCGCCAAGTCCTAACCACTGGACTGCCAGGAAATTCCCTGTAATGATTACTCTTTCTTAGAATCCACATTGTTTTAAAGCAGAACTCACAAGCTTCAGAAATAGTTATGTTTTTACAGATTTATAGGTTATGTTTCTTTCAATAAGACCTTAAAGAGATAATGTAATTGAATGGAAAGTATATGGAATTTGGAGTCATTATTTGGAAAACTGTTTGGCTTCTTGGTCTGTTCTTACTGTTGTGTAATCTAGAGCAAAACTAATTTATCTTCTCCAAGTTTCAAATGGGCATGAAAAACTAACCCCCAAGGGTTGTTCTGAAGAGGTAATAACATGATCTGGAAACTAATGCTGTAAGGGTTATTTTTGTTAATTCCATACTATTGGATGGTTTACTCTTATACTCTATTGAGATAGAAAATATGAGCACTTATTTCTCTTTAATAGAGTAAAGACTCCTATTAAATGCTACTAGATAAAATTTGAGAAAATCTTATAACCATGGCCTTAACAACACATAGTATTTTCAATTAGGTTATAGGGAAAGTGGGAAATAGCTAGAAGGTTGAAAGTGCAGTAATTTGTTTTAGAAGTTCATAATGTTCAAGGAATATTTCTCATAGCTGTATGAATTAACCTACCTTTACATTTGGTAGGCAAGAAGGTAAGAGTACTCCTGATGGTGAAGATAATGAAGAAATAGAAGAGGAGATGGATGATGGGCCATTGCTGGTTCCTCGAGTAAAAGTGGCAGAAGATGGTTCTATTATTTTGGATGAAGAAAGGTAAGTTAAAAAAGAGAGAGAGATAGATTGTGGTTTTATGAGAACAAATGAGCTTTGTCTAATGAGAGACATTGAGTTTCTGTATTTGTCACTGTCACTTAGACTTTAATGTTTATATTTGCATAATGGATGTTATAAATAGAAAGATGGGTTACATTCATTTATAATTTTCAGAAATTTTTATAATGCTGTCCTTTATATGAGAAGATGGTACTGCTGACCTGCCACCCACTAACCTACTACCATTGTTTTACTAATTTTACTGGTAATTGAGATGAGCTATTGAACTAATCACATGATGTCCTCCACTGAGAATATATTTCGAAGATTGACTCAGCCTTGATGTCAATATTCAAGCTATGTATTATTAACTAATACCGTATTCTGGTGTGTGGTGTTAACTATTGAAAATACAATGAAACATAGGTTTAACATATTTTATGATTTTTAATTGACTTTCTGGCTTAATTTCTTAGTTATAACATTAAATTTCTCAAATTTGGCATTGTGGAATTTAGTTGTCTTTCCAATGTGTTTTGTTTTTTTTTTTTTCTAATGTGTGTTTTTAAAAAAAGAAGATAAGGGACTTCCCTGGTGGACCAGCGGTTAAGACTCCGTGCTCCCAATGCAGGGGGCCCAGGTTCGATCCCTGGTCGGGGAACTAGATCCTGCGTGCCGCAACTAAAAGATTCTTGCATGCCACAACTAAAGATCCCGTTCGAGGGTACGAAGATCTGTGTGCTGCAACTAAGACCTGGTGCAGCCAAATAAATAAATATTTTAATTTATAAATTTATTTATTTGTTTTTGGCTGTGTTGGGCCTTCGTTGCTTCACACAGGCTTTCTCTAGTTGTGGCGAGCGGGGGCCGCTCCCTGCTGCGGTGCGTGGGCCTCTCACCACGGTGGCTTCTCTCGTTGCAGAGCACGGGCTCTAGGTGTGCGGGCTCTAGGCGTGCGGGCTTCAGTGGTTGCGGCCCGTGGGCTCAGTAGTTGTGGCTTATGGGCTCTAGAGCACAGGCTCAGTAGTTGTGGTGCACAGGCCTAGTTGTTCTGCAGCATGCGGGATCCTCCCGGACCAGGGATCGAACCTGTGTCCCCTGCATTGGCAGGCGGACTCTCAACCACTGCGCCACAAGGGAAGCCCCTAAATAAATACTTTTAAAAATAAAAAAAGAAGTTAAATTAGTAAGGAAATAAAAAAGAGGGATGGAAAGTCTTCTGACAGTTTTATTAGTAATAAATTGTTTTATACTATGTAAATTCTATGATAAACGTAAATGTAATGCTATTAATGATAATTGTTTTTGCATATTGTTTCCACTATTTGGTGATGATGATTTTATTGGTAATTAAATTCTTAAAAGCATATTTAACTGCTTTGTGTGCAGGAATATAAAATGTAAATATAAAATGCTTATATTTCGCAGTATCCCCTGTTGGGTATTGCATGATAAGATAATACATATTAAATATAGGGGACATGCAGAAGTCAGTAAAAAACAATTATTTAGGTGGCCTAAAGATATTTTGTAAATTTTATATTGCTGTTAAGGATTTTGAAAAAAAGTTGACATTTCTTTTTGCTTCCTAGAGTGAAAATCTGCAGATTCTTGGAAAATATGCATACTTCAAATGTATATTATACTTTTGATATGATTTTACCATGGTAAATTTCAAAATATAGCTATTAAAATCTCACTTACTGTTTGTTTCCTTACTTGTTTTTCAGTTTAACTGTAGAAGTTTTAAGGACCAAAGTCCCCTGTGTTGTTGAGGAAAATGACCCCATATTTGAGCGTGGTTCTACAACTACATACTCCAGCTTTAGGAAAAACTATTACTCTAAACCATGGTCAAATAAAGGTAACTGATTTTCATTTTAAATTGTGTAGATTATTTATTGGAAATAAGGTGAATTATTTTCTCGGTTTCTGAATTAAACCAGGTCTCCCCTAAGTAAAAAAAAAAAACAAAAAAAAACAAACTAGCAAATTTTTTTCTCTAGCTAATTTTATTGGCACCTTTCCCCTGCCCCCCACGATGGGACTATACCTCTGACTTTATCTTAGAAATCTTTTGAGGAGTTAGCATTATGGTCATTTTGGCTGGAATATTCTTTGTCAAATCCCTGTACAACAAATACCATTTTAATGAAAAATGAACAATATTTTTAATGCTCCTAATAATGTTCTACCTCAGTATTGTGTAACACAGTCTTTAATGATAAAAAGTACACAGTTAGAAAAGTATATATTACCTATTGCAAGCTGTTGCTTAGTACTTACTTTTATTATAAAAATAATACAGTTTATTTTGGGAAAAAATTCAGACACAACAGAATAATACAGAATGAAAAGAAAGATTCACTTCTTTGACTTCCCCAATCCTGTTCTCTTGAGGTTACTTCTATTAGCAGTTTCTTGTGTATTTTTCTAGCTACTTTCTTTCACATACTACTTAGAACGTCTTAGTTGCCTACGTAGCAGCAGTATTATACTGGTTATGACTGACAGTTTTCTTCAAGGCACTTGAGACCAGATAGGCAGAATGTCTTTTTAAAAATTCCAGCTGCTTTGGTTTGAACATGCAAATTTCTTAAACCATGTTTTTATATAAAAGTTTAAAGAAGGTGTTTATAGATCCATGAGGTTCCTTGCAGTAAAATTGAGATATGTCTATGTACGTGTATGTAGATATATATTTCTATGATAAAAGATTTACTGGACTTTAATAAAAAACTTAAGTACTGTCAGATTTATTTTTAACTCAAAAAATATACTTAGGTAAGATTTTTTTCCTCTGAAATATTTAGAAGATTATTCTCAGTCTTTCTAAATCTTCTACTTTTACAGAAACAGATATGTTTTTCTTAGCCATCAGCATGGTAGGAACTGACTTTTCTATGATTGGACAGCTTTTTCCTCACAGAGCAAGGATAGAAATTAAGGTAAAGTAAACCCATTATGTTTGTTGATCGAAAAGAGACTAAAAATTACTATTTTTTTAACCTTTGGTTGAAATCTCAGTCCATCCTTTTTCACTACTGTGTTTTTGGTACATCTGTCCTTTATAGCTCAAAAAGTAATGTAGTATTTCTCAATTCTAAAATGAGTACAGGGCTTCCCCGGTGGCGCAGTGGTTAAGAATCCGCCTGCCAATGCAAGGGACACAGGTTCAAGCCCTGGCCTGGGAAGATCCCACATGCCGCAGAGCAAGTAAGCCCGTGTGCCACAACTACTGAGCCTGCGCTCTAGAGCCCGCAAGCCACAACTACTGAGCCCACGTGCCACAACTACTGAATCCTGCATGCCTAGAGCCTGTGCTCTGCAACAAGAGAAGCCAGTGCAATGAGAAGCCTGTGCACCGCAACAAAGAGTAGCCCCTGCTCACCACAACTAGAGAAAGCCGGCGTGCAGCAACGAAGACCCAACACAACCAAAAATAAAAGAAACAAATAAATAGATAAATTTTTAAAAATAATAAAATAAAATGAGTACAATCTCTTTAACCTCAGTATTATATTTTCTTATTTATATCTTCCTATTTCTAAAATGGATTTGAGGGAGTACCAATAAAGCCAGTGAAACTAAGATAAAAGAAGAGTTAGGTAATGAAAAAGGTAGATAAATGTACCAGAACTTTTGGGTTAAGGGTATATTTTGAACACAAAATATATCTCTGAATTTCCTAGGAAGAGAACATGCTGAGTTATATAGTTCTCAATATCTGGTCTAACCGTTGCTTTCCTAGGCCACCTTAACTTTGGGGGCAACCAGTGATACTATTTTTCTTTTTTCCAGTGATACTATTAACAACAGCAATGATGTTAATCAATTAGTGCTTTAATATGCCTAAAAGAATGATCTTTTTCTATCTTATAGTTCCTTTTGCTGAGAAACTTCATTACAAGTTTCCTGGGTTGGAGTGCATTTGAGTGCACACCATGTTGCTCTAGTGCATTTCTAATTCATAGTGAGATTTTTATCTAACCATGGGCTTTTTCTTTCATTAATTAAAGGGACCATTAAGAAAGATTTTTTTTTTCTTGAACTAGACTAGGCATGGACTGATTTACTGGGAACCAGTGTACATTGTAATAGTCATTCTATTTCTGCAAAAGATGAGGGATTTTTTATATTCTTTATGTTCCTTTTCAAATGTTGATCTCTGATATAAGGAGAACAGAATGTTAAAGTTCTGTGAAGGCTAGAAGTTGATCGTATAGGGGAGCCCTCAGATGTGACTAATGATAAGTTTGTCAGTAGACTATTTCTTTTAGAAGCAGTTTAGACTCTTCCATTAAAAGTTTAGTGTGGTCCCAGCAGGTCTTTGGGCAAAGTATAGAAAAGTAAAAATGGACTAGTGAATTACATCGATTTTCAATTTTTTTAAAAAATTTTATTCATTTTATTTTTGGCTGTGTTGGGTCTTCGTTGCTATGCATGGGCTTTCTCTAGATACGGTGAGTGGGGGCTACTCTTCGTTGCGGTGCACAGGCTTCTCATTGTGGTGGCTTCTCTTGTTGCGGAGCATGGGCTCTAGGCGCGCGGGCTTCAGTAGTTGTGGCACATGGGCTCAGTAGTTGTGGCTTACGGGCTTAGTTGCTCCGTGGCATGTGGGATCTTCCCGGACCAGGGCTCGAACCCATGTCCCCCTGCATTGGCAGGCGGATCCTTAACCACTGCGCCACCAGGGAAGTCCTTGATTTTCAAATTTTGAACCAACCTTGTATTCTTGTGATAAATCCCAATTAGTCATACTGTATTCTTCTTCTTATATGTTGCTGATTTTTGTTATATTTTCTTGAGGATTTTTTGCATCTTTGTTCATGAGAGTATTGGTTCATAATTTTCTTTTAGTGTCTTTGTGTTTTTGGTACCAAGGTTATGGTGGTCATAGAAAATGAGTTGGAAAGTGTTCCCTCTTGTTATCTGAGAAAATTTGTTTAAGATTAGTATTATTCCTGCTTTTAATGTTTGATAGAATTTACCAGTGAAACCATCTGGGCCTATGGTTTCCTTTGGAGGAAGGGTTTTGATTATAAATGCAATTTCTTTAATACATATAGGGGTATTTATAGTTTCAGTTTCTTCTTGTGTCAGTTTAGATGCTAAGTTGTTGAATTTATAGGCATAAAAATTTCATACTATTCACTTACTATTTTAATGTTTGTAGGATTTATAGTGATATATCTCATTGATTAATGATTTTTCTTTCTCTTTTCTTTTTTCTTGTCTTGCTAAAGGTTTTTGACTTTCAAAAGTCTTTTAATGAGCCAGCTTTTAGCTATGTTAAGTTTTCAATTGTTTGTGTGTTTTCATTGGTTTTTAAAAAACTCTTTAGCATTTCTTTCCTTCTTCAGGCATACCTCGTTTTATTGCATGTCACAGATACTGCGTTTTTTTTTTTACAAATTGAAGGTTTGTGGCAAACCATCTGCATTGTCAGATGATGGTTAGCATTTTTTAACAATAAAATATTTTTAAATAAGTATGTACATTGCTTTTTTTAGACATAATGCTATTGTACACTTAATAGACTACTTCACTGTGATGTAAATGTAACTCTTGTGTGCACTGGGAAACCAAAAAAAAAAAAAAAAACCTGTGTGACTTACTTTATTGCGATATTCACTTTATTGCAGTGGTCTGGAACTGAACCTGCAATATCCTCAAGGTATGCCTGTATTTACTTTGGGTTTAATTTTCTGTTTTTTTCTAGCTTCCTTAGATGAAAACTTAGAACATAGATTTTAAACCCTTCTTTTTTAATGTAGACATTTAAAGCTATACATTTTCATCTAAGCTGTAAATGTATCCCATAATATTGATACACTGTTTTCATTATCATTCTGTTAAAAATATTTTCTAGTTGCCCTTATGATTTCTTTTTTTTAAAATTTTAATTAATTAATTTATTTATTTTTGGCTGCATTGGGTCTTCGTTGCTGCGTGTGGGCTTTCTCGAGTTGTGTCGAGTGGGAGCTACTCTTCGTTGCAGTGCACCTGCTTCTCATTGCGGTGGCTTCTCTTGTTGCAGGGCATGGGGTCCAGGCACATGGGCTCAGCAGTTGTGGCACATGGGCTTAGTTGCTCCACGGCATGTGGGATCTTCCCAGGCCAGGGCTTGAACCTGTGTCCCCTGCATTGGCAGGTGGATTCTTAACCACTGAGCCACCAGGGAAGTCCTTCCCTTGTGATTTCTTCCTTGACATGTCAATTGTTTAGAAGTGTGTTTAATTTCCAACATTGGGACATTTCTAAATATCTTACTGTTATTGTTTCTTTGACATTCTGAATGTCAAAGGACATAATCTGTAAGATTTAAAGCTTTTTGAAATTTGTTGAGATTTATTTTAAAACCTATCATACTTGCAGCACTTCTTTGGTGGTCCAGTGGTTAAGATTCTGACTTCCACTGCAGGGGGTGTGGGTTCGATCCCTGGTCGGGTTATAAGATCCCACATGACGCACCGCATGGCCCCCAAAAATAAATAAATAAAGCTTATCATACTCTCACCTTGGTCAGTGTGCACTTGAAATGAATGTATGTTCTGCAGTTGTTGGGTGTGGGGTCATCTAGTTCTGTCAGTTACTGAGAGAAGAGTTGACACATCTAACCACAATTACAGATTTGTGTTTCTCTCTTTAGATTGATCCATTTTTTTCCTTTCCTTTTCTTTTCTTTTTTGGCACAGATCATTTATTTTTATTTTTTAAATTAAAGTATAGTTGATTTACAATGCTGTGCCAATCTTTGCTGTACAGCAGTGACTCAGTTATACACAGAGACATTCTTTTTTTATATTCTTTTCCATTATGGTTTATTATCACAGGATATTGAATATAGATCCCTGTGCTATACAGTAGGACCATGTTGTTTATCCATTCTAAATGTAATAGTTTGCATCTACCAACCCCAGACTCCTAGTCCATCCCTCTCCCCACCCTCCAACCCCCCAGGCAACCACAAGTCTGTTCTCTATGTCTATGAGTCTGTTTCTGTTTTGTAGATAGATTCATTGTATCTACAGGAAATGTTCATTGTATTCTTATGTTGCCCCTGATAAAAATAAAACAAAATGTCTGTTTTACATTTCTGTTAACAACTTAGTTCATTTATGTTTAATGTGATAATTGATATGGCTGTGTTTAAGTCTACCATCTCACTATTTCCCATTCATTCCATCTGTTTTTTACTCATCTTTTCCTGCTTTAAATGGGGTTAATCAAATTTTTTTAGTATTTTATTTCTGTTGTACCTTTTTACTCTTTACATAATATCCTCTTAGAAGAAGAATTCTATTTACCTTCCATCCTTCATTCTATTACATGTTTTACTTCTACTTATAAACCCTACTACCCATGAACTTATTTTAGCTTAGAGAGTCTTTTGTTTTTAACGGAAATTTAGTAGATTAAAGAAACTACAGTTAACCCTTGAATAATGCAGGGGTTAGGAGTGTCGATCCTCCTTGCAGTGAAAAATCTGAGTATAACTTATAGTTGGCCTTTCATATCTGCGATTCCTCTGTATCTGCAGTTACGTATCCATGGATTCAGCCAAACTCGGATTGTGTAGTACTGTAGTATTTACTATTGAAAAAAATTCACATATTTAAGTGGATCCACACAGTTCAAAGTTAGGTTGTTCAAGAGTCAACTGTAGTCTTTAATATTTAGCCACATGTTTACCATTTCTGATGCTTTTCACTCCTTGTAGTTCTGAATACCCTATCAGCTGTTGAAAAATTCTTTCAGCTTTCATTTTTCTGAAAGACTTTTTTTAGTCTCATTTTTGCTAGGTATACAAGTCTGGTTGGATAGTTTTTCCTTTCAGTGCTTTTAAAATGTCATTCCATTGTCCACTGGCCTCCAGTGTTTCTGATGAAAAGTCAGCCATCACTCATGTCATTCATGTCATGAATTGCTTTTCTTTTTTGTTTTTAAGGTTTTCTTTTTTTTTCTTTTTTTTTTTTTTGCGTTATGCGGGCCTCTCACTGCTGTGGCCTCTCCCGTTGCAGAGCACAGGCTCTGGATGCACAGGCTCAGCGGCCATGGCTCACGGGCCCAGCCGCTCTGAGGCATGTGGGATCCTCCCAGACTGGGGCACGAACCCATGTCCCCTGCATCAGCAGGCGGACTCTCAACCACTGCACCACCAGGGAAGCCCGGTTTTCTTTTTTAATTTACTTTATTCAAGTATAGTTGATTTGCAATGTTGTGTTAATTTCTGCTGTACAGCAGAGTGATTCAGTTATACATATATATGAATTGCTTTTCTATGACTGCTTTCAAGATTTTTTCTTTAACTTTGGTGTTCAGCAGTTTGTTTATGATTTGCCCAAGAGTTGTTTTTTAAAATGTTTTTTCTGCTTTGTTCCCTGCTTCTGGTACTCCGCTTACCTGTGTTAGTTTGCATGACATTGTACTACAGATTACCAAAGCTCTGTCCATTTTTTTTCCCAGTCTTTTTTCTTTATTTCAGTTTGGTTAGTTTCTGGTATCATGTTTATAAGTTCACTGATCCTGTCTTCTGCTATCTTCAGTCTGCTGTTAAGCCCATTCAGTGAATGTTTCATTTCTGATATTATACCTTTCATTTCTGTGATTTCACCTTGGTTATTTTTCTTAGTTTCCATTCCTCTGCTAAGATTTCTGTATCTGCTCATTCCATATTTTCCTTCAAATCCTTGAACATATAACTGGTGCTTTAACTTTCTCGTCTGCTAATTTCAACATCTGGGTCATATTGGGATCTGTTTCTGTTGACTCTTCATTTCCTTGACTGCATCACATTTTCCTGTCTTTTCTCATGTCTTGTGGATTCTTTTTTTCAGTTGCATGTTGGACATTGTGGATATGTTGCACAGTGTCTGGATTATGTTTGTTTTTATTTTGTATTTTTTTCCTTTAAAGAGTGTTTAGTTCTAGAAGGCAGTTAATATATTGCCAACTCTCCTTCTTCTTTCCAAGGCTTGATTTTAGGCTTTATTAAGACTGGTCCTTACTCTAGGTTTCTCATCTGAACTACAGAAAATAATTTGTGTTACTGTTTTCTAATCTTTTCTAAGGGTGGTCATATTACACCATTCTAGGTGTACAGGAAAGAAGGTGATTCATTACATGTAGTATATCCCTTAGGGCATTAGGGCTTAATTCTCATGCTAGAACCTCAATTGAGAAAGGCTACTCTAGGGTGTGATCCCTGTCTCTAAGTGGTGGTTGTTCTGGTGTCTGAGGTGAATGTTTGGATGTTAACAAAATCTTTCCATTCATGTGGGAAGAACCCTGTCATCTCACTATGTTATGTGACCTCTAGTATCTTCTTTTTGCTCCTGTCCCTGTAGTAGCTGTTCTCCACTAGAGCTTATGCTCTGGGCATATGGAACCCAGACCAACAGCCTATGGGATACTTCTACCAGGCTTGTGAGACTCCTCTTTAAATAGCTCTCTTCTCTGTAGAACCCTGCCCCTAAATATTATCTACTTCCTCAGCTCAGTAGGATCTCTGTTCTCTGTTTGGCCTTTTTCTCTCTTTCATTGGTTAGGAAATTTAGCCCAGGCAGACAGCCAGTGTGAACGTTGGTACATCTTTTGTGTTTCCCTTCTCTCTGGGATTGTGGGATTGTAGTCTTGCTCTGCCTATTGTCTAGTGCTTGAAAATAGTTGATGCATTTATTTTGTTTGGTGTTAAAATTATTTATGTTGGGTTGGATATGTGGAAAAAGCCCGTTACCAGTTTTTGTCAGGGCCAGAGATGGAAATTATGGGATTTATTTTATAATTGTGGAATTTGGCCTACAGTGGTTCCTGCCTATGAATTCAATGATTAATATCAGGGAATTCCCTGGCGGTCCACTGGTTAGAATTCTGCACTTTCACTGCTAGGGCCTGGATTTGATCCCTGGTCTGGGAACTAAGATCTCACAAGCTGTGTGGGGTGGCCAGAAAAAAAAAAATGATGAACATCAATACATTCTTCAAAAATATTTTAACTTGTTCTGGATTATAGTCTCAATTAAGTAAAATATGATGTAGCAATGTTTTAGAATTGAATAATGCCTAAAGCCTACTGTTATTTCTCTCAGGATGTTTAATTTAGTAATTGTAGTCTGTCACTTTTTATGTGACTTTTGTTACATGTGGACCTGACTTTTGTTAACTTTTGAGGAAATGTTTAAAGAATAATATGATCTTTTAAGGGAGAAAGATGATCTTCCTTGAAAACTTCTGTACTACTTGGTAATAAGTTTTATGAGGAAAAATAAAGAATGGAATAGAAGGATAATCTGTAGGTTGAAAGATGTTAGTCACATGAAGTTTTAAAAAAATAGGAAAGGCTAAACTATAGAGCTTAAGGATGTACGCTTGGATGATAAACAGTGAGGAAATGTAAGAAAGTGATTGCTTTAAAGTCAGGTTAGGACTTCCCTGGTGGCGCAGTGGTTAAGAATCCACCTGCCAATGCAGGGGACTGTGTCCCTGGTTCGATCCCTGGTCTGGGAAGATCCCACACGCCACGGAGCAAGTAAGCCTGTGTGCCACAGCTACTGAGCCTGTGCTCTAGAGCCTGTGAGCCACAACTACTGAGCCCACGTGCTACAACTACTGAAGCTGGAGCGCCTAGAGCCTGTGCTCCGCAACAAAAGAAGCCACCTCAAGGAGAAGCCTGTGCACTGCAGCGAAGAGTAGCCCCCACTCGCCGCAACTAGAAAAAGCCTGTGTGCAGCAACAAAGACCCAACACAGCCAATAAATAAATAAATTAATTAATAAAAAATATAAAGTCAGGTTAGTGGGTAGTTTCTTTTGGAGGGAAGAATGGGGCCGTGAAGAGGTTCTTTATTTTGTGTGATTTTTCTCTCTTTTTTTCCAATAAAACAATTTTTGTATTTTTAATAAAAGCTTTCAGACCACTGATCTGTAGAAGGGAGAGATTGGCTGATCGTTCCCTCCTGCAGGGTGTGTTTGTGTATGTGTATGCCCTCAGACTTTCTAATGACCTTAGGATGCATTGAACCCTAAACCTTAACCATCTCCATCTTAAAGGAGGTAATCTGGAGTGGAATTGGGAATGGGGCTCTTTGGTGCTCAGAAAAGCATGAGGAAATGTTCTTAATATAAAGAAGTTTCTAAACATAAACTTGGCCTGCTTCAAAATTTTGCTTAATTGTTTCTTTACAGTTTCCCCTCCATGCCATTAAAAACAGAATAATAATGTAAGAGGTTTAACTTGATATGAATATACTAGTTTTTAAAGAGTTAATACTGGTTAGCTTAATTGATTACTGTTTGATCTGTTTCCATGCTAGTTGACTTTATTTTTTTTTCTATCCTCTGTAAATCTAGTTTTCATTGCTAATTCATGTTATTGATCATAAGGAGGAGCACAGAGCTCAGTATAAATCTTTCATTTCTATTTTTTAAAAGCTAAGGGTTTAAGTAACTCGCCTATTAGCAAAGACGTATTATTTATTAGAGAATCATATGTTATTATAAGAATTTTATTTTGATGCTTTTTTTAAGACATAATCTGCACTTGTTTAGTGGGAGAAAATTACCAAAGAGTTTTTGTTTTGTTTTGTTAACAGAATAAATTTAAACGTGAAGAGAAAACAAATGGATGGAGAATAGACAAAGCATTCCGTAAGTATTAAGACCTCTTTCACAAGGAATCATTTGGAGATTCTAAAAAATGACCAATGTTTTGTCTTTGGTTCCAGTGTGTTTTAGATTTGTTTCATCCCTATATTGTCATAGGAAGAGTAAGACTGGAAATTTTTCTCTTTAGCAGTTCAGGTCTGGCAGTTCATATAGATCTATAGGCAAGGGAATAGCTAAAACATCAAGAAGCAAGTAAGCAGAGTTCTGAGTCCAAGAAATTAGGGGGACTGAAGATACTATTTCTAGGTGCTCTTTATTCTGGGGGAACTGTACTGAAGAAGAGGTTAATTGTTTCTGGAAGATATTACACTATAGATGATTCCTTACCTACTGTGGTAAGTCTGTCATTCAGTCAGTAATACAGACCACCTGCTGTGTGCTAGTCACTGTTGTAGGCATTGAGGATATCATGGTGAACAGGGCAGATGGAGAATCCTGCTTTTAGAGCCTTAAGTCTAATTGGGTGGAGGAGGAATATAATTGGTAAGCAGGATAATTTCAGATAGTGATTAATTTCTAAGAAGAAAAAAGAGGGAGTTAGGGGGTGGGTGTTTAGATTGGGTATTAAGGGAAGTTCTGTCTGAAGACGTGTTTTTTTTTTTTAATAAATTTATTTGTTTTATTTATTTATTTTTGGCTGCATTGGGTCTTCGATGCTGCGCACGGGCTTTTCTCTAGTTGTGGCGAGTGGGGGCTACTCTTTGTTGTGGTGCGCCGGCGTCTCACTCCGGTCGCTTCTCTTGTTGCGGAGCACGGGCTCTAGGTGCACGGGCTTCAGTAGTTGTGGCTCGCAGGCTCAGTAGTTGTGGCTCGTGGGCTCTAGAGCACAGGCTCAGTAGTTGTGGTGCACGGGCTTAGCTGATCCACAGCATGTGGGATCTTCCCGGACCAGGGCTCGAACCCGTGTCCCCTGCATTGGCAGGCAGATTCTTAACCACTGTGCCACCAGGAAGTGCCTGAATAGGTGACGTTTGAATTTATACCTGATTTGAAGAAATGATGTATACCTTTCAGCTTTTAACTAATAACCTCATTAAAATGAACATTGTTTCTTTTTAAGTCCAGAGAACTACATCAAGGGATCTGTAAAGAAAAACAGAATTAAATGTACTATTTAAAGTAGTTCCTGTATTCTTTGTTTGGAATATAATTACCAACGTTTCATGATTAATAAATGTATTCAGTGTTCATTTGCCATAGTGCTAATCTTAGAAAAAAATTCTAAAGAGAGGTACTTAGATTGTATAGCATGTACATTTATTTTATGAGTAGACACAAAGGTAGATGAGTGGACCCTATACCTTACAAATGTGGTATTGAGTCCTCAGGAAAACCACTTTTAGGAATGGCTTCTGGAATATCTGGAATATTTTAGTCCTCAACCCTCTCCATTTTAGAGAAGTGGTCTTGAAACTTTTCGTTATGTTTAATGAATTATAATCAGAAAAGAGTCCATAAATCTATAAACAGTCTTTATGGGGTGTGGAACCATTGTTAAAACCATTATAATAGAACCTTTAAAATTCACTGTTTGATGCTTTGTAGTGGAAATTGTTAAAACACAAACACAAAAAAACCCAAATGGTGTTTTTTAGAACTTATATTTTTAATTCCTCTGAGAACTTTATGGATTATTTTAGTGCTGTGTTTTTCAGAATCATTTGTGTGGAAGGTCAGAACAGATAAAAAGCTGGGTCCACAATAAAATAGGGCTTTCAAGAATCTCAGGTTTGGGCTTAGTTTCCTGAGGCTAATTTACTTTTGTTTTGGTATATACCTCTTTTTCTGAGGCCATCTTGTGATCATTTTGTAATCAGAACAATCTTGGAGCTTATGTATATAGAGCACCATTTTCCCTGTATTCACTTCTCTGTATTCACTGTATTTGTAGACACAGAGCTGAGGCAAGGATTGACTCCTGGAGTGGATTCATTCTGGTTTGTTCATAGATTACTCTTTCTGATATAATACTGGTCATAGGTATTTAGTGAGAGTGGTCCTGATCAATACTCATTTACTATCCTCTTCGCTGATATTTGGAAGAGTAAGAGTTAATAGTGAAAGAGTTGTAATAAAGTGAGGACATAAAGTGGTGGATAGGCTCTTGAAGACTTCTTAATCATCCTAGCCTTTTAAAAAAGTGTATTTATAATTATGGACAGTGCAATTTATAGTTTGAGTTTTGACAAAGAGTACACCTGTGTAACCACCACACAAAACAAGCCATGGAACATTTTCATCACTCCAGCGAGGCCACTTCTTTCCCTTTCTAGTCAATCTCCACTCCTAATCCTGACCCAGGCAACTACTATTTTCATTTGAATCATCATAGGTTAGTTTATCTTGTTCTAGAACGTCTTATTCATAGAATCATACAGTATATACTCATTTGTGTTTGGCTTCTTTCACTCAGCATGTTTTTGAGATTCACCTGTATTATTGCTTGTATCAGTAGTTCATTTTCTTTATTTTTTAAACTAATATAGTTTGTTCCTTTTTATTGCTCAGTGATGTTCTGTTGTGTGACTGTACTACAGTGATTAGAGTTCTTTGTCCGTTCTGCTGCTAAGCCCATTCGCTTTTGATATTATACTTACGAAAAATTAAAACTTGAAAGTTCTTTTCCTTTTTTTAAAATAAAAACTTGAAGTTTCTTTTTTTTTTTTTTTAAACAGAGGAAAAGCGCCCTTTTGACTTCGATTTTTTTGCTCATTTGCTTCAGAAAGTTCTTGCTGAAGAAGAGAAAAGAAAACAAAAATCTGTTAAAAATCAGACTTTAAAGGAGAAGAAGTCCTCTAAATCACGGAAAAATGTAAAAGGTATTTATTTAAAAGAAAGTGTGTTATTTTACTTAATAATAATAGGCTTGCAATATTGTCCCTCAAGCCTTAGGGTGTTCATATGTAGTTCAGGTAGTTGAGATCATCAGGACATCCGATTGGATGGAATTGATTTTTCTTCAATCTTCTAGTTATCTGGCCCCAAACAGCAGCTCCCTTTTAAATTTTATAATTGGATGGCTGGGTTATTTGACATCTTTCTTGCATTGAGGGCATAGTTGTAGCTAATAAAGGAGCATCAGAATATTGGGGTGTCATGTTTGGTTACTTATTATCATTTTTCTCTGTAAAACAAATCTGGCACAAAAGTCTAAAAAAAAAAAAATGGAACTGTAATACTTTGGGCTTGTGACTCAAAGCCCACCTTATTTCTGAGTGTTAATGTTGACTTGTACCAGGTAGGAAATTGTTCATATGTGAGTATTTCTATTTTTAGGCTTATATTTTCTTAACTATTTGAATTCTGATCTGAGGACAATGTTTAGCTATAATCACGTAATTTAAAGAATCTTTGAACTACAGGGAACCTTATATATTAGTTATACATTCCAGCCCCATTCCTTTTGTTTTAATAACCCAGAAATAACCTCAGAGATCCTAAGTCATTTTTTCCTAAGATCTCACAGTGTTAGTAGTGGTAGAGGCAGGATTCAAGCTAGGACTGTGAGAGCCTGTGTAGGGGGACCCCAAGAGCACCCCCAGGTTCAATTATTTGCTAGGACTCATAGGATTCAGCATATAGTTGTACAGACAACTGAGATTTATTACAATGAAAGTATACAGAGCAAAATTGGCAAAGGGAAAGGCACATAGGTCAAAGTCTAGGGAAAAGAAGTAAAGCTTCCAAGAGTCCTCTCCCAGTAGAGTCACACAGGATGTGCTTAATTCCCCAAAAACAAGTAGGAATGAGGTGTAAAAAGCTGTCTACCAGGGAAGCTTGTTAGAAACTCAGCACCCAAGATTTTTATTAGAGGTTGGTCATGTAGACACCTTCTTCCTGGAATGTACCACAATTCAAAAGCCCCAAAAGGAAAGCATTTGTTCAGCATAAACCACATTGTTTATTTAAACAATTTAGGTATAGCGAGCCACTTTTGTCAGTTAGGCTGATGGGAACTCTCCCCAAACCCAAGTTTACAGACGCAGCCCAAGGGCCAACCTTTTTAAACATTTTTTTTTTTTTTTTTGCTGTACGCTGGCCTCTCACTGCTATGGCTTCTCCCGTTGCGGAGCACAGGCTCCAGATGCGCAGGCTCAGCGGCCATGGCTCTCGGGCCCAGCCGCTCCGCGGCAAGTGGGATCCTTCCGGACCAGGGCACGAACCCGTGTCCCCTGCGTCGGCAGGCGGACTCCCAACCACTGCGCCACCAGGGAAGCTGAGGGCCAACCTTTTAAGCAGGCCTTTCAAAGGAGAGCAGTGAGGCCGGCTTTGTTAACTCCTTCTGCACAGAGCCAATATAGAACTTCTTTTTCTAGAGCATAGTGCCCCTATCTTTTTAAAAGTAGTATTGATAACTGCAAAGTTATTTCATTCTTTAGTCATTTTTTTAACTTACATAGCCCTGGGAAATTAAAATAGATATATTAATCTATCACTAATCTTGTGGTTATTATGTTACGGTGTTAGCATAAGTAACTCACTGTATCTTATTTAATGTGAGAACTTTTCAGGTACTTTGTTACAAGTCTCAGAATTTAAAAATTGCTGATTATTATTCTGATAAAGAATAAATCCAGCATATTTTCTTAGTTTTAAAATCTTCTTTTGACTTTTTTTGAATAAAAATAAATAACATTTTATTTTTGTTTTTTAAAATGTAATTCATTATTTTCATCTTTTGATACAGTTAACTATTAATATGCCTTCAAAAAAAGGCACTAGAAATTGTTTAAAAATATTTGTTAATAAGGTTGTTCATTGAAAAACAAAGGATACAGAAAATAAAATACTTGAACTCTCTCTTGTACCCTGCCCTCAAAGTCTTAGCTTTCTTAGGGATGATTGTTAGTAAACTCTTTTCTATGCCTATAAATGTGTATGTGTCTTAGAGTACATGTAATTGTTTTTCTTAAAATAAAAGTGTGGTGATACTGTGTATATTGTTCTGCAACTTGATTTTTTTTTTTAAGGCAACAATATTTTTTGAAGTCTTGTACATGACTACATACAAACCTACCTCATTGTTATTTGCTGCATGGATTTCTATAGCATAAATGTATTATAACTTATTTAGTCATTCTCTATTGGACAGTTTAGGTTGTCTTTAAATTTTCGCTCAGACATCCTTATGTGTTTATCTTCTCCACCTTTAAGAATTTTTCTGTAGGCTGTTTTTATATTTATAACAATTTCTCTTACTTTAAGTGAAAAAAGTCTCCAGTGAAAGAGTGAATGATAATCCAGATGAGTCTGTGAGCACTAGAATTTCAGACACAGAAGGATCTCAAAAGGATGCTCAGACAGTTGAAGAAGAAGAACAGTCTCTGACTTTATCAGGACAGGATTCAGAACAGAATGCATTAGAACAAGATATAAATCAAAAGAAAAGGAGAAGAAAGAATCAGGATGAAAGTAGTGAACAAGAGGTAAATCTTTCAGGAAATGCCACTGTTCAGCCAGGCTCTTCTAAAGGAGAAAACCACAAAAGTAAGTGTATTACATATGTTAATAGCCCCTATATTACTTGTGAAGACACGTACACTAATATGATGTATAACTTAACTACTTTTCTTCTGGATAGTAGCAACTAATAATGCTTATTAATTGGTTCTGTATTCATGGTACTGGGTTAAACCCTTTTACTTTTAATTTAAAGAAAAAACATTTATTAAAAAAAGAGTGAAATGGGGAGATATTTCTCTCAAGTTTGTCTCTGAGATGTGTTACCTCCTATGTGTTCACATTAACAATTATTCTAAGTCACGTGCATATAATTAAACGTGTATTGTGTCTGTTAATAAATCACAGGTTTTCATGTTCTGTCTCTACAGAGCACCTCTATGAACCCCAAATAAGTTGTTTAATTTGTATAAAAGGTACTAGAATAAGTATTCCTCTCATTTTTCTTTTTCTTTTTTTTTTTTTGCGGTACGCGGGCCTCTCACTGCTGTGGCCTCTCCCATTGCGGAGCACAGGCTCCGGACGCGCAGGCTCAGCGGCCATGGCTCACGGGCCCAGCCGCTCCGCGGTATGTGGGATCCTGCCGGACCGGGGCATGAACCCATGTCCCCTGCATCGGCAGGCGGACCCCCAACCGCTGCGCCACCAGGGAAGCCCTCATTTTTCTTTTTTAAAGCTCCCTAGAATACAGACATTTTGACACTTGTGAGTCACTAGGGAATGAGAGCCAAGAGTTTAGGGAAGTCTCGGTCTCTTTCTTGAAGAATTCACATATAGATTACTTAAAGCAGATAACCAATTAAAGAGAGGAGAAAAAATAGTAACAGATCAGAACAACCTTTCTGTAGAATTTAAGTTTTATGTGGTTCAACTTCACCAATAAGATTTTAGTAAGTGAACCCTGATAGATAGCATAGTGTGATTTATAAGCATCATAATATGCTCTTTGTGGCTTACTAGTAAAGACATTACATATAAAGCAGAATAGCTCAACTTTTAAGAAATTGGACTTTGGGATAATTTCTTAATCATTACATTACAGTGTTATATGTAAATTCCTTTGTGCTTTAAATATATATGTTTTTGCTATCATTTTTATAATAATATGCATTTTGTATTAATAGATAAATGCCTGTCTTTAAGTCCTGAGATAAATGAAGATGAAAGCAATAAGGAACAAAAGCTTCCCTGTGTACAGAACACAGATGACATTGTGGATCTATCCTCTAATGAAAAGGCTGAGAAAAGAACTGACCCTGCTCTTTCACCAAGGTATTTTATGTATCTTTACTCACTTTGTCTACATCTTCTATCAGTTACCAAAGGAGTGGGAAATCTCCACCTGTAATTGTGAATTTGCTTATTTCTCTTTTCAGTTCTATTTGTTTTTCTTCGTGTCTTTTGAAGCTCTTTTGTTAGGTGTATACATATCTAGGATTGTTGTATCTTCTTGGTGAAATCACCCTTTTATCATTTGTGTGATATCTTTCTGGTATTGCTGTTTGTTCTGATGATTGCGATGCCACTACAGCTTTCTTGTGGTTAATGTTTGCATGGGTTTATCATTTTCTATAAAGATTTTCTCTTGATTTTTGGTTTTCAGCAATTTGAATGTGATGTATCCTGCTGAGGTTTTTTTGTTTGTTTGTTTTTACTTGTGGTAAAAAACACATAACATGAGATCTGCTCTTCTTACGAGTTTTAAAAATGTACAGTGTTGTTAACTATGAGCACAGTGTTGTACAGCAAATCTCTAGAACATTTTCATCTTGCATGGCTGAAACTCTGTACCTTTTGAACAGTAACTCTTTATTTCCTCCTTACCCCAGCCCCTGGTAACCACCATTCTACTTTCTATGAGTTTGGTTACTTTAGATACTTCATGTAAGTGGAATCATAAATATTTATCCTTCTATGAGTGGCTTATTTCACCTAGCATGATGTTTTCAAAGTTCATCCATGTTGTAGCATATGAAGGATTTCTGTTTTTATGGTTGAATAATATTCCATTGTAAGTATATAGCACATTTTGTTTATTCATTTATCTGTCAATGGACATTTAGGTTGTTTCCATCTCTTGGCTATTATGAATAATGCTGCAATAAACATGGAACTGAAGATATTTCTTTGAGACCCTGTTTTCAGTTCTTCTGGGTAAAAACCCAGAAGGGAAATTGCTGGATCATATGATAATTCTGTTTTAAATTTTTTGAAGAGCCTCCATACTGTTTTTCATTGTGGCTGCATTTTACATTCCTACTCACAGTTCATAAGAATTCCAGTTTTTCCATACTCTTGCCAGCATTTATTATTTTCTGTTTTTCTAAAAAATTAATATATATTTTTTAATTAATCCTTTTTTTTAAGTACATATATATTTTTAAAAAGTAATGTTAGTATAATATAACAATTCCTAACAGGTGTGAGGTGATACCTCACTGTGGTTTTGATTTGCATTTCCCTGATGATTGTGATGTTGAGCATCTTTATTTTATTTTATTATTTATTTATTTATTTACTTTTGGGTGCGTTGGGTCTTCGTTGCTGCACGTGGTCTTTTTTTAGTTGCGGCGAGTGGGAGCTACTCTTCGTTGTGGTGTGCGGGCTTCTCATTGCAGTGGCTTCTCTTGTTGCAGAGCACAGACCCTAGGTGTGTGGGCTTCAGTAGCTGCGGCACGTGGGCTCAGCAGTTATGGCTTGCGGGCTCTAGAGCACAGGCTCAGTAGTTGTGGCACACGGGCTTAGTTGCTCCACGGCATGTGGGATCTTCCTGGACCAGGGCTCAAACTCGTGTCCCCTGCATTGGCAGGCGGATTCTTAACCATTGCGCCACCAGGGAAGTCCCTTGAGCATCTTTAAATATTACTTGTTGGCCATTTGTATGTCTTCTTGTGGAGAAATGTCTATTCAATTCCTTTTCCAGTTCTTTAATTGAGTTATTTGTTTTTCTGTTACTGAGTTCTAGGTGTTCCTTTTATATTTTGGATATTAAGCCCTTATCCAGTATATGGTTTACAAACCTTTTCTCCCATTCCATAGGTTGCCTTTTGACTCTTGATTGTTTCCTTTGCTGTACAGAAAGTTTTTGGTTTGATATAGTCCCACTTGTCTATTTTTACTTTTCCTGCCTGTGCCTTTTGTGTCATGTCCAAGAAATTATTACCAATACCAATCTTATGAAGCTTTCCCCCATGTTTTCCTTTAGGAATTTTATACTTTAAGGCGTTACCTTTAATGCAGTGGGCCTGGGTTCAATCCCTGGTTGGGGAACTAAGATCCCACAAGCTACGTGGCATAGCTGAAAAAGAAAACAATAAAAGGTGTTACCTTTAAATCTTTATTCCATTTTGAGTTGATTTTTGTGTATGGTATAAGGTAAAGGTCCAGTTTCTCTTTTTTTGCATATGGATATCTAGCTTTCCCAGCATCATTTGCTGAAGAGATTTTCCTTTTCATTGTGTAGTTTTGGCACCCTGTCAAAGATCATTTGACTGGGTGCATGGGTCTGTTCTGTTCCATTGGTTGGCATGTACCCTCTTCTGAAAATTTTGATGAAAGCCATTTATTCTCATGTAGAAAAATACCTATATGCACCTGTGCCAATTTATTCATACAATACAGAAGATTAATAATTTCTTTGAAGCCAAGCCATAGACCTCAGGCCCTTAACTTGCTGGGTGACAGACATCTAAATTCTGACCTCAGAGACACAACTAATTTCATAGACTATGCACAAAACAATACTGATGACATTTTTTATGGGGGAAAGCTACCCTGTAATGACTGTTAAAATACCAGTTGGTTTTGTAAAACAGTGAACTGATTCTTATTCTAAAGCTAGAGTAATTAAAAGAGTGTGGTACTGGAAAAGGCCAGACAAATTGACTGAGAGGAAAATTGCATGTAGAATCTAGGAAGAGAAATTTAGGCATCATTTAGATGGCAGAGGTAGCATTAGAAATTAGTGGGAAAGATTGAATTAACCATTCATTAAATGGTGCTTAGATATGAAAAAGATAATAGTAGATCCCTATTTTACTCTGTGCACTAACCTCCTCATAGATTAAAGGCTACATATATAAAGCAAATCTTTAAAACTTTTAGGAGAAAATGTAGAAAAATAATTTTGTGATGTCAAGGATTTCTTAAGACATAAAAAGCACAAACTTTAAAGGATGAAATTGATAAATTCAACTGCAGTTAAATTAAATACTTCTGTTGACAAAAGGCTCCATGAAGAAAGTAAAAGGCAAGCTATTGATTGGGAGGTTTTATATGCAACATCTAGCCAAAAAAGAATATAGAAAGAGCGCTGGGAAAAGACAAACACCCAGTAGAAAAAAAGAACAAAAAAACAAAGCATGGCTGAATGTGAATTTGCGTTGAAACTGAGTGCTCGTTAGTACATGGCCATCATTTATATTATTGTTAGTCGAAGTACTTCCTAATACAGCAGTCCTCTCTTTGCACGCTACAGCATTAACTGCAACTTGTGCATGTTGCAACTGTGTCTTCGATTTCCATGGCTCTTGGGTAACACAGTACCATGCAAAGCAAAGACTGACAATACAAAATTTTAATGAAAGATAATTCCTAAACATTACTATGATTTTACACATACATTTGATTTGTGAACCCCATGTAGTTATGAGTTTTTCATTTTGTGACTTCTTGAGCACTTTCCCTGTTCATTTGTGACTGTTATTATCTCCTAAGATACAGTGTTTTATTAACATGGTGCAAGGAGGATCATAGAGAAACCAAAATATCCATTTTGATTATTCCGTGATATGAAGGATCATCTTCCAGAGTTTTGGCTTTGTATATTTTTTAAAAAATCTTTAAAATAATTAGTATAAAATGTGAATTACTAAGGGTTCTTTTCCCCTGATATATTTTCATTTCCGTAGTAGTCAACAAGATGCCGTATCAGTAGCAACTGAGACTTCAGAATCAAGCACTTCATATTTGCCTTCATCAGAAGGTGGAATTAGAGCATTGTGTGAGGTGAATAATGCTGAGAGTAGTTGTACAGAAGAAGGAAATGTTGACCTAAAAGATAAAGCACTGTAAGTATTTTACATGGTAGGATTTTGAAATTTGTTTTCAAAATTTTGATAATTTATTATCATTTAAAAAATGATAATAATGTTGCTTCCTTTAGGAATTAGGAGAGGACTGTAGACCATTTAATATGTAATTGTACTGTGGTCTTAATGACATTAAGGTTTTTCACTTTATATTTCATTATAGAAAGATTATCTTAGTGATACGAGTTATAGCAAACTGGTAACTTATGATGAAATTCTAAAATAATTTGGAAGCCAAATATTTGCTATGAGATTTAACTTTTACTTGGTTTGAGTTATTTTTCATACCTGTTGTCAAAGTAGTAGATTTTGATATTGATGACTTTAAAGAGATTATGTATTATGTTTTCTAGTATGAAAATACTGATTAAATTGATATCTTCACTAAAAACAATAAAAGCACCACAAGAATCTCCCTTTGAAAAGATATCTCAGAAGTTCAGACTTCCTTTTTATCTCCTCCATAACTCCTCATATGGGCTTAAAAGTTTAGTTTATGAATTTTTATTTTCAGTAAAGCATAGTCACATTGAGAATCAAACTTTTTTTTTTTAAAGATGATTTTAAAATTTATTTATTTATTTTTGGCTGCGTTGGGTTTTCGTTGATGCACGTGGGCTTTCTGTAGTTGCAGTGAGCGGGGACTACTCTTCCTTACGGCGCACGGGCTTCTCATTGTGGTGGCTTCTGTTGTTGCGGAGCACAGGCTCTAGGCATGTGGGCTTCAGTAGTTGTGACATGTGGGCTTCAGTAGTTGTGGCACGCAGGCTCAGTAGCTGTTTCTTGCAGGCTCTAGAGCGCAGGCTCAGTAGTTGTGGAGCACGGGCTTAGTTGTTCTGCGGCATGTGGGATCTTCCCAGACCAGGGCTTGGACCCCGTGTCCCCTGCATTGGCAGGTGGATTCTTAACCACTGCGCCACCAGGGAGGTCCCAGAGAATCAAACTTATTTTTTTAAATAAAAATTTAAACTAGTCTTTGGAATAGGCAATATATTCCTGTGGTTCAAACATCCAAAAGTGTAAGAAGGTATAGAGTGAAGTATCCCTCCTGTCATGTCCCCATTTACTCTAACAAGTAACCAGTGTTATTTATTTCTTAGTCTTTCAGAGATTTAAAAAAAAAAGACATTAAAGCTAATACAAATACATAAAGTTTATATATATCTTACTCTTTTTAAAACCCTAATGGTAGCATAGTATAATACCATTTTGTAATTTTTTTATCTTATATCGTCATATCTTTACTTAAAGACCTTTATTCTTTTTATAGTTGCATAGTGTTCTGTTGTATGGATGAATCACACTTCATATTATCGGTGCCCTGTTGATGGCTATATATGTTGTTTTTACAAACAATGCTTAGAAACTTATACCTCTGTCCTTTCACCTTTGTGCCAGTCTATTTGTAGGGAAAGTTCCTAAAATGAAATTGCTAGCCCAAAGGACACATTTGTATGTGAGTGTGTGTACATTTATACATTTATGATTTTGATAGATACTTCCAAAATGCTCTCCATAGGAGTTACTCTAGTTTATATTCCCACTAACAGTGTAAGAAATGGCTCCCTACCAACAGTGTTATTAAACTTGGATTTTTGCTAGTCTTGATAGATTATAAAATAAAATAATATCACAGTATAGTATATATACCCCAGTCCTCCTTTTCTGACAGGGGTAGATAATTCTTTTTTTTTTTTCCCTTCAGTTGCTTACTTAAAAATTTTCTAACCTAAGGAAAAGTCAAAAGAACAATGAACATCAGTATATAATTCCCCTTAGATTCTCTGATTCTTAATATCTTTTCACATTTGTGCTTGCTCGCTCTACTTCTTTTTTTTTTCAATCTTTTTTTTCTTTCTTGGCCGTGCTGTGCGGCATGTGGAATCTTAGTTCCCCAACCAGGGATCGAACCTGCACCCACTGCGTTGGAAACACGGCGTCTTAACCACTGGACCGCCAGGGAAGTCCAGCTCGCTCTACTTTTAATTTGTACATTTCTTCCTGGGAGTGAAGCTGAGCATCTCTTCACATTTAAAACCTATTTTTTTTTGTTTTTTTGTGAGTTCGTATCCTTTGTCCAGTTTTCTAATGAGTTACTGGTATTGTTCTGTAGGAGGTCTTTACATTTTAGAGAGGTTATTAGCCTTGTGATATGAGTTGTAAAACATGTTTTCTTGGTTTGTAGTTTGACTTATGACATATGTTTTGGACATGTAAAAGTTTTTGATTTTTATGTTGTCAGATCTCTCTCCTTTTTTTTTTTTTTTCTTTTATGGCTCCTGATCTTTTAATCAAGTTTTAGAAAGGCTTACTCTACCTCAAAGTTACAAAAGAATTCATTCATGTTTTCTCTATGGTTTCACTTAAATCTTTGATTCATTTAGAATATATTGTGAGTACAGTGCAAGGAATGGAGCTAATTTTATTTTATTTCCCAGTATTACTAGTTTTCCCATCACTGTTAATTTAACATTTATTTTAAAAAATATATTATTTTTGTGGTCATCTTATTCTATTTTGAAATGACAACTTTATTGTATACTAAAATCATGTATTTTGGAGTCATCATCTCAGTTTTCTTTTGTGTTTCATTTATCTTTTATTCATGTGTTAGTACCACAATATTTTAATTATTGCTGCTAAGTAGTATATTTTTAACATCTGATAAAACAAATTAGTTACCCTTCATTGCTCTTCTTGTTCAGTCTTCTTTGCTACGTTTATTGTAAGCTTAAAGGAGTTCTTTTCTAGCTGTGAATGGATTTTTAAAGAATTTTCCAGAATTTCTTTTGAATATGCCTGCATGTTGGTACAATTTAAATAATGTTAATTTTCTAGGGAAACTGGTCAAACAGGAAGTATTAAACCGAAGACAAGAGGACGACTCCAGAGACCTAAACCCAATTTATCAAGGGCAGTTGGGAAGAAATCAGTTCTTTCACAAGGGAAAACAGATACAGAGAACAAGAGTTTACATACAGAAACTTCAGTTGAAAAGGTATGGAGTAAGAGACTTAATGGAGATTAAAATTATAAAGTATTTTTTCTAAATAGTTGGGAATAAAAATGTTTAACTTATAATTACGAAGTAATGTTACCAATAGTAAAGCCAAGGTATGAGAACTTCAAACATTAATATTAAATTTGTCTTACTAGTCTCATGTTGTATACATTTTCTTTAGAATATAGGATATATCATTTCGAACATCCTTAGCAGTAACAAATATATCTTTTGTTTACTTATATAAAATATTTATTCAAAATATTTTTTAAACCAGCTATAATAAAATTATAACCACAACCCTCTTATCTATATACAGAATATTCCTCTGTTTGTCCTTCATAAACTTTATTTCTCTTTTTATGGAAGTAAACATTTTTGTAGTTTTTAGCCATATATAATATTTAAAACATTTTTCTCTGAAACTATCCATTTACCTTTCTTGGGGTTAATTGATCTTTTTAATAGCTGCATCAGGTTAACATTATTATTAATTTACCTAACCATTTCTCTAATGTTTAGGTTGTTTCCATTTTTTTAACCCTTGTAAATAAAAGCAAACAATTTTGTAAATAGGCAAAGAATAAATTTCCAGAGGTGGTGGGATTAATGTGCCAAAGTATTTTAAATATTTTTTGGCTCTTGTTAGGAAGTGTCAAACTGTCAAAAAAAGGAATCTTGGGAATTCCCTGGAGGTCCAGTTGTTAGGACGCTTTTACTGCCTGGGCCCGGATTCGATCCCTGGTCGGGGAGCTAAGATCCCACAAGCCCCGTGACCAAAAAAAAAAAAAAAAAAAAACCAGGATCTATTTACATTGCTTTAAGCATTAAATGAATGTTCCTGTTTCCTTGTATCCTTGCCAGCATTATATTGTTAAAAATGTTTTGTTTTTGCTAAAATAATTTTTAAAATTTTATTCTTTTTTCCTTTTATGTGAAATCTTTTAAATCTTAATAATATAACTATAACTATATTATTATAATCTTATGAGATGTTTTTAAATTCTAGAAGGTTGGGAAAATACAGATTCATGTAAAAGTTAAAACAAAAGTTAATTTTATTATCTACATGCAACCAACATTTTAGACTATATCCTTCCAGCTTTTCTTTTACATTCTTGAGTAGTAGTATTAATTCACTTTTGTATCCTTCTCTGGTATTTTAACATTTCATAAATATATTTCCATATCATTAAATATCTTTTGAAAACATGGTTTTTAGTGACTTCATAATATTCTATCAATGGGTATAACTGAATTTATTTAACCGTTTATTTATTATTGGATATTTTGTCAGTTTACAGTGTTTGCTGTTTTGCATAATGTTCCAGTGAACAACTTTGTACTTAAATCTTTGTCTAGATATTTTTTTAGAGTAGAGTCTTAGAAATGATATTACTGGGTCAAAGAATATGAACATTATTAAAGTTCTTGATCCATGTTGGCAAAAGGCTTTCCAGAAAGGACATACCAATTTGTGCTTCTATCAGTGACGTATGAGATTATATGTTTAAAAGGTTCTCATCTGCCTTTATGATTTTAACAACTCTCTTTTAATAATTAGAAGTACAAAAAAGTGAAATTTTATTGTTTTAATTTCCATTTATTTATTTATTACAAAGTTTGAACTTTATGTTAAGTAGATTAAATATAAAAAATTAAATTCGTAGAATCATATGGAAAAGGATAAAATGAATACACTTGGTATTTCTGGAATGGAGAATAAAGAGAAAGAGAATCCAGAGGCTGATACTGCATCTAAGTAAGTATTTAGGAAATAGAATAAAAATAGTAACTCTTAGGAATGATTGTAATGACTTATTTTCTACTTAATGTCTGCATTTTATTTTCAGCTAGTGTATTTAAGTCCATTTTTAACTATAGGGATTGTTGAAACATTTTAATAATGATCTTTATGCTTGGTATTGTAGAAATAAATTATAGTATGGATCCACTGGTGAGCAATTACATTTCTCCCTCAACTTCCTAACAAGATTTTAACAAAGTCTTGTTAGATGAATTAATGGTTAAGATATATGTTTCTGGATAATTTTATTTATAGCAAGGGGTTTCCAAAGGGAATATTTAGGGGAATTCCCTAGTGGTCCAGTGGTTAGTGCTCCATGCTGCTACTGCTGGGGGCACAGGTTTGATCCCTGGTTGGGGAACTAAGATCTCGCATGCTGCGCAGTGCGACCAGAGAAAAAGGGCGGTGGGGAATCTTTAACTTAGAGTAGAGATCTAGAATAGGCCTGCTCCAATATAAATCTGAACCAGTGGATTCTGGACTGTATGTTTATTCCATAATCTGTGTCCAGTGCCCTGGAGGTGTACACAATGGTGTCCTGGGGAATAGTATTCCATGCTTGTCAGGTATAGATTTTTCCAATTTTGTGGTGACAATTTGATTTTAAAATGCTTTTTTTATAGTCATGCTTTTAGGGCTATGTCTGTTCTAGAGGGTTAAGGTATAGAGGTGTGTGTTTCTTTGAGGGTGCTCTTAAAGACACTTGTGAATTATTTTTTTTTTTAAACATCTTTATTGGAGTATAATTGCTTTACAATGGTGTGTTAGTTTCTGCTTTACAACAAAATGAATCAGTTATATATATACATATGTTCCCATATCTCTTCCCTCTTGCGTCTCCCTCCCTCCCACCCTCCCTATCCCACCCCTCCAGGTGGTCACAAAGCACGGAGCTGATCTCCCTGTGCTATGCGGCTGCCTCCCACTAGCTATCTACCTTACGATTGGTAGTGTATATATGTCCATGCCTCTCTCTCGCTTTGTCACAGCTTACCCTTCCCCCTCCCCATATCCTCAAGTCGTTCTCTAGTAGGTCTGTGTCTTTATTCCTGTCTTACCCCTAGGTTCTTCATGACATTTTTTTTTTCTTAAATTCCATATATATGTGTTAGCATACGGTATTTGTCTCTCTCTTTCTGACTTACTTCACTCTGTATGACAGACTCTAGGTCCATCCACCTCATTACAAATAGCTCAATTTCGTTTCTTTTTATGGCTGAGTAATATTCCATTGTATATATGTGCCACATCTTCTTTATCCATTCATCCGATGATGGACACTTAGGTTGCTTCCATCTCCGGGCTATTGTAAATAGAGCTGCAGTGAACATTTTGGTACATGTCTCTTTTTGAATTCTGGTTTTCTCAGGGTATATGCCCAGTAGTGGGATTGCTGGGTCATATGGTAGTTCTATTTGTAGTTTTTTAAGGAACCTCCATACTGTTCTCCACAGTGGCTGTATCAATTTACATTCCCACCAACAGTGCAAGAGTGTTCCCTTTCCTCCACACCCTCTCCAGCATTTATTGTTTGTAGATTTTCTGATGACGGCCATTCTGACTGGTGTGAGGTGATACCTCATTGTAGTTTTGATTTGCATTTCTCTAATGATTAGTGATGTTGAGCATTCTTTCATGTGTTTGTTGGCAGTCTGTATATCTTCTTTGGAGAAATGTCTATTTAGGTCTTCTGCCCATTTTTGGATTGGGTTGTTTGTTTTTTTGTTATTGAGCTGCATGAGCTGCTTATAAATTTTGGAGATTAATCCTTTGTCAGTTGCTTCATTTGCAAATATTTTCTCCCATTCTGAGGGTTGTCTTTTGGTCTTGTGAATTATTTTGTATTCCAAATGGTTTACTTATTTATACCTGGGAGAAGAGAATACTGAAGACAAGCATGTATGTGATATACAAGTAATTATGTGACTTCAGAATAACCATTGATTTTATTCCTTTGTAATTACTCTAGTTTGAGTGAAAAAATTTGTCTGCAGGAAGATGATCAACTAAAGGCTTTCAGACCTGCACGCCTAATGAGGGGCTTATTGCAAAGGCCAAAGCCAAATGTAGGTAAAGCTGCTGAAAGAAAAGAAACTGTTACATCACAGGAAAAAATTGGAGCCAGTGTAGAAAAGAATGAAAATGAGTCCTGTATCGATAGAGATGTAAGTACTCTGATGCCCTCCAGTTTTTTGTTAAACAAATACATAAGCCTCCTTTCATCCCCCTTTGTAAACAGCAGTACTGTATACGATTATGTATATTGTTCTTTAAATTTAATGCCCAAATCTCATAGCCAGCAGCTTTGCTAATTGTGAAGGCACTTAGCTCTCAGCTCTGTGGATTTTAAGCATTTATATGATGAATCATCTGCTTTCACCTTACTCATGTTTGGACTTGCCTTCCCCCATCACTCAGCAGGTGTTTGAATTCTACTTCCCTTCTGAAAATATAGCTATGTATATGAATTTTAATACTGACTTAAACAAAATAAAATGTTAAAAGCTCCCTACTAAAATATTCCAACAACAAAGATGATAAATTTTAGATTATTTACATAGTAACTGGTCTTTGTGATAAGAGTAAGAGTTGGCATTATTTGAGATTTGAATTTCTTCTATTATGATTCCCAGGGTCTATAATGTGATTGTAATAATCAAAAAGATTTAGAAAGATAGACCCCAAGGGATAATTTTAACAGATCAGACTGAAGCAGTTACTTGCTTTCGGATTAGGAGGAAAAGAATGGGGGCTTTGAGATGAGGTAAAAGGTGTGGCTTGTGAAATTTCCTATATCTAAAGAACAAACATTAAAAAGTGCCCCTTAGGAAATTCCCTGGTGGTCCAGTGGTTAGGACTCCGTGCTTCCACTGCAGGGGGCCCGGGTAAGATTCCGCAGGCTGCACATCGTGGCACCACTCCACACCCCTGTCAAAAAAAAGTGTCTCTTGAATATCATTTTATAATTTTGAAATGTTTACCATTTTCCTTGTACTCAAGTCGTACATAATTTTCAATGAAGTCTTTTATAAATGTGTGTTACATTGTGAGACCTAAAACTTTTTTAAAAATGTATTTGTTATTAAGATTCCTGAACAAATAGAAGATCAGGCATGTAAAAATTTTGATTGTGAAGACATCACATCACAATCTGAAAAAAAAGATACTTCTTTTCAAAATGTGCAGTCAGATGAGCCCAAGGCTCTTAATGAATGTCTGAGGTAAGCATCATCTTATTAATGATATAATAGTTGAATTATGTGTAAAGTTTTAGAAATTCTTAATCATTTTTTAAAAATAGCAAATCAGACTGATTTTGTTATCTGTATATCAAGTTACATAATATTTACAAGTGTAAATTCACCTTTCAAGGCAGTTTATCTCATTGCCTTCGTGTTGATTTCTCACTTTTTGGTGTTTTGATGAATTGATTTACCCATCGCAAATTAAACCTTGAGTTAACATGGAGAGTATTATCACTTCACATGCATAGTAAATTACATGTTTATATCCAGATGTGAAAATGCTACTTACTTTCTTAATATTTGTTTCTTTGGGATTAGATTGATCACATATTACCTTTATTTAAGGTTTATGTAAATTTTAAGTAAAACTCATACTTCCCATAGTCAAAGCTCTCTGAATTTGTTGTTTCCCCTCTGCAGGATATTAAACCAGATCAACGGAATTATTAGTGTGCTTTTAAAACTTTTTTCCTTTTGGGAATATTCAATGCACAGAAGTACTGAGAACAGAATAACAGACTCCCATGTACCTACTATCTAGTTTCAACAATTATTTATATTTTACCAATCTTTACATTTAAAGTCTGGCCTATTGTATACTTTATTACAGCTGTATGAGCCTGTTTAAATACTACCTAACCTGAGAGTGAAAGCTAGGTTTCCTGAACTACTCAAAAGATCTTTATTTGAAGACAGAAAAATTCCTTTATTCCTCTCTTCTTTCTCTATTCCTTTGTACCCCCTCCCTACACCCCCAGCCTATTTTACTTCTCTGCCACACAAACTCTGGGTAGAAGCCTGTACAACTGCATTACTGCATTGTTGCATATCTCTGATACAAATATTAATTACAGATAGCTCACAATTTGGATATTTTGTTTGTATTTTTTTAGTTTAAACCAGACTCCATTTTCATGTGGCTTAGTAGAAAACCAAGTTTTCCCTGAGTGGCCTTTGGGTTTTAGAACCCTGCTGGATTGTTCATAACTAATATCCAGTCTGATATCAACAACTTTCCTCTCCAAAGGCAGTGACCTTTCTGGCCTTTGAATCTCCAGTATTCACAGAAACAATTCTAAGATTCTGTGTTTTATCAAATCATATTCCTGTTTATATCCAGTAGGCAGTTTCCCTCCTCCCCAGTCTCAAACACTTTGAACTGTTCAAGATGCTATGTAAGAAACTGAAAGAAGAGAAATATCTACCCAAGAAAAGGGCCTCAGAGGTCAAAATCTTAACCAGTCACTAAGTACTCTTTCATTCATTTGTATATTTTTATTGGTTTTACTCTATTATTATGATAAAGCACAAAGCAGAGCATGCTGCTGCTTTTTTGAAGAACAAGGTGCTTATACTAGATAGTGATTGTTGTGTGCCCAGTAGCATTCAACAGACTGCAAAAACAGACTGTTGTTGTTTATTTACTCTTTTCTTTCATTCCCACAATGTATTATGAAATCACAAGCTTTTAGAGAAGTGACTGTACAGGAAATCTCATTTTTAATTGTTTTTAAAAAGTGAGGAGGGGCAGACCTAGTTTTTAGTCATAAGACTGTACCTTATTCAAATTATACCTCCACCCAGCTATTTGAGATCCTGGTTAGTTCTGGCCATATAAATGAGTTCGTTAACTCTTACAGCAAGACATATGTCTGGATAAAGGAGAGTAGGAGCAAAAAGGTAGGAATAGCAGCCACAGATTGGTCTAGCTCCGATGTAGAGGACTTGGAGAGTCTTTCTCAGCCAGTATTTGCCAAGGATGATGTGGATGACAATTAGAAAGAGACTATTTAGGCCTGATTAGCTGCTACTCTAATTGACCTTATTGATAGATTTCTCTGTATATATGTCTCTATATAATAAATATATTTAATTTTTAAAAAAATTTACTGTAATTTCCAAGGATAGAATTTTTTCTGTACTTTAATTTTTAAATTTTGCCCAGAGATTCTTGGTGCTTCATTAATTTTTTTTTTTTAATTAGAGAATTCCTGGTTTTTCAGTAGTGATTTCTCAACCATATCTCTTCAGTTGGCAGTCTAGTTTACAATTTGATTGTGTATCTTTTTTTTTTAAATAGTATTCAAGAGGATAATAAAGCAAATAAACAGGTTCAAATTCTGAAGACTCGATTTCAGAAACCAAAGCCAAATATAAGAAGAAGAACTGGAAGAAGAGAAATTTTCTCAAAGGAAGAAGAGGTACCAAAGGAGGTTCTTGCCTCTGAGGAGATGACAACAGCTTTGAGAGAAACTGCAAGATTGGAAACCTCACCAAGGGAAAAGGTACCTGTGGAGACTAATACTGCTAAGGAAATGGAGTCAGATTTAAAAGAAACTGAAAGGAAAGATATCTCTCCCAGGGAGAAAATACCAGGAATGATTGATGTCACTGTGGAAATGGAGACAGATTTGAGAGAGACTGGAAGAGAGATTTTCCCAAGGGAGAAGATAACAAAGGTGACTGATGCCACTGAGGAAAGAGAGACAGATTTGGAAGAGACTGAACGAAGAGAAATATCCCTACAGGAAAATGCCCCAGAGGAGGTCGATACTATTGGTGAAGTGAAGACAGGTTTGAAAGAAACTGGAAGAGAGATTTCCCCGAGGGAGAAGATACCGGAGATGATTGATGCCGCTGAGGAAGTAGAGACAGATTTAGAAGAAACTGAAAGAAGAGAAATACCTACACAAAAGAAGTCCTCAGAGCTCAAAACTATAGATGATGAAATGGAGACAGATTTGAACAAAATTGGAATAGAAATTTCCCCAAGGGAAAAGGTACTAGTGGGGATCAGTGCCACAGGGGAAAGGGAGATTGATTTGGAAGAAACTGGAAAAAGAGACATTTCCCTGATGGAAAAGGTATCAGGAAAGATGACTGCCATTGAGGAAACAGAGGCAGATTTGAAAGAAACTGGAAGAGAAATTTCCTTTAGGAAAAGCCGATCAGAAGAGATCAGTGCTTCTGAGGAAAAGGTGGCAGATTTGGAAAAAACTGGAAAAATAGACATTTCTCTAAGGGAAAATGAACCAGAGGAGACTGGGACCTCAAGACAAACTGAGTCAGATTCATTGCAGAGTGGTAGTGGTGACTGCAGTGCTGTGCCTTCACTAAATATTAAAGTATGTATTTTTCTGTCCTTTAAAAATATTTTTTTGAATACTTTTTCAGAGAGAAAAATATCAAAATAATTCCAGGATTATTGCCCTTAAGTCCAACAACATTTAAAGTCTCTAAAAGCATAATGTCTTTCCCAGCCCTAAATTCTGTGTTTCAGGACCTTAAAGAAATTATATATTCTTTTTTTTTTAATAATTGGAAACATTTTATAATTGTAGAAAAGTTACTGTTCTTAACTGTTCTTAGTTTAAAGTTACTCTTAGATAAAAGAAATACAAGAGATTGGACTGAATTTGTGCTAATTCTAGTATGAACATACACTGGAATTATTTCTTTTGACCCTATCTGTATCAGTTTTTCTCTTTATTTCCTGTCCCACCCCACTTCGCTCCACTTTTAAAAGTTCATCTTATTAAAAGTTTCCAGTTAATTGAAGTTGAAGCAATTCTAACATTTTCCAGTTTTCTAACTTTTTTTTGGATAGGTAATGGCATTTGTAGTTTGGAAAAAACATATAATAATATGCAATATAGAAAGAAGAGTTTTCCAAATTCTGTGTTTTAGCATTTGTAAATTAAATTTTATTTTACTTAAAAATTAAAACCCCCCAAACTTCTGGATTTTTAAAAACAGTGTGAAGAATATAGGTGCTTAAGGAATATTTTATATGTGCTGATTTATTTCCAGGACATTAGCAGTGAAGTACAATCCGTGGTGGATGTATCTGTAGAAGAAAAAAGAAATTCTGAAAAGGAAATATCAAGTCAGTTGAGTCATTTGAACATTTCTTCACAGACTTCTGAACTTGATAAAATAGAAGACCAGAGGATGCGATCTCCAGATGTTCCAGAGCAGTTTTCAGATATTAATTTAAGGTACAAGTATATAGGTCTGTGTGCTTGTAAAGAGGAAGCATATAAAGTTATATTTGCAGATTATGTTAAACTAAATAAGGTTTTAAGACATATCATCTATAGCATAGTGTTGAAAATTTTAAGCTGGTTTGGGGAAGACTGGGAGAGATTTGAGGTCCTTCTGACAGTAGATTGTGAGAATTACTAACATACAAAATTGTGTACAACACATACTTTTAAGTCAGTACAGGTGTGACAAACCTGTATTTTCTTTGTGCGAAGATGATGTAATTCCTAGGCTTATACCTGGATTGTACCACTCATGTTTTTCAGGATCTACCAAATAGTCTGATCTGTTTTCCTGTTAAGAATTAGAATTAAATATTTACTGCCAGTCTCTAAGGTTGTGCTAAGACTCCGCTCCCACTGCCCCTTCATTTCATCCTAAAGCTTGATAATCCTTGTTCCAAAAGCAAATCTCTTCCTCAAGAACAGAAGCCATTTGAAGTGAAACCAGCACCTTTTGTGAGAAGTAGATTCAAAAGACCAAAACCAAACTTAGCAAGAGCAGCTTCAAAAAGAGAGACTATAGAAGCAGAAAAACATGCACCTGGGAAGAAAGTGGAAGCTGATAAAAAAGGGACTGTTGTGATACAGCAGAATGGGGAACAAATGAGAACTCTCCCTTCTCAACGTGTGAGTGTTATTTAAGATGGAGGTTTTCTGTTTTAGTTATTATAATTACTAAGGTAAAACACTCGGAATTAAAAATTCACAAATATTTCCTTATGTAATTTTTGCTGTGTGTGATATTGGTGCTGTACTTAATGTACCTCATTGTTCCATGTGGTTTGTGTAAGAATCTTGAACCTCTGATGGTGGGCAAATGTGTCATGGAAAGGATTTTAAGAGGCCCAGGCTCTAGTTCAAGTTCTGACCTTTATTCATTATGTGACCATAGCCAAATGATGCAACTAGTTTCTTCACAGAAAAAATGAGAATGAGAGTCCATCTTTACTTCACTCTGTTGTGAAGGTGAAATAAAAAGTTAAAAGCTTGATATGAGTTAAAAGGAGATTATTTTATTTACTTGATTAACTTGGTCTATAAGAGATTAAGATGTGTGATACAGCATCAAAAACCTTGAAATGAAACGTTAACACTCATAAGTTGAGCGTTTAAACATATGAAGTACTTTTTTGAATTAAAGTTCTTCTTTTACATCTTAGCTCAGTTCTTACTGTGCTTGAACATTTGTACTTTTTCCTCCTAATCTTATGTTTAAAAAGGATAAATCATGGGAATTCCCTGGTGGTCCAGTTGTTAGGACTCTGCACTTTCACTGCCGAGGGCCTGGGTTCAGTCCTTGGTTGGGGAACTAAAATCCCACAAGCTGCGAGGCATGGCCAAAAAAAACAAAAACAAAAACCCCACCACTTTCATTTATTTATTTTATTTTATTTTATTTTATTTAATTAATTTATTTTTTGGCCATTCCATGTGGCATGTGGGATCTTAGTTCCCTGACCAGGGATTGAACCTGTGCCCCCTGTGGTGGAAGCACAGTCTTTTTTTTTTTTAATTTATTTTTTGGGTTGCATTGGGTCTTCGTTGCTGCGTGTGGGCTTTCTCTAGTTGCGGTGAGCAGGGGCTACTCTTCGTTGTGGTGCGTGGGCTTCTCATTGCGGTGGCTTCTCTTGTTGCGGAGCACGGGCTCTAGGTGCACGGGCTTCAGTAGTTGTGGCATGCGGACTCAGTAGTTGTGGCGCACGGGCTTAGTTGCTCTGCGGCATGTGGGATTTTCCTGGACCAGGGATTGAACCCGTGTCCCCTGCATTGGCAGGCGGATTCTTAACTACTGTGCCCACAGGGAAGGCCTAAGCGCAGAGTCTTAACCACTGGACCGCCAGGGAAGTACCCAAAATCACGTTTTATTGATTATTTTAAATGATTATAAAAATTGCAAATTGGGAAAAATATATCATCTAAAAAGTGAGAGTCCTTTATAATATTCCATCTTTCCCTGCCAAGTTAGTCCATCTCTCCCTCCCAAGTTAGCAATTTTGAATATGTCCACCTAAACTTTTCTGTATAGATACTTATTTATATAAATAATAAAATGTGCGGGTATTTATTTTCATTGTTTTACAAAAATGGCATCATATCCTGCCTTCTGATTTTTTTTTTACTAAACACAGTATTGTGAACATCTTTTTTTTTTTTTTAATAATTTATTTATGGCTGTGCTGGGTGTTCGTTGATGCACACGGGCTTTCTCTAGTTGTGGCGAGCGGGGGCTACTCTTCGTTGCGGTGCAGGGGCTTATTGCAGTTGCTTCTCTTGTTGCAGAGCATGGGCTCTAGGCGCATGGGCTTCAGTAGTTGTGGGCTCAGTAATTGTGGCACATGGGCTTAGTTGCTCCGCAGCATGTGGGATCTTCCCGGACTAGGGCTCGAACCCATGTCCCCTGCATTGGCAGGCAGATTCTTAACCACTGCGCTACCAGGGAAGTCCATGAACATCTTTTTGGATCAGTATATAGAAATTAAACTTCTTTTAAATGACTCTGTACTGTTTCATTGTAAAGAAATTATAATTTATTCAGTTCCCTACTGATTTGTCTTGTTTGCAATTTTTTGTTTTTCCTTTTCTTTTTCTTTCCTTTTTTGGGGGGCTATTATATTGCTGTAATAAATATCCTTGTGTATAATTTTCTAGATAGTTCTTTGAGTGTTTTTATAAGATATATTTCTAGAAGTAGAATTGCTGGAAATTAAAATTCTTGATAGATATTGCCCTGGTGTCTACAAAGACCATATCAGTTAATTTTTCTAACAGTTTATTAAAGTTTCTATTTCCCTATACTTTTACCAACCCTCGATGAAATTTTTTTTTTCTAATCTACCTTCTAGGATGTGGCTTCCCTAATGGCATCAACAGAAAAAGACAAATCAGATCACAGTCAAGAGGAGGCTGTGATATTACCATATGTACAGACTGAAAAGGACCTTTCCCCTTCGAGTTCTTGTGAACCTATAGAGGAGTCTCAGTCTACACAAGCCCAGGAAAAGGAATTAGTTGTCTCTATGGGGTAAACAGTGATAGTTTTATTAAAATCTAAAATGGGAGAATTATTTCAAATAGTTCTTCATTTCTTTTTAAGAAATGTGTTAATGTATTTTGAAAGTGAGTATCAAGAATACTTGGCTTATTTTTATTCATATGGCCTAAAATACAAAATCAGGTTGAGTTCAACACCTTTTAACACTTGCCTGCTTATATTCACTGTTAGCTGCTTAAGATCTTATACAAAGCAATGCATTTAAAAATATATGTATATAAGGTATGTATTCATTACCTTTTTAAAAATTGTAGTAAGATACATATAACATAAAATTTACTATTTTAACCATTTTTAAGTGTACTGTCCAATGGCATTAAGTACATTCACATTGTTGTACACCATTACCACCATTCATCTCCAGAACATTTTTCTTCCCAAACTGAAACTCTGTACCCATTAAACAATAACTTCCCATTCCCCCTACCTCCAGTCCCTGGCAGCCACCATTGTGCTTTCTATTACTATGAATTTGAATATTGTAGGTACCTCATATAAGTTCAGTACCTTTTGAGAATTGAAATAACTATTTTTTTATAAAATGAGGTATAATCAGAAGGTAATTTAATTTTCCTTTAATGTACAAAATATTTTTACAGAGTTTATTGGATTCAAATTTTATATTTTTATAGTAGTTTTCATCTTTTTACAATCAAGCTTTCTCTCTTTTCTCCTGTCCCCTTTTCTAGGACTTATCATATAAACACTTGTGAACAAGAAATGAAGGAAAGCGCTATCCAAACTGCTCCACCAGTAAGGGGCCGACTTCAGAGACCCAGTCCAAACTTAAGAAAGGTTGGACAGAGGCAAGTAATAGAAAAAAATGAAGCCAAAGAAACAATTAAGGAAGAAAGGACACTACAAAAAGATGAAACTAAAAAATTCCTGACTGTGGTGAGTTATTGCTATGTAATTAAATCAAGCTTCTTAATGCATATTAAAATATCAAATGGTAGCTCAGACTTGGCTTAGAATATGGGCATCTGATACTTACTCTACTTCATACATAGCGTGTCTAGTTTTGTTTCAGATTTACCATTGTAGATTTTTTTTTTTAATGAAAATAGATTTTTTTTTCTTAACTAATGAACCTATTCATTGTGAAAATGTTCAATCAATACAAAATAATATAATAATTACCCCTAGTCTCACCACTCTGAGGTAACCACTGAAAACCTTTTGACATATCTTACCGGATATATCTCCATGCATGCATGTGTGCATACTCATGTAAATTTAAATAATAAAATCATTGTAATCATGTTATTTTGTGACTTACTGTTTTTCACTTATTATATTAAGTGGCTTTCCATGTCATGAAATACGGAGATACATCATTTTTAACTGCTGTGTAACATACTGCTATTTGGAATGACAGTTTAACCAATCTCTTATTGATGGATCTTTTGATATTAGAAACAAATCTAAGTAGTTTAATGCCCATTTCAACAGATCTTGTTTTTCTGTCCTTTTCTCTACCAAGGGAAAATCTACATTTAAAATAAAGTGATTGTAATCCTTATTTGAACCACCCCCCCCAAATTAAAAAAAACACATTGAACTTTTTGGGAGGGAGGTTCACAACAGATGGTTATTGTAGTTTTTAAAGCATTATGTGAACATATTACTGCAGTAATCTTTGAAACTTTCTCTGTGAATAGGAAATTTTGTTTTGGGCAGCAAAACATGAACATTGCATACTCAAGTTTGAGACTTCATTTTAAAAAACTAAATACTTTTCTTTTTTATTATTATTAATTAATTTATTTATCACTGCATTGGGTCTTCGTTGTTGAGCATGGACTTTCTTTAGTTGCGGCGAGCAGGGGCTACTCTTCGTTGTTGTGCACGGGTTTCTCATTGCGGTGGCTTCTCTTTTGTGGAGCATGGGCTCTAGGCGCATGGGCTTCAGTAGTTGTGGCACATGGGCTCAGTAGTTGTGGCTCACGGGCTCAGTAGTTGTGGCTCACAGGCTGTAGAGCACAGGCTCAGTAGTTGTGACACATGGGCTTAGTTGCTCTGCGGCATGTGGGATCTTCCTGGACCAGAGATTGAACCCGTGTCTCCTGCATTGGCAGGTGGATTCTTAACTACTGTGCCACCAGGGAAGTCCCTAAATACCTTTCTTAATGATTAAAATATTTTAGGAGGTATGTTCTGTTGTTAAAAAAAAAAACAAAACTAATATAGTTTTGTATTTCAGCCAAATTCTCAAATTGCAATGGAAATTGAAGTTGTATCCTCCAAAGTTTCAGAAGGCAGAATGTATGAAAACCAGAGTCACGTTCTTTTAGAAAACCTTCATGTTAACAAAATAAATATTTCAGATGAAAAGACGAGGTGAGTTTGCTTTTAATCAGAAAAGCATAAAACATTTCAAAGATAAAGGTTGGATATCTGAATAATCGATTTTATGTAATTTTACATTTAGTAAGTTTTATGAAAGAAAAAAGTAATTATGAAACTAGAATAGTCTAAATCTGCTGAACAGCAAAGGGAGCCAGTGTGAAACAGGGGAAGAGAGGAAGAGTAGTGAGTGGGGGGAAGCGCAGATTATGTAGGACCATTGTAAGGATTTTGAGTTTTACTCTAAATGAGCCTTTAAAGACCAGTGACCTTTGAGGTCAGCCTTTCCTAATGCCTTCATTTATAATTGACTGTATGGATCTAGAGGATTTAAATGGCTTGCTCAAAGTAACATTGGCAGTTTAGTTTTTAAACTTAAGTTTTCAGGATTTATGACTTTAAGACTAGCAAATTCCTATAGTTTATAGGCAGAGCTTCCTGAAAGAAACTTTACATGTTTCAAGAGATTTTATGCTCAGCCTTTGCATTTTTAATGAGCAAGATCTAACTTTCAAATTTCCTGTATAGAAACCCATTACTCACCCACCCCTCTTTTTAAAATCTTTTCTGTTTATGAAGTTTATTCAAGCTTTTAGCTTTATCATGACTGATACTTCCTTCAGAGTATATATTCTGCATAATTTTAAGTTAGCTTATTCTTATGTCCAGCAGTTTCTTACCCCCTTTTAACCCCAGTAGCACGTTGAGCTTATATATATATATATATATATATATATATATAAAATTCTTAAGTACCATTGTAGAATCACACTTGATCGTAAGTACCTTATACTTAAGTTAAATATAACATGTTTTCCCAAATACATTAGCCTACACTGGAATGTATTAACCAGCATCATTACTTTGTTAGAACTTCCTGTGAACTTCCTTGGTATTTCACTGCTGGAAGAACTTAGCAGGATTGGAACATTTGGAAATGTAACTAACTACTTTCTCTTGTAGGTAATTTATTACAAACATTACTTAAGATTAGTCTTTAATACAGATTTTTCAGAGAACTTATGATCGATACTTACAGACCCAGTTTTTCTTTATAAGTATCCAGATTTATATTAGTTTTTTTTGTTTTTTTTTTTTTTTTAGCGGTACGCGGGCCTCTCACTGCTGTGGCCTCTCCCGTTGCGGAGCACAGGCTCCGGACGCGCAGGCTCAGCGGCCATGGCTCACAGGCCCAGCCGCTCCGCGGCACGTGGGATCCTCCCAAACCGGGGCACGAACCTGCGTCTCCTGCATTGGCAGGCGGACTCTCAACCACTGCGCCACCAGGGAAGCCCCTATATTAGTTTTAAACTTGCTAATTCAGATACTTGCCAGTTATTAAATATTTTCCAGGAAACCTTAAGGCAGCTGTTTGTGTTGCCTTGGGAGCTATGGCTACTGTATTGAATGTTAAAACCTTGTCTTTCTCTGATTTGGCAGATACAAATGGGTTATATTGAGATCCTTATGACACTGTTGTCAATAAACCCTTTTCTATGAAGTGACAGGCATGTGGTAGGAGAACAGACTCTAGCTTTCAAGCCTGCTCTTGAACTAGAAGGACCAGGGTTGTTGTGACCATTGTATATTTATTCATGCTTCAGAGCCCAGTTGAAGCATTTGTTTAAAGTGTCATTATGAAGTCCATCTTCAACTATTGACATTTTTGTTTTGTATCTAGTTATTTCTCTGAAAATTACTTAAAGTAGCATACAACGACATACCAGAATCAATGAATGAAAGTAAAAAAACGATTAAATATTATTGTGAAAGTATTCCCCAGGCTATATAGAAAATGGAAGTTATAAAAGCTTCTATGTTCTTTCTTTCATATCAGCATGTGTGGTTTCATTTTATATGTTTAGTTTTATAGCCTATTTATATATAGTCCTTCGCACATAGAATTGGTTTGTGCCCAAAAATTGTTTAACAGCAGATACATCAACAGGAATTCTGATTTTCGTTCTTCAACATGATTTGTATTTCATTCTAGACATGAACATAAAACGTATGTTTCTAGTCCACCACAAATGATAAGAAGCCAATGCCAAAAGGCTAAGCCATATTTGGGAAGAGCACAAGGTAAGAAAGAGGAATCAGGCATAGGAACAGACAGAGCAGATCAGAGTAAGGCAAGGAAGCCAGAAGATAATTTGCTGCAGCATGGAGATTCTGACACCCAGCTTCTTCCAAAAGTAAGTTTGAAAAAAATAATTTAGTAGTGGGCTCTATTTTATCAATATCATGAAGGAGAACATTAATAAAATAGTTTTGCCTTTTGTACTATAACTATTTTCATGAAAATTGATTGACTTTCCAATATTATGAAAGTTTAGAAACCAGTCACTTGTGTATATGTGTGTAAGCTTAGCGTTTTAGGCCAAACTACCAAACCAAATTACCATACAGGTTGTTTCCATGGTAATATTAATTGTTTCTTCTCAAATTTAAGGGAAAAGCTGAGTTTCTGACATCTCTGGAGATTTCAGCAAGAAAAGGTTCTGTAGGTTCCAAGGAGATTGGTTTGGCAAAAAAAGATGCTCAATCAGAAGTTGGACCATCAGGAAGTGTTGGAGAGAAAACCGTAGGCAATAATTCTATGTGTTCAGTTGTCGAAGAGCAGTATGTCAGTAAACCAGCAAGGTAAAGTTTTATTTAACAAGTACTTTCAGAATAGTAAATACAAGTAACTTATTCTTAATGGATGTCCTACTCTAACTTATTGATAGGGTAAAAAGATGGTTTGTTAACAGAAGTATTGGTTGTTTTTTATTGGCAGATCTGTTTCTTTCCCACTTTTGATTTTTATTTACTAAAATTTCCTTTTTTTATGATCTCAGAAAGATTTTTCTTTCCTACATTTAAAATTTCTGGGTGTTGAGTATATTAGACATGAGCAGAAGCCTGACGAAAGAGTAGTACATATTACCTAAATAACTAGGGTGCTGATTCAAATTGGAGTCACAAACACAAGTGAAGGGTACCTTTCTTCCACAGTTTTCAAGGAAAGTGGAAGGGACCCTAAGTTCTAAAAAATGTTGTTCTGTTGGATTTCCTCATTCTCCTTTTTTCTTTTGACCTAATCTGTTTACCCAATAGGATAAACAGTATCACTTTTTGGTCTCATATTCTGTATTTATTGGTCCAGTGTTCTTGATCCCATTTTCTTCTAACAATTTCCAGTGTTGTATTTCATCACCACTTAAATAGCAAGGGGGAAAAATGGCTCAGAATTTAAAACTTACTGTGAAAAATTTGTAGGTAGATAACTAATGTTTAACTTTGAGTGAGAAACTAAATCCTAACAGTAAATTCCGTTCATTCTTGTCGTAGCATTAGTGTTTGATAGAATGGGTGGCAGGCATTTTATATTAATGGCTTGAATTGAGATTTCACTTTATAAGTTGGGTTTTCATTAAAATTATCCTTATGCATGTAATGACTATGTCGCTATTTTGATTAAACCTCCAGCTCTCCACAACTGTTAAAAGAATCAAATTATTCTAAAATTGCTGTGGATCGAAGAACAGCTCTCTCTTCTGCCTCTGAATGTAAGATAGATCGTAGTGAAAGGAGAATGCGTCGAAAGATTAAACCAAACGTCCCCAAAGGGCGTGGATCAAAACGAATTCGGAGTAAGACCTCTAAGAAGGAACCTAGAGCTTCTAAGCCTGTGCTGGTGACTCTTCGAGCTTCCCAGGAAGAAGACGAAGATGATGCGGAAGACTTTGAGTCTGACTATGAAGAAGAAAGCTATCATCTTGCTCCAGAAGAAGTAAACAAAGCTCCAGTGTTTGTACCTGTTGGCCTCAGATCTCCTGAACCGGTTTCTGCTCAGATTGAAGAAACCATGGAAGAGGTAGTTTGAATTTTGAATCCTTGGAACTTTATCTTACTTGTTTTTTGCTTTCAGTGGATCATTATCTCTTCTCTTAGTGATTATTAGGATTTGAAGGTTATTAGAGTAATTTGTTTGGGGCCTGCTGCATAGCCTAGGAAATCAGTAGAAATAGGCTTGTGTGATCTGTGTTTACTCAGCCCCTGCAACCCAGGCCCAGCACAAGGTAATCAGTATAACAATACTGAGAGAAATCTAATTTCACTTGTATCTGGGGGCTACTTAATCTCCTTTCTGGTTAATTTTTAAAAAAAACAAAAAACTTGGCAGATGTTTTCTATTAACTCTTTGTGGTAAGCTCAAGTTAAGCTCTGGTTGGTAGAGAAGGTAGAAGGGACATATTTCTTTCTCTTTCTCTCTGTCTCTTTTTTTAAAATAAATTTATTTATTTTGTTTATTTTTGGCTGCGTTGGGTCTTCATTGCAGTGTGCGGGCTTCTCATTGCGGTGGCTTCTCTCGTTGTGGAGCGCGGGCTCTAGGTGCGCGGGCTCTAGAGCGCAGGCTCAGTAGTTGTTGCGCACGGGCCCAGTTGCTCCTTGGCATGTGGGATCTTCCCGGATCAGGTCTTGAACCTGCATCCCTTGCATTGGCAGGTGGATTCTTAACCACTGAGCCACCAGGGAAGCCCTCTCTCTTTTTTTAATTGTGGTAAATTACAGGTAACATAAAATTTACTGTCTTAGCCATTTTAGAGCCTACAGTTCAGTGGCATTAAGTGCATCCATCCACAGAACTTTTTTTCATCTTGAAAAACTACAACTCTGTACCTATTAAACAATAATTCTGATTATTCCCTCCTCTCTAGCCTGTGGCAACCACTTACTCTAGGTCCCTCATGTAAGTGGAATCATACAGCGTTTGTCCTTTTTGTGACTGGCTTATTTCACTGAGCATAATGCTTTCAAGGTTCATCTATACTGTAGCATATGTCAGGATGACTCTTTTTTTTTTTTTCTGGCTGCATTGGGTCTTCTTCTGGCTGCACACGGGCTTTCTCTAGTTGCGGTGAGCAGGGGCTACTCTTGTGGCAGTGTGCGGGCTTCTCATTGCGGTGGCTTCTCTTGTGGAGCACGGGCTCTAGGTGCGCAGGCTTTGATAGTTGCAGCACGTGGGCTCTAGGGTGCATGGGCTTCAGTAGTTGTAGTGCACGGGCTCAGTAGTTGTGGCTCGTGGGCTGTAGAGTGCAGGCTCAGTAATTGTGGTGCACGGGCTTAGTTGCTCTGCGGCATGTGGAATCTTCCCAGACCAGGGATTGAACCTGTGTCCCCTGCATTGGCAGGCAGATTCTTAACCACTGTGCCACCAGGGAAGTCCAGGATGTCCTTTTTAAGGGCTAAATAATATTCCGTTCAGTATATACAGTACCACATTTTGTTTATTCTTCTGTCAGTGGCCAGTTGGGTTGCTTCCAACTTTTGGCTATTATGAAGAACACTGCTATGTACATGGGTATACAAATATCTCTTCTAATCCCTGCTGTCAATTCTGCAAGTGGAAATGCTGGATAATATAGTAAATTGTAAATCAATGTTTAATTTTTTGAGCAACCCCCATACTGTTTTCCATAGCAGCTGCCTTATTCTACCATCTTATCAATAGTGTACAAGGGTTCTAATGTCTCCACATCCTTACTAACACTTGTTTTTTCTGTTTTTTTTTTTTTCTTTTTGATAGTAGTCATCCTAATGGATTTGAGGTAGAGGAACATATTACTTCAACTTACTTTTTTTTTTTTTTTTTTTTTTTGCGGTACGCGGGCCTCTCACTGTTGTGGCCTCTCCTGTTGCGGAGCACAGGCTCCGGACGCGCAGGCTCAGCGGCCATGGCTCACGGGCCCAAGCCGCTTTGCGGCACGTGGGATCTTCCCGGACCGGGGCACAAACCCGTGTCCCCTGCATCGGCAGGCGGACTCTCAACCACTGCGCCACCAGGGAAGCCTGTCAACTTACTTTATTATGAAAGCTCCTTACTCTTTTGCCTCTTGGTCTAACTTTGTAACTTCAAAGTTTTCTATTCTGCCTCAATTTTCAGTAACTTATTTTGCTTATAGAGCATCATATCTGAATCAGTTTTGTATTCATGGTAGATTCAAAAGCCATTTGAATTACAAATAGAATTCCAAACTCACCTTTTTTTATTCATTGTTAATAATACCATGCTAAATGTTATAAAGTTAGTTGGAATGGTTGAAGCTAAATAAAAATGATGTGAAGTGGTTTCTTGTAATTAAAGTTCAAAGTAAAGATAATGAATTTAAATTTTGGTTGAAACCAAGAAAAGGTAAAAGGAAAGTTAATTTTGTGCAAGGACGGCTGGTTACCACTGCATGAAAATTCATTTAGCTATATGTTTTGTATTTTACAATTTCTTTGGGTGAAAGGCAAATTGCTCGTGAAAACTAATACTAGAAATTAACTTCTGAAAATCAGGTTCTAGGATATATCCCTGAATTAATACAGAATGCCTTCCTTTTTTAAAAAATTTATTTTATTTATTTAGGCTGTGTTGGGTCTTCGTTGCTGTGCGCGGGATTTCTCTAGTTGCGGAGAGCGGGAGCTACTCTTTGTTGTGGTGCGCGGGCTTCTCATTGCAGTGGCTTCTCTTGCTGTGGAGAATGGGCTCTAGGCACACGGGCTTCAGTAGCTGTGGCACGTGGCCTCAGTAGTTGTGGCACACGGACCCTAGAGCACAGGCTCAGTAGTTGTGGCACATGGGCTTAGTGGCTCCGCGGCATGTGGGATCTTCCCGGACCAGGGCTTGAACCTGTGTCCCCTGGCATTGGCAAGCGGATTCTTAACCACTATACCACCAGGGAAGCCCCACAGAATGCCTTCTTAAATAGCATTGATTATAATAATTGAGCAAGGAAAGCTTAAATTGTATTCTTAATGGCCAGTTTACTAAGGCAGGGAAATTTGTTTATTTGTTAGAAAATGTCCCCTTTAAAAAGCGTTGAAATGCAATGGCATATTATTAAATCATAAAGGGATCTAAAATATTGATATATACTTCAACATGAACCTTGAAAACATTATGCTAAGTGAAAGAAACCAGTTAACAAAAAAATCACATATGATTCCATTAATATGAAATGTCCAAAATAGGAAAATCTATAGAGACAGAAAGTAGATCAATGGTTGCTTAGAGATTTGGAGATGAGGAGTTAAAGGAGTAGGTATAGGGTTTCTTTTTTGAAGTGATGAAAATGTTCTAAAAGCAACTATGTTGATGGTTGCATGTATCTGTGCTTCCATCACCAAAAAACATTGAATTATACAATTTAAATGGGTGAATTGTATGGAATGTAAATTATATCTAGATAAAGCTGTTAAAAAGATAAAGCTTTGAAACTGTGTAGTGCTTACAGAACCAACTTTCAGTTACCTAGAATATTCCCATTATCTCCCCAATCCCAGCTTTTCAGAAAATATTTTGTCTTTTCAAATCACTCGAACTTTTAAAATTCATCCCAGGCCTATAGGATATTAGCAAAGATTTTTCTCTAATTGCATCTGAGCAGACAGACACAGAACACATAGGTGTTACTATAATAAATGTCTCAAAGGTAGATTTTCAAACTTGACTGCTCAGTTTCTACTGAATCACAGTCTTTTATACTCATCTCTCTGTTAATAAGGGAATAGAAGCCAGACTCCCTTGTTTATAGTCTAGGAGATAAATTTTAGTGTTTTTAACCCCCAGACTGTAGGGATCTTTGAAATAAGCCTGCTAAATGAAGAGTAAATGTGAGTTGGACTCGTTATTTTACATGGCCATTCATTGCTATGAAGAATCATACAGGTTTTGGGGTTGTGGGAGTCATTGCCTTGGTGGGTCATGTGTATGATAAATCTTTTTAAGTGCTTTCAACTCATCTCTATGATAGCACTTGGAGCAGTGTATAGTTGATTACATGTCTGTGTTTCTTAGATTGTGAGTTCCTTGCAGGCAGGGACCGACTTGTCTTATTGAGCTTTGTATTCTTGTACCTGTAGCCCTCTAGTTTTTAGGAAGCATTTCATAAATGTTGACAGACTGATGAGAGAAACTGGGAGAAATTTGGGACAAACTGGGGATAATGGAAAATGCAATGCTAGGTACTAAGTAGATTAGCTCTGGAAGTTTTGCTTATTGTTTGTAGGAATCACAGACGCCTCAAAAACATTAAATGTTTCACTTTTGCCCAGTTGATGTCAATCAGTTTAAGAATTACTATATTTCAGTTTTTTAAATCATGTATAAATGTGAATTCTTTCTTCAGTTTAATATTTTATTTTATGATTCATTTTGTTTTTCTGTGATGATATGCCAAAATGAAATAATGAAACTTTTCATTTTGACAGCTTGAAATACCCATGAATATCCCAGATGTAGGATGCATAGCTGTTGTTGAACATCAGCTCTCATCAAACATAGATTTGACTACTGAGGAAATGAAACAAGAAGAAAATCTGAACGCATTATCAATTGTAAGCATCCATTTTAATATGTTTTGTCTTTAATTCTTTGTTTACTTTCAAAAGACTAAGTTTATTTTGAAAGCTTTAGGTTTACAGATGGTTCTTAACTAGTATGATAGAAATTATTCTATTATTTCTAGGAGCTGTAAGTATGAATGTTAGAAACTAGTGAATAATTCATAGATTTTTATATTTGACTTGAAAAGCATAGATTCCTGTGTGTGGGCGTAGCTCAATATCTTCATAGACTTATGTTAAAATTCTGATGCATTAAATATATACTAAATGTAAATTATTTAAAACATATTTAGTTGCCTTTTGCTTGGCACTCTTCCTTATTTAGTTGGTATTTATCTTGTTTTTGTAAATGAAGAGTTACAACTTTTTCAAAAGCAGTTTTATTAAGATACAATTCATACACTATACAATTTATCCATTTAAAGTATATAATTCAATGGCTTTTAGTGTATTTACAGCCATATGCACAATTTTAGAACATTTCCATCACCTCAGAAAGAAGTCTTATGCCCAGTGGCAGTTGTTCCCCTATTTCCTTCCAGCCTTCCCCAGGCCTAGGCAACCAATGATCTACTTTTTGTCTCTATAGATTTCTCTATTCTGGAGATATACACACAGTATGGTTCTTTGTGCCTGGTTTCTTTCACTTAGTCTAGTGTTTTCAAGGTTCATTCATGTTGTAGCATGTATCAGTACTTCATTCCTCTTTGTGGTCAAATCATATTCCATATGAATATGCTACATTTCCTTTATTCATTCATCTGTTCATGGACATATAGGTTGTTTCCATCTTTTGGCCATTATAAGTAATGCTGCTATAAACATTTGTGTACAAGTTTCTGTATGGACATATGTTTTCATTTCTCTTGGGTACCTTTCTAGGAGTATAATTGCTGTGTCATGTGGTAACTTTGTTTAATCCTTTGAGGAACTAGCAAACTGCTTTCCAAAGCTGCTGCACCATTTTATATTCCCACCAGCAGTGTATGAGAGTTCCAATTTCTTCACATCCTGACAATATTTATTTGGTTTTTTGGATCTAACCATCCTAGTAGGTGTGAAATGGTACCTCATTATGGTTTTGATTTGCATTCCCTATTGATTAATGATGTTGAGCATCTTTTCACATGCTTTTATTGGCCATTTTTGTGTCTTCTTTGGAGAAACGTCTATTTTGAGTCTTTGCCCATTTAAAAATTTTTTTGGTCTATTTGTCTTTTTTTTATTGAGTTGTGAGAATTTTTTTATATTCTGGATACAAGCTCCTAATCGTATATGTGATTTTCAGATATTTTCTCACATTCTGTGGGTTCTCTTTTCATTTCTTGATGGTTTCCTTTAGAGCAGGGGTCCCCAACCCCTGGGCCGTGGACTGGTACAGGTCTGCGGACTGGTACAGGTCCACGGCCTGTTAGGAACCGGGCCGCACAGCAGGAGGTGAGCGAGTGAAGCTTCACCTGCCGCTCCCCATCGCTCCCCATCACTTTCATTACCACCTGAACCATCCGCCCTCCTCCCCCATCCATGGAAAAATTGTCTTCCACGAAACCGGTCCCTGGTGCCATAAAGGTTGCGGACCACTGCTTTAGAGTACTTGGACTTCAGTTATCTATTTTTTTCTTTTGTTGCTCATGCTTTTGTTGTCATACCTAAGAATCCTTTCCCAAAGCCAAAGTCCTGAAGATTTACTCCTGTTTTACATTTAGGTCTTTAATCCATTTTGAGTTAATTTTTTTTTTTTTTTGGCCACGCCACACAGCTTGCGGGATCTTAGTTCTCCGACCAGGGATTGAACCCGGGCCCCCAGCAGTGGAAGCACCAAGCGCCAACTGTTGGACTGCCACGGAATTCTCCCCATTTTGAGTTAATTTTTTATATGGTGTGAGATTAGAGTCCCACTTCATTCTTTTGCATATGACTATCTAGTTGTTGCACCATTTGTTTGAAAAAACTGTTCTTTCCCTATTGAATTGTCTTTTATTTTTGTCAAAAATTCGTTGGCTGCAGATATGTAGACTCTCAATTCTTTTCCATTGATTTATTTGTCTGTCTTTATGCTGGTGAGGCTCTATTGATTTGTTGCTTTGTAATAAGTTTTGGAATTAATAAGTGTAAGTCATCCTATTTTATTCTGTTTTTAGGATTGTTTTGGCTATCATGGGTCCCTTGCAATTCCATATGAATTTTGAAATCAACTTGTCAGTTTCTACAAAGACATCAGCTGAGATTCTGGTTGGGATTGCATTGAATCTGTAGATCAGTTGGGGGAGCAGGTGTTGCCGTCTTAACAATGTTTGAGTCTTTCAGTCAATGAACATGGGATATTTTCCCATTTACTTAGCTTTTCTTTGATTTCTTTCAACAGTGTTTTGTAGTTTTCAGAGTATGAGCTTTGCATTTCCTTAACTTCATTTTCAAGTATATTGTTGTTTTTGATGCTATTGTGAATGGAATTGTTTCCTTAATTTCATTTTTGGTTTGTTTATTGCAAGTTTATAGGAATACATTTGATTTTTGTATATTGGCCTTGTGTCCTGCAACTTTGCTGGACTCATTTATTAGTTCTAATAGTTTAGTGGATTCCTTAGGATTTTCCACATATAAGATCATGGCATATGTGAATAGAGATAGTTTTACTTCTGTCTTTCTGTATTACTTTTGTAGGGCTGCTGTAACAAAGTACCACGAACTGGGTGGCTTAAAACCACAGAAATTTATTCTGTCATAGTTCTAGAGGCTAGAATTCCAAAATCAAGATGCCCCTGGTGATGGGTGCTTCTGGTGGCTCTGAGGTAGAAATCATCTTGGGCCTTTCTCTTACCTTCTGGCACTTGCTGGCATTCCTTGTCATTCGTTGGCTTGTGGCAACACAAGTCCAACCTTTGCCTCCATTGCCACATGGTGTTGTCCCTGTATGCGTATCTGTGTTTCTTTTCCTATAAGGACACCAGTCTTATTGGAGTAAGGCTAACTCTAATCCACTATAACCTCATCTTCACTTGATGACACCTAGGAAGACCCTATTTCCAAATAAGGTCACCTTCACAGTACTGGGGGTTAAGACTTCAACATATCTTTCTGAAAGACATAATTCAGTTTATAACACATTCCAGTCTGGATGTCTTTTATTTCTTTTCTTGCCTAATTACCCTGTCTAGAACTCCAGTACAATGTTGAATAAAAGTAGGGGAAAGCATCCAGTCTTTCATCATTAAGTTTGATGTTAGATGTGGTTTTTTTCATAGATGCCCTTTTTCAAATTGAAAAGGTTCCATTCTGTTCCTAGTTTGTGTGAGTGTTTTATCATGAAAGAGTGTTGGAATTTGTCATATGCTTTTTCTGCATCTCTTGAGATGATCATGTAATTGTCTTTTATTGTATTGATATGATGTATTACATTGATTGAATTTTGGATGTTAAACCAAAAGTTGCATCCCTGGGATAAATTCTACTTAGTCATGGCATATAATTTTTTTTTTGGATATTTATTTATTTTCTTTATTTTTTGGCTGTGTCAGGTCTTCGTTGTGGCACATGGGCTCCAAGGTGCGTGGGCTCCATAGTTTGTGGCACGGGGACTCTCTTGTTGAGGCACGTGAGCCCAGTAGTTGTGGCACGTGGTCTTAGTTGCCCCGCGAAATGTGGGATCTTAGTTACCTGGCCAGGGATCAAACCCCCGTCCCCTGCATTGGAAGGTGGATTCTTTACCACTGGACCACCAGGGAAGTCCCCATGGCATATAATTTTTATATGTTGTTGGATTCAGTTTGCTAGTATTTTATTGAGGATTCTTTTGTCCATATTCATAATAGATACTGGCCTATTATCTCTGATGAATCTGACACCAGGTTCTTGTGGTATTAGGAGCTGAAAGCCCTCCAAATGGGGCCTTCAGGGAGAAGGGACCCTGTTTTCCTGGCCGCAGCAGTCTGAGGTGGAGTCTACCTCACTGAGCTGGAAGGAGGGAGAGAGCAGTCTTAGCTCAAATACCACAGACTTTCACCTTTGTTACTGAATTTTCAACAATTTTATCGAATATATGTGCATCTTACGCCCTTAGGACCATTTCCAGAGGCTTTAAATGGTGGTTCTTTAATAAATTTTACCAGTTTCATTGGGGAGAGGGTCAGCAGAGCTCCTCATGCTGTCATGCTGGACATAGATCCTATAACTTCTTAATTTATTAAAATTCATTTAATTTTTAAGCCACCTAGTAGTGTAAAAAACTTGTGATATTGTTCAGACCTTGGTTTCCATTGAGTCAAAACTAGCAGCAGATGTGACTAAAGTTGAAGGATTATGAAATTGAAGAAGTAAGAAAGGCAGATGCTTGTTGCGTATGATCACAATTAAAATTTGCATATAATACAAGCAAAAGGTAAAAGAAGGAGCAAGAGATGAAAATATTTGGCTTTTAAATGATTTCTGTTCTTGTTTATGAAATTCTATGAATAATTATAAATTTCCACTCCACTGTAACCAAAAGCATAGAAAGACCTGTAAAATGTAGTGCTTTGAGATATGGAACATGTGTTTGGGAAAATACCTAAGCTATTACTTTTCTTTTCCTCTTTTAGGAAATGACCACAGGTGAACATTCCCAAGCTGAAACAGGTAACTGTTAATAAGGAAACAGCTAAAAATACTTGGTTAACACCAACGAACAGAGTGATTTAATAGTGGTGGTAATTAGTAAATGAGTCAGTTTGCTGGAGAATTGAATGAAAAGATCCAGCAGTTTGAATATGTTATCTCCAGGAGAAATTTGGGTTCTTGGAATGCTACTTTAGAGGGTGATTACATGTTTGATAAAGAAGTATTTATTTTCTCTGATTTGCACAGATGTCTTTCCTTTGAAGGTATTAAGTTATTTAACGAGAAGGAGGCATTTTCAGTGAGTAAAAGTCAGCAGTTGATGCTCTATTTATAGTATATAAGCTGAATGAAACACTACCCTAGTAAGGGGTTAGTGGTATGGAGGGTTTTGAAACTTGTTACTAGAGGATAAACACCTAAGTTAAAATTCTTTTCTAAGCAAACAAACATAAATTTCCCGATTCATTTTTCTATTTTAATGTTGATCTGGTTTTTTTCACAAGGTACCAATGATGGAAGCACTGAAGCTGCCATAACTTTACTTACAATGGGAGGTCTGGTGTTGCAGTCAGAAATCAGTACAGAACAGAGTGATGGTAAGAGTAAAAGATAAGTCCTACCAAAAAAAGAAACCTTTAAAATCCAACTTTTAAGAAATATACCCATATTTGAATATTAAGTGAATATCTGCCTTTTACGTTTGAAGTTGGTATCACTGTGTTATTTTTCCAGAAAAGGTAATATGTATGCATTGATCGATCCTACTTACTACTTACTTAGCCCTCTAATGGCCTCCATTTCCATATAGTGCACTGGGTTTATTAAGGATAATTTGTATTTGTAGAACAGTTAATCTAGTGAATCCTCTGCCTTTATCATCATAAACATCATTGGTTAACTGAACTCCTTGACCACTGATCTCTTCACACATGTTTCTTTAGTGAAGGAGCCACTGCTTTAGATAGTCTTCACAATTACATGACAGTCAAATACAGTATGAAGGGGCAATATTAGTTACTGAGATAATTTAGTTTAGACTATTCTGTTAGTTTGGACTGAGCCAAAAAATATGTCAACCCAGACTCTTAGTATTTTATTTTCGGCTTATGGCCTTTACTATCAAAGTACCTTCTACTTTACATTAAATGGATAATCATGTTACTTATAATCCTGTTAATCATTTTAACTGCTGATGAGTGACCTGCCATTTGTTTCAAGTGTCAGATTTCTTGGCCCATAACTATATATTTATCAGGAAAGTCTCTGATTTGTGTTCCCTATAGGGCTCCTTTTTCAATGGCAGAGTATCGCATTGTAGCCTGTCACAAATATCTAGAATGTAAAATACAGGTTTTAAAAAATTATAAATGAAGATAATCCTATCTGGAAATTCATCTGAGGTTATATAGTTACTGAAAGTAACAAAAAGATTTATTTTTAATTATAGTAACAGAAAAGTTTCAGTCTATAAGCATTATTAAACTTAGCACATGTCAAATCTCTGGCATGAAATATGAGGTCATAAATTTAAACTTGGAGCCAAAAAGAGCAGACTTTAAAAATAACATAGATAGTTTCTCAAATGTGTTTTACCCATTTTATCATTCTGCTAGTCCTCTCCTAATGAACTGAATAAATCTTTAACACATTGTTTACTCAAAAAAAAAAAAAAATTAGGGAATTCCCTGGCGGTCCAGTGGTTAAGACTCCCCGCTTTCACTGAAGAGGGCACGGGTTCAATCCCTGGTTGGGGAACTAAAATCCTGCATGCCACGTGGTGCGGCCAGAAAAAAAAAATAAAATAAAATAAAAATAACATAGAATTTTACCGTTGCTGCATGTTGAAGGATTTATTTGGACATCTGTTTGTATTTGGTCAATTTTAATTTTCTGTTTTTTTCTGCAATAGGAGTATGTGTACTTCCTGATGTTCATTCAAACGATAAAAGCCATATTCCTTTTTGCCCAGATAATACAAATCTCAAAATTGTTCATGAATGTCAGGAACTTTCTTCACCTATCTGTAGTGCATCTCCATCAGTAGAAGAAAACAAGATTATATTGGATGAACAAAGTATTAAAGAAGAAATTGGTTTAATGGAAGAAGTAAAGGAAAACTCTATATCGTCCAGGTTTATTTTGCTTTATTAAACTATTATTGTTTTTTGAGTTTTACAAAATAAATTAGTGTTCAATTAATACATATATATAAACCAACCATCAATTTGGCCAATAGCTTTGAGTAACAAATAAATGTAAGGTGGGCAGTGCTAATTTTTCACCCTTTAAAGTAAGGTTTAGCAGATTTTGATTTTAGTTTAATGGTTTGCATATTAAAATTACCACAATGGGTGTTTTAAGCATTATTGAAACAGTTTTATGTAAATATAGTCCCAGTTTTACAGACATGGTCCAGATTCTTACACAGAATCCTGAGAGAATTCTTACACAGTTGATTAATTTCTCTTTCTTCCCATCTCTTTCTAGGACAGCTTCAGAAGTGACCAATAATTTGAGAATGAGAAGTAGATTTGCCAAGCCTAAGCCAAATCTTAAGAAAATTTTAGGGACCAGCAGGTTTGGTGCTCATCGGGAAGTTCCCAGTTTGTTTGTAACTAAAGAAGTGGAAATTCAAAGAGGTAAACTTTATTGTTCCCCTGAAAGTTACAAAATTACTTTGACCCAAGAAATTTCATTAGCATTTCAAATGGAATATTCAGTTGTTACAATTATTTTAACTATTAAAAAGTTAAAACATACAGAAAGTAGAATGAGCTATAAAATAAATACCCATAAACCCACCAACTAGTTTCACTAATTATTACCCTTTCACTATATTTACTTGATCAAACTTTCTCTTCATATATATTTTTTTCTGTGTGTGTTTATACATGAATACTCAAGCAAACATCTCTTAGGCATACATTGCATATGGCAAAAAATAAGACAGTACCCAAAAGTCAAAAATTTTAAAACCTCCCTCTTGGTTCCCAGCCCCTAATCCCATTTCCAGTATCAGTTTTTATTGTAGACTTCTAAAAATGTTTTATACACATATGCATCTAAATAAGGGTGTGTGTATATACACACAAGCACCCATATATATACATACACACATACATATATATGTATACACATGTATATTCCTTTCAGCAAGAACAAAAATATATGTATACTATATCATATATACTATTCAGCACTTCTTAAAAATAACAGTTTTATTGAGATAATTCACATACCACAGAATTCACCCATTTAAAGTGTACAAGTCAGGATTTCCCTGGTGGTCCGGTGGTTAGGACTCCGCGCTTCCACTGCAGGGGCACGGGTTCGATCCCTGGTCAGGGAACTAAGATCCCATAAACTGTACTGAGTGGCCATAAAAAAAGGAAAAAAAAAAGTGTACAATTCAATGGTTAGTATATTCAACTTTTGAGTATTATAAATAATGCTGCTAAGAACAGTCATTTATAAGTTTTTGTTTGGACATATATTTTTATTTCTCTTGAGTTTATACCTACAAGTAGAATCGTTGGGTCATGTGGCAATTCTGTGTTTAACCTTTTGAGGAACTGCCAAACTGTTACAAAAGTGGCTGCACCATTTTATATTTTCACCAACATTCGGTGAGGGTTTCAGTTTCTCTGCATCCTCCCAGACACTTGTTATTATTTGTCTTTTTGAGTATAGCTATCCTAGTGGGTGTGAAGTGCTATCTCGTGTGTGTGTGTGTGTGTGTGTGTGTGTGTGTGTGTGTGTGTTTTAATTGGGGTATAATTGCTTTACAATGTTGTGTTAGTTTTTCTTGTACAACGAAGTGAATCAGCTATATGTATACATATATCCCCTCCCTCTTGGACCTCCCTCCCACCCACCCACCCCCATCCCACCCATCTAGGTCACCACAGAGCACCGAGCTGAGCTCCCTGCACCATATAGCAGGTTCCCACTAGCTATCTGTTTTACACATGGTAGTGTATATATGTCAGTCCCAATCTCCCAATTCATCCTACCCCCCCTTGCCCCCCCCGCCCATGTCCACACATCCGTCCATTCTCTACATCTGCATCTCTATTCCTGCCCTGCAAATAGGTTCATCAGTACCATTTTTCTAGATTCTATGTATATGCATTAAAATATACAATATTTTTCTCTTTCTGACTTACTTCACTCTGTATGACAGATTCTAGGTCCACCCACATCTCTACAAATGACCCAATTTCGTTCCTTTTTATGGCTGAGTAATATTCCACTGTATATATGTACCACATTTTCTTTATCCATGCATCTGTTCATGGGCATTTATGTTGCTTTCATGTCCTGTCTATTGTAAATAGTGCTGCAATGAACATTGGGGTGCATGTGTCTTTTTGGATTATGGTTTTCTCAGGGTATATGTCCAGTAGTGGGATTGTTGGGTTGTACTGTAGTTCTATTTTTAGTTTCTTAGGGAACCTCCATACTGTTCTTCATAGTGGCTGTATCAATTTACATTCCCACCAACAGAGCAAGAGGGTTCCCTTTTCTCCACACCCTCTCCAGCATTTACTGTTTGTAGATTTTTTGATAATGGCCATTCTGACCGGTGTGAGGTGATACCCCATTGTAGTTTTGATCTGCATTTCTCTAATAATTAGTGATGTTGAGCGTCTTTTTATGTGCCTCTTGGCCATCTGTATGTCTTCTTTGGAGAAATGCCTATTTAGGTCTTCCACCCTTTTTTTTTTTTTTTTTTTGTGGTATGCGGGCCTCTCACTGTTGTGGCCTCTCCCGTTGCGGAGCACAGGCCATGAACCCGTGTCCCCTGCATCGGCAGGCGGACTCTCAACCACTGCACCACCAGGGAAGCCCCTGCCCATTTTTTGATTGGGTTGTTTGTTTTTTTTGATACTGAGCTTCATGAGCTGTTAGTATATTTTGGAGATTAATCCCTTGTCAGTTGCTTCGTTTGCAAATATTTTCGCCCTTTCAGAGGGTTGTCTTTCTGTCTCGTTTATGGTTTCCTTTGCTGTGCAAAAGCCTTTAAGTTTAATTAGGTCCCATTTGTTTATTTTTGTTTTTATAGTCATTACTCTAGGAGGTGGGTCAAAAAAGATCTTGCTGTGATTTATGTCAAAGAGTGTTCTTCCTGTGTTTTCCTCTAAGAGTTTTATAGTGTCTGGTTTTACATTTAGGACTTTAATCCATTTTGAGTTTATTTTTGTGTATGGTGTTAGGGAGTATTCTAATTTCATTCTTTTACATGTAGCTGTCCAGTTTTCCCAGCACCACTTATTGAAGAGACTGTCTTTTCTCCATTGTATAGTCTCGCCTACTTTGTCATAGATTAGGTAACCATAGGTGTGTTGGTTCATCTCTGGGCTTTCTATCCTGTACCATTGATCTATATTTCTGTTTTTGTGCCAGTACCATACTGTCTTGATTATTGTAGCTTTGTAGTATAGTTGGAAGTCAGGGAGCCTGTTTCTTCCAGCTCCGTTTTTCTTTTTCAAGATTGCTTTGGCTATTCGGGGTCTTTTGTGTTTCCATATAAATTGTAAAATGTTTTGTTCTAATTCTCTGAAAAATGCCATTGGTAATTTTATAGGGATTGCATTGAATCTGTAGATTGCTTTGGGTAGTATAGTTATTTTGACAATATTTATTCTTCCAATCCAAGAACATGGTATATCTCTCTGTTTGTGTCATTTTTGATTTCTTTCATCAGTGTCTTAATAGTTTTCTGAGTACAGGTCTTTACCTCCTTAGGTAGGCTTATTCCTAGGTATTTTATTCTTTTTGTTGCAGTGGTAAATGGGATTGTTTCCTTAATTTCTCTTTCTGATCTTTTGTTGTTAGTGTATAGGAATGCAAGAGATTTCTGTGCATTAATTTTGTATCCTGCAGCTTTACCACATTCATTGATTAGCTCTAGTAGTTTTCTGGTGGCATCTTTAGGATTCTCTATGTATAGTATCATGTCATCTGCAAACAGTGACTGTTTTACTTATTCTTTTCCAATTTGGATTCCTTCTCTTTCTTTTTCTTCTCTGATTGCCGTGGCTAGGACTTCCAAAACTATGTTGAATAGTAGTGGCGAGAGTGGACATCCTTGTCTTGTTCCTGATCTTAGAGGAAATGCTTTCAGTTTTTCACCATTGAGAATGATGTTTGCTGTGGGTTTGTTGTATATGGCCTTTATTATGTTGAGGTAGGTTCCCTCTATGCCCACCTTCTGGAGAGTTTTTATCATAAATGGGTGTTGAATTTTGTCAAAAGCTTTTTCTGTATCTCATGAGATGATCATATGGTTTTTATTCTTTAATTTGTTAATATGGTGTATCACATTGATTTATTTGCATATATTGAAGAATCCTTGCATCCCTGGGATAAATCCCACCTGATCATGGTGGATGATCCTTTTAATGTGTTGTTGGATTCTGTCTGCTAGTATTTTGTTGAGGATTTTTGCGTCTATGTTCATCAGTGATATTGGCCTGTAATTTTCTTTTTTTGTGATATCTTTGTCTGGTTTTGGTATCAGGGTGATGGTGGCTTTGTAGAATGAGTTTGGGAGTGTTCCTTCCTCTGCAATTTTTTGGAAGAGTTTTGAGAAGGATGGGTGTTAGCTCTTCTCCAAATGTTTGATAGAATTTGCCTGTGAAGCCATGTGGTCCTGGACTTTTGTTTGTTGGAAGATTTTTAATTGAAGTTTCAATTTCATTACTTGTGATTGGTCTATTTATATTTTCTGTTTCTTCCTGGTTCAGTCTTGGAACGTTGTACCTTTCTAAGAATTTGTCCATTTCTTCCAAGTTGTCCATTTTATTGGCACATAGTTGTTTGTAGTAGTCTCTTATGATCCTTTGTATTTCTGTGGTGTCTCATTGTGGTTTTGATTTGCATTTCCCTGTTCACCAATGATGTTGAGTATCTTTTTTTTGTGCTTATTTGCATATCTTCTTTAGAGAAATGTCTCTCAAGATCTATGCTCATTTTATTTTATTTTTTAAGATTTTTTTTTTTTGATGTGGATCATTTTTAAAGTCTTTATTGAGGGCTTTCCTGGTGGTGCAGTGGTTGAGAGTCCGCCTGCCGATGCAGGGAACGGGGGTTTGTGCCCCGGTCTGGGAAGATCCCACATGCCGCGCAGCGGCTGGTCCCGTGAGCCATGGCCGCTGAGCCTGTGTGTCCGGAGCCTGTACTCCGCAACAGGAGAGGCCACAACAGTGAGAGGCCTGCGTACTGCAAAAAAAAAAAAAAAGTCTTTATTGAATTTGTTACAGTATTGCTTCTGTTTTGGGTTTTTTTTTTTTTTTTTTGGCTGTGAGGCATGTGGGATCTTAGCTCCCCGACCAGGGATCAAACCCACACTCCCTATGTTAGAAGGCAGAGTCTTAACCACTGAACCGCAAGGGAAGTCCCTATGCTCATTTTAGAATTGAGTTATTTGTCTTTTTATTATTGAGTTCTTTATATGTTAGTGCTGTTTTTAAAGATTAATATATTGAAAAAAAATCTTTCCGTATGATTGCATAGTGCTCTTACTTCATTTTTTCAATAGCCTCACTATATTTTCCATGTCCCCTCCCTGCCAAGGTCCCAAGGGTACTAGTGGGAGCAGGAAAAGCAGTGTAAGTGGTAGGCTGCCTAGATTATATTCAACCCCATATGTAGAAGATCTGGATGGTTAGCATCATCTTTTCCCTGTTTTGGGGTTCTTGATCCCTGGGATTTTCTTTTAGCCAACAATTCCTGTGGTTCAATTAGTTAATTCATTACTTTGGCTTGATCGGTACCCGGAAGGTCTCTCAGTGTGCAGACCCCAGTTACTTCTTTTATACAGACGTCATTTTCTTCCGCTTTTTGACATTATTCATCACAGAACAGCTCCCTCCCCAACACTTCCCCCAAGGTGGAACCAGCCAGGCCTCATGTGTACCCACCTCTAAACCTCTTCTGTATATGGGTTTCTGATTATACTGCTATTACAGTGAAGTAGAGATACAATAGCTGTGGCTGCCAGGAGTGAAATATGTGCAGTGCAGACTCGTTAATTATCTCATTTATGTTAAAAAGTGTAATTGACCCAGACCACCTTTTTGCCATGTGAATAAGCTTGCTTTTTGGATTAAGGGAAGTTTGGAAGAGCCACTATGTAGTGATCTTTGAAAACAGAATATGTTTCTAATATGGAGATTTTGACTTTACTATTTTGGGCTATATTTTAAATGTATTTTTTATTTAAGAAACTGAGAAAAATGCTTCTAAAGGGAGAGAATTAGAAGATAAAAACCTTGAATCAGTTACAACAGCAGAGAGTAAGGAGCAGAGCAAATTGGCATCTGTACACGGTATTGAAGAAACCAGTATTTCACAAGAAGCACGCCTAACTGGAAGGTAAAAGAGGAAAGATATTCTGGGATTTGATTTATATTCTTTGTCAACTATAGGCATAAGCAGTAGCTGTAAGAATTTGTTCGGTTGCATTAAATCTATCTTAAAAGTTTGAAAACCATTAAATTAGATGAACTTTGACATACCTAGCTTTAAACATAGTTCTGTGGTTGTCTCCTTGATTTCAGATACATACTAATCTGTCTTTCAGAGATGAAGATGAAGAAGGGAGGTCTGCAGAGGTTCAGCTGTCTTCAGTTGCTCCTGTTGTTTCATCTGAGTCAACGCCCCACACACTTGGTTTGGGTATGGGTCTTGGTGAGAGTTCTGTCGAAGAGCCCCTGGAAAAGGACTCTAATGGAGACAGTGTGCTTATACTTCATGTGCCAGAGGTAAAAGAATGTAAAATATAACGGGGTGGCCAGCTGTTTATTCCTTATTTAAAACGTTAAGCTCTAATTTACACACAATAAACTTTATCCTTCTTAGTGTTCAGTTCTACAGATTTTCATAAACATTTATAATCATATAACCAATACATGAACAATTCCATCACTCCCTAACTTTTCCAGGGTCCTTTTTAGTTACTCCTTCTCTCCACCCCCCACCCCTGACAACCATTTTTCTTTCCCTATAATTTTGCCTTTGCAAGAATGTATTGAATATGTTTTTATTCTCTGGAACATAGAGATAAAATAACCAATACCTAGCTTTGTTGTAAAAGCTTTGAAAAAGGAAGTGTTTTGTACAGAGAGAACTCTTGCTTCTTAGCCCCTGGATCTGAGAAGTTCATTCTCAGAGCAAGTGTTTATTGAGATGTTGCATGTGCAATACTATGTGAGATACTTGGAACACAACCTTGTGAGGAACAGGTGAGTAAATGAATGGTTAAACTCAGTCTGATAGGTGTTATGAAAGAGAGTTGTGTGAGACTCAGCTGGAGTGGCCCTCAACCCAAACCAGCGAAACTAATCTGGTGGGGGCAGTGGGCGGAGCCCAGGCATTAGCTTTTTTTTTTTTTTTTTTTTTAAAGTTCCCCAGCTTATTCTAATGTGCACCCAGCACTGAGCAAATCCTTGATCTGGAAGAACAAGTATGAATTAGCCAGTTACAGGGAGAGGAACATGTACAAAGAACAAGTGTGAAACAGTATGACATGCTCAGGGACTGTATAAGTAGCTATGAGTGGAATATAAATGAAGAAAGTGCTTAGAGATGAAGTTAGGTAGCCTAGGGACAGATCATAAAATGAATTTTTATGGCTTGCTAAGGAGTTTGGGTTACATCCAAAGTTATGGGATTTTCCCCTACCACCCAACTTTTTAATTTTTACTTTTTATTTTGAAATAATTTCAAATTTAGAGAAAAGTTGCAAGAATCTTACATAGAAATCTGTTAACATTTTGCCTCATTTGCGTGCATACCTAGTTCTAAACGTTATTTTCTCTCTGTGTTGCTCTCCATCTTGGTAGGTACTTTAAAACAACTAAACCATCAGAAAGTAAGTTGTAGACATGAGTCTTCACCCACAAATACTCCAGCTTGTATCTAAGACCAAGGATGTTCTCTTACAGAAAAATGACAATACCATTACCACACTCAGTATTACCATACTACCTAGCATTGATTTAATAATAATTTGTAATATACAGTTGCAACCAAACCTCTTACAGTGCATTTAGCTGTCATTTCTTCTTACTTTTTTAATCTAGAGTAGTCCTCTTGCCCTTTTTCCTCTTTTCTGTACTTGACATTTTAGAAGAGTCCAAGTTAGTCTATAATCTGGATTTCTTTTACTGCTTCCTCCTTATTAGATTCAGGTTAAACATTTTTTTTGCAAGAGTACTACATAGGTGATGTTTTGCTCTTCTTTTGCATCATATCAGGGGACACATAATGTTGGTTTGTCCCATTATTGGTGTTGCTGACTGATCACTTGGGTAGAATGGTACCTGCCAGTTTTCTCCATTATAATTGCATCTTTTCCACTTAGTAAGTAATTTAGTATGCATTGATGATTCTTGCCTGAGTCAATTACTGACATTGTTGGTTGCAAAGTGAAAGTTTTAAGATCTTAAGTAGTAGAGAGTTACAATTGGAATTGCATTTTAGAGAAAACAATGTTTACAGTTTTGTGGAAAACAGATTGGAGGGAGCCATGCTGGGGACAAGGAGACCAGTTTGCTTCCATATACATGTCACCTACTAATGGTACAGTGGCTGCTGTGATGGGGATAGAGAGAAGGTTGAAGTGTTTGGATCTCCCTTTTCTGTTACTTCAAAAATCATTTCATAGCCTACACGTATTTAACAATTTAGTCATAATTCCCTTGTGTATATATATGTGTTTATTTAAAGGAATCAAAATTTTATTGGTACAACTAAAAGTTTCAAAACACTTGAAAAATTCTGTATATAGGTTAGATAAGTTGTTGACTTTTGAAACAATAACTTCACAGTATCACATTGTCAAGAAAACTTTTTAAAACTGAGATTTGGTCAACCTCACTCTTTCATTTTAATTTTTTATGGCAGTGTAGTATTCCAGAAGTCCAACAAGAGAATATAAACAATCCTCAAGACCTAACAGGTATGATAATCTGCTTCAGTCTTAGAACCTAATAGTATGTTTTTTATTGCCCATTTGACTATGGAAAAACAAAGCAGTTTTTGTTGGTCTATGTTGGCCTTAAATTAAAAAAAACAAAAAAACTTGAACTATTTTGTATATAAGTTTTGTTATTCAGAATTATAAATCTTAAAAAAAAAAGGAATTATAAATCTTCTCCATAGTGAATCATCTTTATCCTTTACGAAATTTTTATTTATTTGTTTCTTGAGGGGTATAATTTAGTTTTTTATTCTTCGGGATAAGTTGTCATGAGACTTTTTAGAAGTGAAATAAATTAATGATTTTCTGTCATTTCATGGTTCAGCTTTTCATTACTAACTTTTAAACTTTGATAATGAATCTAGTTGCTAATGTACATCAAGAAGGTGAGGATGAACAAGCATTCATTTTAACTCTGGTGGAAATCCCAACCAATGCAGTAGAAGAATTTGCTGATACCACTATGCAGTTAATGCCAAACCCTTTACTGCCAGCCCCCATATTGGTCAAATCAGTGAATACAGAAGAAAGGGGGGACATGAGGTAATGAATCAACTAAACTGTTTTTGCTACGGGGTAGGGGTGCTTTATGAATTGAATAGTATTGATTGAACAAGCCATTCACCAACATTATTTGTAATTGTCATGGAGATCTTATTTAGTAATTATGTGGTAAATTAGAGAAGAAATTACTGATTTTATATCTGATAAAGATGCCATTTAAATGTATAATATAATACTTCTGTATGAAACTTTGTTGGCATTTTAAGTATTTTGAAAGCTAAAAAAATTTAGCAATCTGAATCATAAAATAGCATCTGTTAAAGGTTACTTTGTATACATTTATATATTTTTTAAATTTTGAAATAAATATACATTCACAGAAAGTTGCAAAAATAGTACAAAGGATACATTTTAAAATATTTTTGATATTTATTTTAATTCTTTGCTGTAGAATTCTTAAGTTGTATTTTAATAGTCATTGGTTAAGATGCTTTATTGTCTATCAAGTAACATTAGAAATTGAAGCCTTTTATATTAGGAAGAGACATTTTAGACTAAAATTTAACTTTACTGACAAAGAAAACATTATTTTTATGCCTCAGATTTAATTCAATATTATGGAACTTAAGTTGTGAGTTTTTAAGTATGAATGGAGCTCAAAACTAACATTTTTGTGGCCATGGCCATGTATATATTAGTTACTTTGAAGTTTTTTGGCAGTTTTCATTGGAATAGCTCAGGCTTTAACCTCATAAAATAACTAATTTAATGTGTGTGTATTTTCTATGCAGTATCAGTTTTCCAGTAACTTCAGCTGGTCAGGATGACATGTGTTTATCTAATTCTGGAAGAGATGATTCCGAAAAGCCTCCTGCTAATTTGGATCTTGTATCTAGGAAGAGATTTCACTGTAGGCTTGACGAAAGTGACCATGTTCCTCCTGCCAAAAAAAGTTCACTCACTTTAAGAGATGATTGTCAAAAATATACCTCTGAGGTAAGATGGAATCATTAAGCAAGTAAGACGGCCATATTTTAACGGATCTATTTTTCTTTTTCCTTTAGACTCTTTATATAAAGATAGCTCTAGGGGCTTCCCTGGTGGCGTAGTGGTTGAGAGTCCGTCTGCCGATGCAGGATACACGGGTTCGTGCCCTGGTCCGGGAAGATCCCACATGCCGCGGAGCGGCTGGGCCTGTGAGCCGTGGCCGCTGAGCCTGCGCGTCTGGAGCCTGTGCTCCGCAACAGGAGAGGCCACAACAGTGAGAGGCCCGCGTACCGCAAAAAAAAAAGATAGCTCTAATACTTTTTACCATAAATAATCCAGATAAAACCAGTTTTGGATTTTTACTTTCAACCAGTTCTAGGTGAAAATTGATGGATATTAATCAGAAAACCCATTCCCAGCTCAGTGTCATTGGCTAAAAATTAAGCTGAAAGCATCATACAGATGTGGATTTTGGCTGTACCACTTAACAGCTGTGGGATCTTAGGCAAGATTCTTCACTTCTCTGAATGAGTTCCCTGCTGTGTAAAATGGTAATAGTGATATCATCACTACCATTATCATAATGCTTAAAGTTTCCCGTTGCTCTTAGGAATAAAACCAGAACCTCTAAGCCACTGTTTTTGTTTGGCTGTTTTCTGTGTCTAATCTCATCTTGTGCTGGTCTCTGCCTCGCTAGCCATATTGACCATCTTTCAGTTTCTCAAATGCACCGTACTCCTCATGTCCCAGGCTTTTCTTTTGCTGTTTCTTCATTTATGAAACATTCCCTTGCAAAACACAGACTTCTTTAGCTCAGTCATCACTACCTCAGGGACGCCTGACAATACAGTGCAGATTGTTACCAGCCACTGTGTTGTAAGTTTCTTAAGCACCCTCTTGTTTTTGTTTCTGGTAATCATCATAAGTTACTACACTATAGAACAACACTATGGAAAAATTAGAATCTCTATTCTCTAAGGGACAGTTGAAGACCAATAGTCCTTAGATGATAGTAGACAACAGAGGCAGTGTGTTCTGCCATATCTGATCGGTTAAAAAGTGGTATCCTGGAATACTTTTTAATTTCTCTTATGAGTAAGGTTGAACATCTTTTCATATGCTTAAGAACCAGTTGTATTTCCTTTCCTTTGACGTGACTCTATACTCTTTACCCATTTTTCAGTTGGGTTTGTTGATCTTTGTTTTGTAGATTTGGAGGAACTCTCTGTTTTGTATGTCTGTGATATGAGTTGCAAATTTTTTTTTCTCAGATTGTTGTCTTTTAATTCTACTCTTTGTGATTTTCTCATACAGACTTCTTTTGCTAAACTTTTTAATGTGAAAGTTTTCAAACATTTAAAAAGGTAGACTGGCAAGTATAATGTATCCCTATGTATCAGTCATCCTGTTTCAACATTTTGTCAGCATTCCATGCAGACACTGTTTCATTTTATTTTAAAAGTATATTTAATGACATGGAAAAAAGATCAGAGTACATCACTATATGCAAAACTAGGTCACCAGTTTAAAATAGGCCATTTAAAAAATGATAGATATACATTGGTGTGACTAAATATATAAGAAAAGTATGTATAGTGCCTCTTCGGCCTGTTTGTGGCTTTTATTTTCTAAACTGTTTTCAGCATTTTAACGACAAAAAATTGCTTATAAATAGCCAAAGTTATAATTTTAAATTCTAGAATGTATATACACTGTACTCAGATAGACATGCAAATACTTTTTATTTTTCTGTAATCAGATATATCAGTCTTTTGGGGAATTCCCTGGCATTCCAGTGGTTAGGACTCGGGTGCTCTCACTGCTGGGACCTGGGTTCGATCCCTGGTGGGGAACTAAGATCTCGCAAGCCGTGCAGCATGGCCAAAAAAAAAATTTTTTTTTATTAGCCTTTTTTTTTTTAATTAATTTATTTTTGGCTGCGTTGGGTCTTCATTGCTGCGCGTGGGCTTTTTCTAGTTGCAGTGAGCGGGGGCTACTCCTCCTTGTGGTGCACGGGCCTCTCATTGCGGTGGCCTCTCCTGCTGCGGAGCACGGGCTCTAGGCATACGGCCTTCAGCAGTTGTGGCACGTGGGCTCAGTAGTTGTGGCGCACGGGCTTAGTTGCTCCGCGGCATGTGGGATCTTCCTGGACCAGGGCTCAAACCCGTGTCCCCTGCATTGGCAGGCGGATTCTTAACCACTGCGCCACCAGGGAAGTCCCTATTAGTCTTTTTCTGTATAGCTTATGGAGTGTGTTATACATTGAAGGTCTACCTTGAATTTAATATAAATTCTTTTAATTAATATTATTGATTTGTATAGAATTTATTTTGGTTTTAAGAACAGTGGAACCAACTTTAATTTTCACCAGATGCCTATTCGTTTGTCCCAGCACCATTTATTGAATAATTCATCTTTTGTCCGCTGATTTAAAATTCTACTTTTGGGGACTTCCCTGGCGGTCCAGTGGTTAAGGCTCAGAGCTTCCACCACAGGGGGCAAGGGTTCAATCCCTGGTCAGGGAACTAAGATCCTGCATGCTGCACGGTGTGGCCAAAAAATAAAATAAAGGTGTATTTTTAAAAAAATAAAATGAAATTCCACTTTTGTCAGATATTAAATTCCCATACATATTTGGGCATATTCCTGAACTTTCCTTTCTTCTTCATTGATTTACCTATTTGTTCTGGGGCCAGTATCACACTGTTTTAATTATTGTAGCTTTTAAGTGCTTTACTATCTTAAAAAGGGATAGTCTGGGGGTTTCCCTGGTGGCGCAGTGGTTAAGAATCCACCTGCCAATGCAGGGGACACGGGTTCGAGCCCTGGTCCAGGAAGATCCCACATGCCGCGGAGCAACTGAGCCTGTGCACCACAACTACTGAGCCTGTGTTCTAGAGCCCGCAAGCCACAACTACTGAAGCCCTCGTGCCTAGAGCCCGTGCTCCGCAAGAAGAGTAGCCCCCACTCTCCACAAATAGAGAAAGCCCGCGCGCAGCAACGAAGACCCAACACATCCAGAAGTAAATTAATTTAAAAAAAAAAAAAGGGATAGTCTGTCCCTCTCCCCAACCCCCAGTACAATTTTCTTCTTTTTCCAAGTTTTTCCTAGTCGCTTACGTTTTTTCTTTTTTCTTGGCTGTGTTGGGTCTTCGTTGCTGCGCGCGGACTTTCTCTAGTTGCATCGAGCGGGGGCTACTCTTCATTGTGGAGCGCGGGCTTCTCATTGCAGTGGCTTCTCTTGTTGCGGAGCACGGGCTCTAGGCGCGCAGGCTTCAGTAACTGTGGCTTGCAGGCTCTAGAGCGCAGGCTCAGTAGTTGTGGCACATGGGCTTAGTTACTCAGCAGCATGTGGGATCTTCCTGGACCAGGGCTAGAACCTGTGTCCCCTGCATTGGCAGGCGGATTCTTAACCACTGTGCCACCAGGGAAGTCTGCTTATATGTTTTAAAGTTTATATTAATTTCAGAATTAGCTTATTCAGAGCTTAAGAAAAAAACCCTATTGGTACTTGTGTTAGGATCATACTAAGTTGACAGATGAACATAGAGAAAATTGACATCATAAATGTGATGTTGAATCTTCCTGTCTAGAAACACAGTGTGTCTTTCCAATTGTTTAAGACTTCTTTTGTGTCTGTCTCTCAGGGGTATTTTAAGTTTTTCTTCATATAAATCTGGTACATTTCTTATTGGATTATATCTAAGAATTTTATCTTTTTTGTTGCTATTATCATTGAGTTCTTTTTAATCTAGAGAGCTTTACTGAATTACCCTCATTGTGTGTAGTAATTTTTCAGTTGGTTCTCTTGAGTTTTCTTAGTAAACAGTCATATCATCTGCAAATATAATTTTAATTATTCTCTTGTACTTTTTACACCTTTAATTTCTTTCTTTTCTAATTATATTGGGTAATATAACTTTAAAAAATCAGAAAATAGTCCTGATAGTGGACAACATTTTCTTATTCCTGACTTTAATGGGAATACTTCCAGTGTTTATGAAGTGGGATGCTGCCTTTCGGATTGCAATAGTTGTATTTTACGGTGTTAAGAAAATGCCTGTCCAATTTTACAGGTTTTTTTTAAGAATGATATTATTGGACACTTTTCCTGCAAATAGATGATATTATTTTTCTCCTCAGATCTGTTGATTTTTATTAATATGTTTTATAATATTAAATCATCTTTGTATTCCTGAAACAACTTTTTTTTGTTTTTTGGCTGTGCCTCCAAGCTTGTGGGATCTTAGTTCCCTGACCAGGGATTGAACCCGCGCCCTCAACAGTGAAAGCGTGGAGTCCTAACCACTGGACCGCCAGGGAATTCTCAAACAAACTCTATTTGATCGTGATGTTTTAGTCTTTCGATGTGCTGCTAAATTATGCTTGTCATATTTCATTTGATATTTTTGCACTGATTTGAGACTGGTTAGTTGGTATCAATATGATGCTTGATTTATAAAAGGCATTTGGAAGCTTTCCCTCTTCTGCTATGCTGTGGAATAATTTAAATAATAGTTGCAGTGTCTTTTTCATAAATGTTTTGTAGAATTCCCATAAAACATGTCTGACCCTAGCTTTCTGGGAAATACAGGTTTTCTTTACTTAAAAAAGAAAGAAGGAAATAAGATTAAGAAAGAAAGAAGGAAATAAAATTAATTTTATTTGACAAATAGATTTCTAATTCTTTTTGTAAATTTTCTTAAAACAGGTGTGTTCAAAGGAAGTAATAAATGTTTTGGAGAAAACAGGTGAGTAAAATAAATTTTAATGTGGTTGCATTTTGCTAAGTACCCCTGATTATTTTTGATATATCTTGTTTAAATTTGGGATTGAAGCAGAGTCTTGCTCATTTTTCTTTAAGAATCACGCCTTTATTGTTAGAGGTTTTTCTTCCCTTCTGAGATCTTAGATTTGGCACTTTGGTGGCCATGAAAAGCTACTTTCATCCTGTATTTAATAGAAAATCATATGGCTCCAAGATTTCCTGTAAAAGCTCAACAACTACATTTAAGGAATTAGAAAGCTGGGTATTAAGGAGTTTTTATAGGTCCTTAGCTTTATCCTTTTTTGTTTTAAATTAATTTTTATTGGAGTGTAGTTGATTTACAATGTTGTGTTAGTTTCTGCTGTACGGCAAAGTGAATCAGTTATATATATGTATAACTGATACATATGTATATGTATAACTCCACTCTTTAAGATTTTTATTCCCATATAGGTCATTACAGAGTATTGAGTAGAGCTCCCTGTGCTATGCAGTAGGTTCTTATTAGTTATCTATTTTATATATAGTAGTGTGTATATGTCAATCCCAATCTCCCAATTTATCCCTCTCCCTAGCCCCCGCCCTTTCCCCCTTGGTAACCATAAGTTTGTTTTCTATATCTGTGACTCTATTTCTGTTTTGTAAATAGGTTCATTTGTACCATTTTTTTAGATTCCACATATAAACGATATCATGTGATATTTGTCTTTCTCTGTCTGACTTAATTTCACTCAGTATGACAATCTCTAGGTCCATCCATGTTGCTGCAAATGGCGTTTTTCGTTCTTTCTTATGGCTGAGTAATATTTCATTGTATATGTGTACCACATCTTCTTTATCCATTCCTCCGTTGATGGATATTGAGGTTGCTTCCGTGTCATGGCTACTGTAAATAGTGCTGCAATGAACATTGGGGTACATGTATCTTTTCGAATTATTGTTTTCTCCAGTTATGTGCCCAGGAGTGGTATTGCTGGATCATATGGTAGCTCTGTTTTTAGTTTTTTTAAGGAACCTCCATACTGTTCTCCATAGTGGCTGTGCCAATTTATATTCCCACCAACAGTGCAGGAGGGTTCCCTTTTCTCCACACCCTCTTCAGCATTTATTGACTGTAGATTTTGTGATGATAGCCATTCTGACCTTAGCTTTACCCTTAATTAGAAAGTGATCACTTTTTCATTTTGCTAGTTCAAGAAATATTTATGGAGAAAGCTTTTCTAAGTCAAAATATATTGATACGACTATTTTACATCTGAAGGTAGAAGCTGTTACCATAGCTTTTACCCATTATAATATTCCTAATAGTCCACTAATTTTTAATTTAGCTTACTCTTATTAGGGTAGGTTCATGATAGAATATCATGGGTTTTCTTCTTCAAATATTGCAATTTAATTGGACGTATTAATTTCCATATGTGTGCTTACCATTTATTTTCTTTTTTGAAGGAGAGTCTTACAAGGGACAAGGTATCTTCCCTACCTCAGGAAACACACATACAATTCCAGAACCTCAGAAAGAGCAACTTGAACCAACTTTTCAGAGTATCAGATCTAAACCTCTTGATAAAATAACAGATACACAAGAAAAGAATACATCTCAGTTACCTCAGGATGAGATAGGGGTGTCTGATAAGGAAAAAAGAACTTGTGCTGCTTCTAAGTCTGAACAAATGGATAGCATCACATCGTCTTCAAAAACCCCACTATCCAGGTATCATGAGAAAATCTTTAATAAATGTTTCTCTCTCTCCATTTTTCTCTCTCAGTATATAAATATAACCTATATGGAATAGGTGTAACATGTGTAACGACTAAGTCCAGTACTAAGGATGGTGTTTTGTAATCATACCCCTCTGTCAGAAATGTAAAGGGAAGGGGTGTCACCAAAGGAAATACAGTAAGGTCAGACACTTTTGGAGGACATCGCATATGACTAGAGCTTCACTTTAAGTGCTGAAACTTTGATTTTAGATAGAAAATCTTTAGAATTTAGTATTGCACACTTTCTTTTCCAGATTGTTCATGGTTATTATTTTAATAATTATTTATTCTACCATACAGTAGCTGCCAGTGCAGATGTAGATGGTCTGAGACATAGGGCTAACATCAGAAGTAGCTCTGGAGGTTGTTTTATTGAAGTCCCAAATACTGTGTGCGTTTTTCTCTCTTGTGGCATACCAGAGAGGTAAACCCTGGCTTTCTCCCTGTAACACTAAGTGTGGAATTTAAGCCCAAAGCCAGCCTCTCCCACATTATTTCCTCATACTCTAGAAGTGAGTCTTCTGGGTTATGGATAACTATTGGCTTGTTGGCAGCATTCAAATCATTAACGTGGAGTTGGTGAGTTGGAGAGGGAGGACATGTACTAGTCTCCACTAAAGGAAAGTGGGGGAAATGACATGTATAACTTGAAAAGGCATATTTAACGAACCTGTGTTTTTGTTATATAAACTACATCTTTTCTGGCGTAGAGATGTGCTGAAAATAGAATGAGGGTAGCATCATGGGGGTTTGGGTTAAAACAGTTGAGAAGCAGTATTCTAGAACAAGGGTCAGCAAATTTTGGGGGCAAAAGATCATGTAGTATATATTTTAGGCTTTGTGGGCCATATATCTCTGTTGCAACTACTCAGCTACTCAACAGATATGTAATCACATCTTTTTACATATATGGTTACATATTACATATGTGGTGTGTATATATATTATATACCACATATGTAATATGTAACCATATATGTAAACAGATGAGCATGCTGTGTTCCAGTAAACTTATTTATAGAATCAGGTGGTGGACTTCACTTGGCCTGTGGATCATAGCTTGCTGACCCCTGCTCTAGAGCCCTTCTACTCAAAGTGTGGTCCTGGCACCAGCAGCAGGGACATCATTTGAGAACTCAGTAGAAATACAGGACTTAGGCCCCACTTCCCCACCAACTCAGTCAGAATCTTCATTTTGACAAGATCCCCACGTGATTTGTATGCCTTTCAGGCTTGAGAAGTACTGCTGTAGAGTAAGCTTTGACCTTTGTCACAAATATACGTCATGGCAGAGTGATATCAGTACTTAGTGTATCAGTATTTAGTAGGTGTGCCACTCCTGTGGTATCATACCTGCCATTTTAGCATTCATGGAAAGAAGTTGGCATTAAGAATGTGTCTTCCTGGGACTTCCCTGGTGGCCCAGTGGTAAAGACTGTGTGCTTCCAATGCAGGGGGCATGGGTTTGATCCCTGGTCGGGGAACTAAGATCCCACATGCTGGGCGGCATGGCCAAAAAAAAAAAAAAAAAAAAGTTTATACAGATATAGATGTCCTATAGAACTTGGCACATTCCTGCTTTCAGCTTCTTTGCTGCAATATCCTGCCTATGAAAAATTTAGTGAATAAATATTTAAAAAAAAAAAAGAATGTGTCTTCCTGGATATTGTTGAATATCTTTACATTTGCATTTCTAGACCTGGCAGAAGACCCCTGGGATTTTTGTCTTTAATATGTTCAAAGAATAGTTTGGAGTCTGATGAACCTACTCAGGTTCGTAGCAAGAAACGCCTGAAACCTCTCATACCTGTATCAAGACAGAATCTGAAAAGATCTAATCCGCTCAATACAAGCCAGAAAAAAACTCAAGAGTCCTCTGATCTTCCATCTCCAAGTGTTGTTGTTAATACTCAACCTAAAAATATTGATAGTTCAGCAACTCAGGTATGTGATAACTACTCTTTCTTTGTTTATTTGTATAGAATGGGTTGGATATCAGACTCAACTTGGAAAAACATGGCAATTGTTATTTTCATCTGAATATCAGAAATTATTGCAGAGCAACTCCACTCCATCTCCTCCCTATCCTACCCCACTGTACTGGAAGAAGATAAGGTGTTGAATTAGAAAGTTACAGCTAGTTTAATATAGAGCCATTGAACTAACCATAAATGGACACTTAATTGCCATTCCTTTACTGCAGAGACCCTTCTGACCTGTGGAAGCAAAACAAAGCAGTGCTTGCATTTTATTTCCTTTGGGACAAATGTCATGACACCTACAAAAATTCAAGGAACAGTAAAATTAGAATTCGTTTGCATGTTTCATTTCTGTGCACTCTGAAGCTGTAATAGCAAGTACTGGGGCAGAAAATTTTGTGAACTTGTATCAAAGACTTTGGAAGAACATTGGGGTGACTTCAGATCTCAACAAGGAAAAGGCTGGTGACCATCTATTGGATAGCATGAGCCTCAAAGGAAGGAGTCCTTTTGTAAAGAACATTTTTAACGTTTTAAAAATATTTTAAATTATTTCCTACAACTATATTCTGAGACCAGGATTTTATGAGTCTTTATTATTATTGCCAAATTACTTTGGAGAATAGTTGTAATTACCAGCAGTGTAACAGTGCGGTTTAATCACATTCTTGCCAGTCTGAGATATTACTCTTTAAAATACATTTGTTTTTCTTATTTAATATAATGGTGGTGGGGGGCTGGAAATGTCATTTCATTTTTAAAATTTGCATTTCTTCAGTTATTGGTGAGTTGTGTTCTTTCCCATATATTTACTAGATTTTCTGATTTTTTTCTTTTTTGTTCCTATCTTCTGCTGATTTATAGGTTTGGGGATCTTAGTAGTTTTCTTACCAATTTGTATGAGATCCTTATGTATGTAAAGAAGCCACATACCTTTTAGCTCTTTACTGCAAGTATTTTTTCCAAGTTTATTTCCAAGTTTTTTAAATTTGGGGGAATTTTTGTTATACATAACTTTTAAATGTTTAGTCAAATCCATTACTTGTTTCTTTGCAATTTGTTAAATTGCTTTTATGATGAAAAGTTTTTCTCCAGAGGTATAAAATTTTAAAACTTTAACTCTGTTCATGGTTTTTGACTTTGGTATGTAGTGTGAGGGAAGAATTTAAACTAAATGTTATCCTCAAATTGCTTCTTCAGTTTTTTGAGTAAGCAATATATTCCACATGTCTTAAAATTCATAACCTACAAAAGAGAGTTTATAGGAAAAAGTTTCCCACATCTGTCCCTTAGTTTCCTAGTTCCTCCTTTCCACAGGTATATGGTATTATCAGATTTTGGTTTACTTTTCCGGAGACATTTTAATATACACAAATATAAACATTTTTCTTCTTTTTTACACAAATAATAGCGTATCAGTCTCTGCTTTGCTTTTTTCACCTAATAGTATGTCTTGGAGACCTTGCAAAACAGTAGATAAAGGGCTTCCTCCTCTCTCTTGCTCTCTTTAAAAAATTTAAATTATTAACTTCTTATTCTGAGATAACTGTAGATTCACATGCAGTTGTAAACAACTATACAGAGAGATCCCATCTCCCCTTTACCCAGTTTTCCTCAGTGGTAACATCTTACAAAACTCTCGTATAATATCACAACCACTATATTGCATTGCTGCAGTCAACATACAGAACAGTTCCATCACCACAGACATCCTTTGTGTTGCCCTTTTATAGACACACCTACTTCCCTCCCGCTCCCCATTCTCTCTCTATCTTCTGGCAAGCTGGTTGCCATTAAATTTGTCATTGCAAGAATGTTATATGAATGGAATCATATATTTGGGATTGGCGTCTTTTCACTCAACGGTAGTTCCCTAGACAGTCATCCAGATGATTTTATGTATCAAATACTTTGTTTCTTTTTATTTCTGAATAGTATTCCATAGTATGGATGTACCAGTTTTGTTTATTCATTTACCCACCAAAGGACATCTAGTGCTTGCTTTTATGAATAAAGCTGTGAACTTTTGTATACAGCTTTTTGCGTGGACATAAATTTTCCTATTTTCAGGACTAAGTGCCCTCATTATTTTTAATGACTACATAATATTCCATTGTTTGGATGTACCATAGAGTGATACTGGCCTCCCACTGGTAGGCATTTAGGTTATTCCTACTTACTACAAATAATGTGGTAACAGCTAACTTATAAATGGACGATTTTTCACATTTATAGGTTAAATTCCTGGAAATAGAATTGCTGTTCTAAAGGAATGATTATTCTTTTGCCAGACACTGCCTGATTGTCCTGCATAGGGATTATATAAGTTTCTGTTCTTATCAGCAGTATATGAGAGGGCCTTTTTCCTTACATTAGCGTATTATCAGTGTTCATTTTTGACATTCTTCATAGACTTAATGAACACATATGTCTGTGATACAGTTTGTAAATTTTTTTCCCTCTATGGCATTTATCTTTTGATTTTGTGTATGGTGGTTTGTGCCATGCAGACATTTTTTATTTTTACGTATGTGAATTTATCAATCTTTTATGGCTTCTGGCTTTCATGTCATTGCTTCACACACTCTCTCCCCAACTATAGGATTATAAAAACATTTTCCCATGGTATTTTATAGTAGATTTTTTAAAAATGTTTTTACATTTAAGTTTATTGATTCATCTAGAATTTATTATATATTGGTGAAGTATAGGTCTGACTTTTCCTTTATGTGAGATAGTTATACAGTTGTCCAACATTATTTATTGGATCATCCAACTTTTCTCAAATTTTTTTGGAAATATCACTTTTATCAGATACTAAATTTCCATACATATGTGTTAGGGATATTTCTAGTCTTCTATTTCATTGATATGTATGTCTGTTCCTTTGCCAATACCATGCTGTCTTCATTTTTTCTAGATTTATAAGTATGCTAATTTTTTTTTTTTTTTTGCGGTACGCGGGCCTCTCACTGTTGTGGCCTCTCCCGTTGTGGAGCACAGGCTCCGGACGCGCAGGCTCAGCGGCCATGGCTCATGGGCCCAGCCGCTCCGCGGCATGTGGGATCCTCCCGGACCGGGGCACAAACCCGCGTCCCCTGCATCGGCAGGCGGACTCTCAACCACTGCTCCACCAAGGAAGCCCAGTATGCTAATTTTTGATAGGATTGCTTTAATTTCTGTTATTTCCTTACGTACTGTTCTGTTTCATGGGTCCTTCTATTCTGGTCATTAAAATGTTTTCATTATCGATTTAATAATGTTATGTTTTTCAGTATTTATTTTTTTTCACAGAAATTAGGGTGAAGTAATCATGTGTACACTACAGTCAACCTAATCATGTTTTGTGTTGTATATTGGTTGATTTTAATTTTATTATTATAACGAATGCTACAAAGGTTATCTCTTACTATGTTTAGGATTATTTCCTTAATATAACAGCATAGAAATGAAATTATTGGGTCAGTGAGTATAAACATATTTAAAACTCTTAATATTTATTGCTATATTGCTTTTCAAACAGATATCGATTTAGAATACCACTATCAATATATAAATGTTATACTGCATACTTATTTTTATTATCTTTTTAGGTTTCTTGTAATCATCCCTTACCAAAAGGAGAATGTAAAGATGTCCAAAACCGGCTACCGGAAGAGGAGCCAATGACAGTCTCTGAATATTTCTTTAGTGATATCTTTATTGAAGTGGATGAAACAGAATAAAAGTCTTCTCTTTTTTTCTTTTATTTTTTCTAAGGCTAGGATTTCCACAGTCAGTTATATCAACAAAGCAGTATCTAGCAAAATGCCTCACTGGCAATTTTTCTTTAGGTTGATTTTGAATATTTAATAGGCTTGATTTGAAGCTTTTATAATCAGTGAAAAACATTGCTGAGGTTCCTTTCCTTCTGATTGATTCAGCATTTTGGAAATACCAAGCAATTAAGACTGCTTTCTCAGACAGAAGTAACAGCTCTTGTTTACATTTTGACTCTTCCTGTGTTGAATACACATGGACATCTTGGAATGTTGTGGATAAATGTCTCTGTATAAATCACAGTGCCGACGTATTTGGAGATGGATGGTAGTTAACATTTAGCAAACCTTTTGTGAAGGTTTTTTTCTGTTTGTTTAGTGTTGGTTTTGTTTTTTGTTTTTTTGGATGGTGAAGGCCTTTTCAGTTGCCTCTAAGTGTGTGAAAGGAAATTGTGAAACTCCACTTTAGTATGGTAAATGTTAAAAACTTTTCTATTATCAGCTATTTGACTGAAAAATGTGTATTTTTCTAATTCATGTTGATGTAACATTAGTCCTAATTGAAGAACTAGTATTTAAACGTACTATTTATAAAGATAAAACATCAAAAAGCTTATTTATTTTTAAATTTTTTATTTAAAAGAATATTCAGTTTTAATTATCTTTACCCCTGAGATTATGGGTAAAGAAAGCATTAACAAATTTATGTTTGTCTCCTTTCCCTCTTTAATTTTAAAGGTATTTAAAGTGATAAAACTAAATTGTTTGGATAGTATATACTTTTTGAATACATTTTTTTCTCATAGTTTAGTATATTGACTTTGTACTGTGAATTTTTTGTTTTTCTTATTTCTTGGATAATCTCAGGATTTGTATGGGAAAAAAATCCTTAAATTTATTTATGAGGCAAATTTCCATACAAAACTCCATCTCCATTACACACACATATGCTCACATACACACATTCCTTTTTTAAAAAACAATTTCTTGGTAGTTTTTTTTTCCCCCATTAAATTCTCCATGAGGAACTAAGTACTTAGACCTTTATGCACAGAACATAATTGTGATGTTAAAAACAGAAAATAAGATAATAAGACTTTATTAAGTCAGTGATTATCATCAATATGATTTTAAGGGTTGGTTTTAATTTTGAGATTTTGTGATTTACATAGGTAATTCTGTTACCCACCCAAGCCAATCTCTGGTGGTTCAAATTAAACTTCTGAAAGAACAGATTTATTCTTTTATTTGAAAAGCCTTCTGGGTTGATTAGATCAGGAGTCAGAAACATTTTCTGGAAAATATTTTCGAGTTTGTGGGCCAGATGCCCTCTGTGGTAACTACTCAACTCTGCCACTTCAGTATGAAAACAGCTACAGGCAATACTTAAATGATGGACATGGATGGGTTGGGTTTTTAGTTTGACCCATACATTAGACAGTAGTTTTCTTACCTTAAGGTGCCGATGTCATTACCTATGAGATATTTGTCACTGGAGTTGTGAGTTGTGCCTAACACTTAAACCCTTGATTGCATTATGAAATCAGTATTTCAGTTGGGAAGATATTTTAATGTCTAATTCTGTTTGTAATTTGAAAAAAATGGTGGCCAGTTTTCAAGTTCATTAGTAAAATTGGATTTGGCTTGGCAAGTATAACAGTAATCCTAATTTATGAAAACAATTGATATTAGAGCATTCCTTATTCATTGCCTTATAGTGAAATTTGCAGTTTAAACTTTTTTGTCATAAAGGAGGATCTATAAGGAAATTCTCTATAGATATGCATTTATTTATTTCATGGGCTTAATATGTCACAGAAATCATAGTAGCAAATCACATAGCTATTTTAATGCCCTGTTTTTATAAATTTTAAAAATCTCATATTCTGAAAAGGCTTCTTTCATTTAGTTCATGTTAGTTTGGGTGTTTGGTTGTCATAGCTAAACTATTATTTTATCCCTTGTTTAATATTACTTTTTAACTTTGTTAACATCTGTCTCTTGTTCATCTACAATGAGCTAATTTTATGGAAGATGTAACTTCTTACTCTGTGAAGGATAATTTTGTCTTTGGGCATTCATTGTGTTAGAGAATCAAGTCAGACAACTAAATTATCCTACTATTATATCCTTAAAACTACTCTTGGAAAAAGAAAATCAGTATATTTACCTTACAAGGTGGAAAGACTTGTTCACACCTGTGTTTAATCTGACTCATGTAAAGATGATGTTGTGAAGAATTTGTATTTTATAAATCTTAAAAGAGATATGATTAAAGGTCTTTATTTTTTTCTTGACTTTTCCTCCTGAACACTTACGTCTTAGCAAGTGATCAACAAGATGGCTTCAAAGCCTAATTGTTGGTAAATGATTGAGGCACATAAAAATATGAATATCCACTGTTTACCACCATTTTTTTCTGAAATAGAAGTGACCATGTATACTATCTTGCTTGAAGAAGTCTTTGACAAAAAAGCAATATCTGTCATTGTAAATTTTCTTGTTCTAAAGAAAGCAGTTATATTCTATAGATGTAAATTATGTAAATAAAAGTTATTTTATATTATTTCTGTTGTGTCCTTTTTTTCAAATTGACTTAATAAAGATATTAATGTGTTAGTGAGCAAAAAATAGTTTTGTAAGTACAGCTTACCCTTCCTTCCTTCCCTCCTTCCATGAGAGTATAGTATATTTGGGAGAATTAATTTTTTTCTTATGTGCATGCTCTGAAGGATATTACTTTGATTTTGCAAGAATAAAAATAGACTTTCCCCCACATTTGGGACATAAGAAGAGTCGCTTACTTTTTTGTTTATTTGCTCCTTATGCAATGAATTTTTGGCTAAAAGAACTCAATCTCTTTTACTCTTTTTTTTCTTCCCACTTTTTTTTCTCTGTAGAGAAAGACAAATGGGAAACTTTAGTTATGGATATACTATAAACCTGGACTTTTTATATGGTCAGTTGACCTTTTATTATGGTATATAAGGATTTTACTTTCTTGCAATTCTCCTCCTCACTCTTTTCCTGCTTTCTCCCAATGTTAATCACAATTTGGGGCTAATCCATATTCAGTATTTGTACTGTTTTAATTGTAATTTTTCACTGCTGTACCACCTAATGAACTAAGATGACATTTCCTTTCTGGTACAACTTTTTGTTTTTCTTGGAATTAAGAAGTGTTTCACTTTTTCATTTGCTTTGGGTTTGTTTTTGAACCTGTGGCTTAACTTTCAACATCCTCTGGCAAGTCTGTTTATACTTAGTTATAAATGCTCTGTTTATACTTTTCACGTGGTCAAGCTGTCAGATAAACTGTTTCCTTCTCCTTTTTTCCTGGAAAACTTTATGGAGCTCTTCCTTCCTGCTTTAATCTGGACTGAGGCTTCACAGGTCTCCATGTGCAGTGCAGCTGCCATGCCGGGACTTCTCTGAATTCCCTACCCATCTTTTCTGGTTTGGATTCCCTATTCTGGAGCCAGTGTCATTGTCTTTCTTGAGGAGAAGCACATCTTCCACTGTTAAATGCAAAAGGTGCATGGATGATAACATAACTTGAGACTTTACATGTCTGAGAGTTCTTTATTCTACTCTCTCACTTCGTTGGGCTCTGAATAGAAATCTTGAATAATTTGAAAATAATTTCCACTTCATTTCAAAGTCATGCTCTGGTTATATTCTGGTTTTCAGTGTTTAAAAATCTTTTGCCATTCTGATTCTCTATCCTTCGAATGTGGCCTATTTACATATTCTTTGACCCTGGTATTCTGCTCAGTAATGTGCACCCACCCTTTCCTGCCCCTACATTCATGCTGCTGGGCATGTCATGGGCGTTTTTAAATATGGAAACTCATTTCCTTCCCTTCTGGGAAATGCTCTTGCATTATTCCTTTGATAATTTCTCTCTTTCACTTTCACTGTTCCTATATCTGGAATTCCTATTAATCAGATTTTTTAATCTCCTTTACTTGTTCCCTAAGTTATCTTTTCTCTGCTATTTTCCATTTCTCCACCCCCTTCTCTCTCTCCTCATTTTTTTGTTCGCCCCTTTTTTTGCGGGGGGGAGATTTTCTCAATTTTTACTTCTATTGGAGAAAAATCAAGTGTCAATTCCTTTTTAGAAGTAACTGTTAGTCAAAAGCCGTAGAGAGAAGGCTAAGAATCTTTTTTTTTTTTTTTGCGGTACGCGGGCCTCTCACTGTTGTGGCCTCTCCCGTTGCGGAGCACAGGCTCCGGACGCGCAGGCTCAGCGGCCAAGGCTCACGGGCCCAGCCGCTTTGCGGCACGTGGGATCTTCCCGGACCGGGGCACGAACCCGTGTCCCCTGCATCGGCAGGCGGACTCCCAGCCACTGCGCCACCAGGGAAGCCCAGGCTAAGAATCTTGATGCTTCTGATTAACAAATGTGCAGAATCAAAGTCACAGAATGTGAATCATCCTTTGACTTAGTTCATAATTTTAAATCAACACAGTTTTCTGCAATGAACGTTTTTAAGGCATAATTTACATTTAATAAAGTACACAGATCTTAAGCTTTCAGTTTGATTACTGACAATGTATACACCTGTGTACCACCCCACAAGACAAATAGACATTTCCATCATCCCAGAAAGTTCCTTTAAGCCCTTTCCCCACTGCCACCCACAGATTAGTTTTGCCTGATCTTGAGCTTTATATATATATGCAGTATATGAACTTTATATTATGTATACTTTTGTATCTGTTTACTTTTGCTCAACACATTTTTGGGATTCATCCATTTTCGTAGCGTATTAGTAGTTCCTTGTTGCTAAGTTGTATTCCATTTTATCCATATACCACATATGAATATACCATAATTGCTATCTATTTTCCTACTGATTGTTTCCGAATTTTGGCTCTTTTGAATAAAGATACTATAAATATTGTACAAATCTTTTTGTAGACGTGTTCTTATTTCTCTTGTGTAAATGCCTAGGAGAGGCACATCTTTTAGATTTATTTTTTAAGTACTTGATGTTCTCTGATACCTTTATAAATGGTGTTTTTTAAATGCTTATTTTCATTTGTATGTTTATTGATGGAACATAGAAAAACAGTTGATTTTTGTATTGCAGTTAAGATTTTAACAAATGGGGAATTCCCTGGCAGTCCAGTGGTTAGGACTCCATACACTTTCACTGCCGAGGCTGTGCGGCATGGCCAAAAAAAAAAAAAAAAATTTAACAAATGTACTTTCTTCTTTTTTTTTTTTGCGGTACGCGGGCCTCTCACGGTTGTGGCCTCTCCCGTTGCGGAGCACAGGCTCCGGATGCGCAGGCTCACGGGCCCAGCCGCCCCGCGGCATGTGGGATCCTCCCGGACCGGGGCACGAACCCGTGTCCCCTGCATCAGCAGGCGGACTCTCAACCACTGTGCCACCAGGGAAGCCCTATACTTTCTTTTTTTTTAAATTAATTTATTTTTGGCTGTGTTGGGTCTTCGTTGCTGCACGTGGCTTTCTGTAGTTGCAGCGAGCGGGGGCTACTCTTTGTTGCGGTGTGCGTGCTTCTCATTGTCGTGACTTCTCTTATTGTGCAGCACGGACTTCAGTAGTTGTGGCTCACGGGCTCTAGAGCGCAGGCTCAGTAGTTGTGGCCCGCGGGCTTAGTTGCTCCGCGGCACGTGCTATCTTCCCGTACCAGGGCTCGAACCCACGTTCCCTGCATTGGCAGGAGGATTCTTAACCACTGTACCACCAGGGAAGTCCGCAAATGTACTTTCTCTAACATCCTCTCACAGCCTAGCCCATGGAGCTATTAAAGCAAGATTTTTTTTAAAAGTATTATAGGAATGCTCTTTGTTCTTAGCAAACAGACTTAGAAACTGAATTATAATGATAAGATAAACAGGATAAATATAAACAAGTAAAAATTTAAGTAACTATAACATTAAATAAGTATAAAATGTAATGCCAATGGGAAATATTTGCTAACCTCTCATTTATTTAATAAATTTAAAGGCTAGTAGAGTATCTTATCTCCTTAGAACATCTGTTTTCCCATCCTTTTAATAATTTCTCCCTAGGGAATTCCCTGGCAGTCCAGTGGTTAGGACTCCCTGCTTCCACTGCAAGGGGCACACGTTCAATCCTTGGTTAGGAAACTAAGATTCTGCATCCCGCGTGGCACAGCCAAAAAAAGAAAAAGAACTTTCTCATTAAATGGCTAATTAAACTCTGTAACCTCTAGCTTTTGTTACATTTTCTAGACAAGGAATTCTTATTTATTTATTTATTTATTTGGCTGTGTTGGGTCTTAGTTGCAGCACACATGATTTTTGTTGCGGCACATGGGGTTCTTCGTTGCAGCATGCGGGCTCTAGAGCACATGGTCTCCGTAGTTGTGGCACACAAGCTTCTTAGTTGTGGCACACGAGCTTAGTTGCCCCGTGGCATATGGGATCTTAGTTCCCCAACTGGGGATCGAACCTGCGTCCCCTGCATTGGAAGGCTCTTTCTTAACCACTGGACCACCAGGGAAGTCCCCCAGCCAAGGAATTCTTGATTTTATATTTTTTTCAAAAGCTTTTAAAAATTTTTTCATAATCCTGGTCTTTGATGGATGCAGTATATTTTCATTTCTCCAAGGATGTTATAGTTTCTTCTGTTCCTTGCCCTGATGGTTTCTTTTTGTTTGTTTTTGTTTTCTTGGTGGTAGTGGGTGTCTTTTTCTTTTCCTTTTAAACATTTCTTTCTTTCTGTTTTTGTTTTTTTTTTTCGTATTGAAAGCTTTCTTCAGAGTCCAGAGTGTTAACCATTATGGAACTGCAATAGAAAGCTTTCTTCAAATGCCCATTGATCCTTGGCTATCCATGCATATGTTAGAGAAAGTGTCTAAAAAAGCTGATTAGGAGTTTTTTACAAGCTTATTGGAGGGTAGGTAGGATATGTCAATTTGTAGGTTACACTGTAGGTCAATTTTCTTCTTTTTTGTTTTTTTTCTTTTCTTTTTTTTTTTTGCGGTACGGGGGCCTCTCACCGTTGTGGCCTCTCCCGTTGCGGAGCACAGGCTCCGGACGCGCAGGCTCAGCGGCCATGGCTCACGGGCCCAGCCGCTCCGCGGCATGTGGGATCTTCCCGGACCGGGTCATGAACCCGTGTCCCCTGCATCGGCAGGCGGACTCTCAACCACTGCGCCACCAGGGAAGCCCCAATTTTCTTTTTTAAATGTTGCTTTTTTTGTTTTTTAATTGGCTGCACTGGGTCTTAGTTGCAGCATGCAGTATCTATTTCCCTGACCTGGGATCGAAACTGGGCCCCCTGCATTGGGAGCAGGGAGTCTTAACCACTGGACCCCCAGGGAAATCCCTGTAGATCAATCTTCCAGGGAGTTTTTTCGCTGGAGAACCTCAAATGTCACTTTGTAGATCTTTTCTGTAAAATGGTAAGGTTTCTCTAGACTCCCTTCTATATAAATCTGGTAGCCAGCATTTTGGAACTGGGTGGGAAAAGAGACTTGGGGGGAGGGGGCTCTCTTGATTTGGCCTTCAGACTGTCACTTAATCTCTCTGGTCTCAATTTGGCACTTCACTAGTGCCTAGTGTCCCTAAATTTGGAACATTTCAGATTCAGTTTCTCCAGGGAATATATATCTCCTGGACAGACTGGGGGGTGGAAATCTGCGGTTTTAACTACTTCTTCTGCAAATTTTCAAGTAGTTCCACCATTTCTTGGTCTCTACCACATTTCTCCACTTCTATGCACATATTTCTCTACCTGGTACCACCAATTCCTGGTACCACCAATTCTGAGAGGCAAATTGACTTGTTACTTGTTTGTATTTTCCACTGCAAGCACTTAGATTTCAACTTCTTTTATTTTGCTAAATTTATTATTCCAATTTTTGCCTATTGTCTTTATATATCCCCTAGTTTAACTGAAGGTGGGATATGAATTATTTTTTGTGTTCCTTTGTTGCTCTGGGATCATTTTTGAGAGAAGGAGGTTAAAAAATACTTTTATTTTCATGATAAAAGTTGAATTATTGTATTCCCTTAAAAATGAAAATTAATAAAGAAAAATGTAAAAAGTAAATCTGAATACTATGGACAACTGAACACCAACAAGTTGGATTATCTAGATGAAATGGACAAATTCTTAGAAACAAAACCTACCAAGACTACATCACAAAGAAACAGATAACCTGAATAGACCTATAACTAGTAAGAAGACTAAACAGTAATCAAAAAATCTCCCCACAAAAAAAAAAAAAAAAATCTCCCCACCTAGAAAAGCACTGAACATGATGGCTTCACTGGTGAATTCTACCAAACATTTGAAGAACAAGTACCAATCTTTCTCAAACTTTTCCAAAAACTTGGAGAGGAGGGAACACTCCCTAACTCATTCTATAAGGCCAGCGTTATCCTGACGTGAAAGCAGGACAAAGACGCTACAAAAACAAAAAAAACAAAAAAAAACCCCAAAAACTATAGACCAATATCCCTTATGAACACTGATGCAAATATCCTTAACAAAATACTGGCAACTGAATTCAGCGGCATACTAAAAGGATTATATATCATGACCAAGTGAGGTTTATTCCTGAAATGCAAGGATGGTACAACATAGAAAAAAATGATCAATGTAGTTCACAACATTAACAGAATGAAGGAACAAACTTCACATGATCATCTCAATTGATGCAGAAAAAGTAGATGACAAAATTCAAACTTTTTCATGATAAAAATATTCAACAAACTAGGAATAGAAGGAAACCTCCTTAACATCATAAAAGCCACATGTGAGGGACTTCCCTGGTGGTGCAGTGGTTAAGAATCCCCCTGCCAACGCAGGGGACATGGGTTCGAGCCCTGGTCCGGGAAGATCCCACAGGCCGTGGAGCAACTAAGCCTGTATGCCACAACTAGTGAGCCTGTGCTCTAGAGCCCGCAAGCCACAACTACTGAAACCAGCTCTCCGCAAATACTGAAACCCGCGCGCCTAGAGCCCGTGCTCCGCAACGAGAAACCACCACAATGAGAAGCCTGTGCACCGCAACGAAGAGTAGCCCCCCCCTCACCACAACTAGAGAAAGCCCGCGCGCAGCAATGAAGACCCAATGCAGCCAAAAAAAAAAAAAAAGCCACATGTGAAAAACTCACAGCAAACATTACACTCAATGGTGAAAGGCTGAAAAGTTTTCCTCTAAGACCAGGAAAAAGGCAAGGATGTTCACTTTCACCACTTCAATTCAACATAGTACTAGAAGTTTTAGCTGGAGCAATTAGGTAAGAATGAGAAATAAAAGACATTTAAATTGGAAAGGAAAAAGTAAAATTATCTCTATTCACAGATGACTTTTACAAAGCCCTAAAGATTACACACACACACACACACACACACACACACAAAACCTGTTAGAATTAATAAATGAATTCAGCAAATTGGCAGTATACTAACTTAGCATGCAAAAATCAGTTGCATTTCTATACACTAATAATGAACAAACTGAAAAGGAAATTATGAAAACAATTCCATTTACAATAGCATCAAAAAGAATAAAATAGGAATTAACCAAGGAGGTGAAAGACTTGCGCAATGGAAACGAAAAAACACTGCTGAAAGAAATTAAAGAAGACATAAATAAATGGAAACACATCCCATGTTCATGGATTGGAAGACTTAATATTGTTAAGATGTCAATGCTACCCAACATGATCAATAGATTCAATGCCGTCCCTATCAAAATTCTGGCATTTTTTGCAGAAATAGAAAAACCTACCCTAAAATTAAGATGGAATCTCAAGGGATCCTGGATAGCCAAAAAAATCTTGAAAAAGAACAAAGCTGGAAGACTCACACTTAATGATTTCAAAACTTACTACAAACCTACAGTAATCAAAAAACTGTGTGGTACTGGCATAAAGACAGACATACAAACCAATGGAACAGAATACAGAGTCCAGAAATAAATCATTGCTTATGAAATAATTTTTCACAAGGGTGCCAAGACTATTCAATGGGGAAAGGACAGTCTTTACAACAAATGATATTGGGAAAACTGGATATCTATATACAAAAGAATGAAGCCACACCCTTACCTAACACCATATACAAAAATTAAATCTAAGACTTAAGTGGACCAAAGGAAGATTAATTTTTTCTCACTGTCCAGTGGATGAGAAATTGTGAGGAAGCTCAGATTTGTTATAGGCAAAGTTTTAGAAGTACGTTATAATTGTACATCTAAGTTGTAATTTATCACTATTAGAATTTTTATTTACTTGTTTATGTTCTCTCCGCTTTATAAAAGAGGACACTTTGCCTGTTCTCCACTGTATTCCCCGCTCCAGAAGAGCACTTGATAGGGGACATTAAAGACATTTGATTAATGAATGCTTATCCCCTTAAAGAGTTTCTTAGGGCAGCTTAATAAGCCTGTTCAGTTTCCAGCTCTCATATAAGGATAAGCTTTTTCAAGCCCCGGAACACCCTTTGTAGCAGCAGGGGAAGAAGAAAACAGCACATAGAAAAAGCACAGACGCCGACAGCAAGCAAACTCAGCCGCAGCTCCTAAGCTCAGCATCTCGGGAGACCAGGAGGACGCACAAGGGTCGCTCCACCCCGGGAACCGCAACGCTCCGGGGCTCGCGATGGGACAGGCCTCGCGGGGCTTCACTTCTGTCCCTTATTCGCTGAATTCGGGGGGCGTGGTGCTCAGCGCTGACCAATCACGGGCGGCGTGCGCCGGCACGTGCCGAGGCTGGCCTCAGAATCGGGGAGGTTTCAGGCGGGTTGGGACTGCAAAGGCCTGGGCTGAGCTGTATCCCGAAGCGTGGGAGTTGGAGGGGAAAGCCTCGGCCCCGGACCGGCGCAGGCCGCTCTCTCACGCTCCTTCCTGCCTCTGTGCCTGCTGCCATGTGGGCCGCCCCGAGATTAGCTTTGCGGCGGTGCGCCCGCGCCGCTGCCCCCGCGCCGCGCGCCTATCATGGGGACTCCGTGGCGACGCTGGGCACCCAACCGGACTCGACCTCTGCCATCTACCAGGTAGGGCGGGTGAGCGGCCCGGGCTTGGAGTACCCAGCCCGAGTCAGTGATTCCTCTTCACCGACGGCACAAGGCGTTGGCCAGACTGGGAAGCAGGTACAGGGTAGGCACACTTCAACAGTCGCTGCTGTTTTCTCTGGATCCCCAGTCATGATTCTGGGACGCACCAGGGGGTCGTGAAGTTTGAAACAGAAAACAATTCCAAATCAGGTACATTTTAGTTCACTTTTAGCACTGGCACTATACTTTGTATCTTTAAAATCATTGGTTCGCAAAACCAGTGGCTCTCTGGTTTAGCAGTCACCTGGGAGCTTGTTGAATATATGGCTGCCTTAGCCCCACCCTGGAGCTTTTCCGTCTCTAGGGTGGGGTCCTGGTGTTTGCATTGTTAATGAAGTTGTTGAGAGGGGAGGGCAGGGCCTTGGTGGCAGCCAGCTTTGGGAACCACTGGCCTATCACAGCTGACCCTGGGTTGTGCTTACCAGACTTGAAATGGTTGGTTATGTTAATAGAAAATATTTATCTTTAAATGACTTTTCTTGGAATTGGGAGGTATCACAACGTTAAAGAAACAACTCCTGGTTTGTGAAATATCAGAGCTGGAAATTTTCAGTCTGTCCTATGGTTTCTAAGCCTGTACAGATGACATTTAAATTGTGCAAATAACTTTCAGAGAAGACTTTTTCTGGCTGCGCTGCTGCAGCAGGTGGGATCTTAGTTCCCCGACCAGGGATCGAACCCGCACCCCCTGCATTGGAAGCTCAGAGTCTTAACCACTGGACCGCCAGGAAGTTCCCTCAGAGAACACATTTTAAATAATTCCTGCCTTTGGGAAAACAAGGAGGTTGAAAAGAAATCAGCAGGCTGAGGCAGAAACAGTATCCAATGGGAGACTTCCAAAAGTCTTTAGATGTCCTGGGATCAGGAGAGAATGTTTAATTTAGAAACATTAAGTGGTTACTGTGGTCTAGCCACTATTTTAGATATTTGGAATAGATGTGTAGGAATGGAATCATAATTTTGTGTGGGAGATGACAAGAAAGCAATGCATTGTGATGAGTGATGTCTAAAGCTTAAAAAAGGTGGTTGCACATAGGAGGCAGTGAGTGAGCTGGATCTTGAGTTGGGTAAGAACTGGCCAGGTTCAGGATGGAGAATGGGAGGCAAGATTATACAAACTAAAGGAGTTATGAGAACATAGGTACCAAGTTATGAAAGTGGTTAGTGGGAGTGAGAACTTGGAAGTCCCAGCCAGGGTGAGGAATTCATGGAGTAGATGGGATTGCTTATGCAGCCAGGTAGAGGAGGGAAGCCATGTGTAGAAGCCACATTTAGATTTCATTTTGCAGTCTGTCTGCTAAGATGTTTAAGTAGAGAAGTGGCATGATCCTATGGACATGGTAGAATAATCAGTGTGGCTGCAGTGTGGAGAATGGGTTTCCCACCATTCTGAATATGGCTTCTTGGCTGGGTGTTCTCTTGGTTGCTGTAGACCTCTGAGTGTTTTCCAGAGCTCCTGTAAGGTTACTTTAGCCAGTTTTGGGTTGTTTTGTGATGTCTCTGTGGGGGAATAAGGGCCTGGAGCTTCCTGCTCTGCCATCTTTTTGAAGTCAGGTCTCGGCTGATGTATTTGATGGTGGCTGCTAGCTAGGGGTTAGGGAGTGTGAGCCTGAGATTATAACTTCTTTCTCTATGTAAAATGTTTTATGTTCTGGTTCAGTCTGTGCACCAGTAATTAGAATAAGAAAGTAGCTGTGCTATGGTGGAAAAAGCACTGGCTTAGTATTTCATGTATGTTTAAAAGCTAACAAGCAACATATTTCCATAGGGGGAAAAAGACCTGGTGGAAATGTGCTAAAGTGTCAACAGTGGCCCTTTCAGTGGGCAGAAGAGACATTGTAGCATGTTACTTTAAGAGTGAGTTTCTGGAGTTGGTGGATTTTGGTTTAAATCCTAATTCTACTACTTGTTAGCTGAATGACCTTGGACTAATTACTGTATGAGCCAGATTTTGCTTCAGTAATGCTGAGTAGCAACCAATCCCAAGATCTCAGTGTTCAAAAGAACAAGTATTTATTTTTTGTGCTTGGATCTATGGGTCGGTTGTGGCAGTTCTGCTCTAGGACTGTAATAGATTCAGGTCTGCTCTACTTGTTTCTTATTCCAGGACCCAGAATGAAGGGGCAGTGGCTGCTGTGGGATGCTCCTCTCGTAATGGAAGGCTGGGGCACAAAGAGGAGAGCATGGAAACACTTTGTCCTTCTTAAAGCCTCTTCTTGCAATTGGTACACTGTCACTTTTGCCCACATTCCACTCATCAAAGCAAGTAATACGGACAGATTCAGAGACTGTGGGGTAGGGAAGTATAATCTCACAGTGAACCTTGGCTAGGATGGGAGGGAAGGAAGAATTTAAAATAAGTAGTACAGTTTACCTTATGGTCTAATATGGCTGCTTAAGCTCCAGCTATTGTGTCTGAGTTCCGTGTGCAAAGGAGGAGAAAGGGTGAATAGGTAAAAGGACGCCCTCACCTTCTTGTCCTTTTTTTTAAGGAGCCTTTCTAGAAGTCATACCTAACAACTTCTGCTTACATCTCATTGGTTAGAGTTTAGTCACATGGCCACACTTGTCTGAAAAAGGAGGCTGGGATTATTTTATTTTTTTATTTTTTGGCCGTGCCATGTGGCTTATGGGATCCTAGTTCCCCAACCAGGGATTGAACCCATGCCATTGGCAGTGAAAGCCCGGAATCCTAACCACTGGACCACGGGGGAATTCCCCCCTGTTCCTTTTTAAAATAGGATCCATTTTCCCCCTGGGCTTTGTTTTTAATTACTTACTGTAAGTAAGTAATTACTGTAATTTGTCAGTAAGTGTAAAACAAGTATTTCTGCATTGGTTGGAATCTCCTCACGATAGTGGTTGAGGGGACAGAAAAAATAAGATGGCATTCTAACCCTCAAAGGGCTTATATTCATTGACAAAAGAAAACAAATACTAGAGATCAATTAAGTTCTGTAGATGTGTAAGGAAGGAAGTTGTTAAAATGAATGGGAGTAGCCAGAAGTTGTGTTGGAGATGAGATGGAACATCAGTTAGGCTTTAAAAGGGGGGTGAGATTTGGGTAGATGGACCAGAGAGGGGGGTGGTAGTGCAGAAGAGCTTGAGCAAAGACAGAGAGGCACGAATTAATCTTTTTTTACATATTGCAGTTGGCCCAGCACAGAGGCCACACAGGTGGCAAAGTGGCCCAGTGTGGAGGCCACATGGGGTTGGCATGTAATGCTGTTCTCCTTAACCCTTATTATGGTAAAAAAAAATCATTGCTTTCCTATAATACTCTCCCTGTTTTTCTTTGCTTCTGTTTTAGGAAAACTACGAGCAGATGAAAGCACTAGTAAATCAGCTCCATGAACGAGCACAGAACATCAGACTGGGTAAGCCCTCATTTATTCTTCAGTTTATGCTTTTAATTAAGATGTCCCTTATAATTATTCATTTTAGGAAAAACTAGTAGCATCAGGCTTTTGACTCTTCAAGACTGTGCATTTGCTGTTGGTGGGAATGTAAATTGAGGCAGCCACTACGGAACACAGTATGGAGGTCCTTAAAAAACTAAAAAGAGAGCTACCATATGATCCAGCAATTCCACTCCTAGGCGTATATCTGGAAAAGATGAAAACTCTAATTCAAAAAGATACAGTGTACCCCAGTGTTCATAGCAGCACTATTAACAAGAGCCAAGACATGGAAACAACCCAGATTTGGTTTAAGATGTGGTATATATATCCACATAAATATATGGGTGTATACTCAGCCATAAAAAAGAAGGGAATATTACCATTTGTAGCAACATGGATGGACCTAGAGAATATCATACTAAGTGAAGTAAGTCAGGAAGAGAAAGACAAATATTATATGATATCACTTATATGTGGAATCTAAAAAATAATGCAAATGAATCTATATACAAAACAGAAACAGACACACATAGGAAACAAACTTGTGGTTACCAAAGGGGAAAGGGAAGGGGGGAGAGATAAATTAGGAGTATGGGATTAACAGATACAAATTACTATACGTAAAATAGATAAGCAACAAGAATTTACTGCATAACACAGGGAACAATATTCACTATCTTGTGATAACTGATAATGGAAAATAGTCTGAAAAAAAAATATAAAACTGAATCACTTTGCTGTACACCTGAAACTAACACAATAATATAAATCAACTATACTTTAATTTAAAAAAAAACGCATTTGTTGGCATGCAGACATCTTATTTTTTCCTATTACTTGGCCAGATTTTCTGCTCTTATAGCACTGCCATTATTTGGGAGAAAGTAGATTTCCCCCAAATCTACTGGATTAAACAAGTTTGGGATTGAACCTGGGCCACGGCAGTAAAAGCACCAAATCCTAACCACTTAGACCACCGGAGAACTCCCTCATCAATTTTTAAAACTATTTCTTCTTAAGGTTTTTATTTCAGCCACAGCATCACACTGAAATTTTTGTTTCACTTGAAGCAACTAAACCATTTTCTGTCCATTAGTCATATTCATACTACATACTACATTTTGCGTAATTGTGCATTTTCTGCTGTGTCATGTAATTTGGAAATAATTTCTATCTGGGTTTATTGCTAATTAAATAAATGAGATATCCTAAAAGCTTTGTGAATTGTCATTTTTTATTTTTAAATTGTGGACATAATAGACATTTTTTTGCTTGGAAGAAATTGCATCATAGGGAGGAATATAAAATATTAATGTATAAACAAGTACCACATCACATTCTATTGTGCCCTTATTGGTATATATGATGATTTAGAAGGCTATGTGACTTGAAACTATTGGCCATGTCCAAAGTAAGAGTCTTAATATATTACAAGTACCTAACTGAGAAGGAACTATATGAATTTTACAGCCTTCATTTAAAAAGAATTCTCCCCAATGTCCTCATAAAGAATCTATTTTATCTGTAAACCTGTGGTTTAAGGGTATTGTTTCATTCCTGGGTATAATCTTATCACACTCAGGGGACAGACTTTCAGTAGAAGTCATTAGTGAAATAATTTAGCAAAACCTTGATAGATTTCTCTTTAGTTTAAATAAAAATGTTTTTTATATTTTTCTCCTCTGAGAATTTTAAGGATGGAGGCAAGGTAATTATTTAATGGCAGATGAACAGAAAGACCATCCAAAGTTGTATATTCACTTGTGTAGGTGTTAGGGAAGAAATAAGCTCAGTATTTTGGTCCTTTGTAGAATTTTGAGGGTGGAAGTCTGGACTGGTTACTCTAATAATTAACTTAATAATTATTAAGTCCATTTATTTAATCCCTCTAGTAAATTTTCAGTACCTCATTCATAACTTGAGACTTAGGAGTGGGTCTGTGAATTATAGGCATTATTCATTCCAAGCACACATTGCTGTCTTCTTTTGACTTAATCAAAATTAATTGAAAAGACCAGAAATTAAATCCATTTGGAATATCTTGGTCTCTGTCTTTTGTACTATAGTAGTTTAGGGTCAAAAATCAATTAAATCCTGTAAAAGTTACCATGACATGAACAAATAGATATGCAACTCAGTGTGGGACCTGTTGAAGCAAAGACCTCATTCAGGTGGCAGTAATTGCTCCCATTCTATCTATGACAGTGCAGGGGAGAATTAAAAAAAAAAAAAAAAAAGTGAAGAGCGTAAACTTCATATAGCTCCTTCTAAGTTAGGTATTTGTAATATATGAAGAATATTGTTTTGATGATGGCTGTATTCAGTTCCTTTGGATTTAAGTCACAAAAATCCAAATCAAACTTGTTTAATCCAGAAACCAACAACCAAACCGTGGAAAGGAAGTGCTGAATGAACCGGGGGGCTCCAGCTCCAACAGGACTCACTGTCTCTGCCCATCTTCTCTCATTTCAGGATGTGTATATATGTGTGGACTGCATTCTCTCTGGCTTCTCTGTGAGGTGGGGAATTATGTTGCTGGCAGGTCAGGGATTACATTCTTACAGTTTACAATCTGAAGGAAAGATCTAGTTATGCTTTCATCTCCGATTTGGAAAACTTTGATAGGTTCACTTGGGTCCCATGTTCATTCTTTGGCCCAGCCACTGTATCCAGGGGGATATAGTACTTAATGGTGCCAGCCTGGACCCATGTCCACCAGGGCTCAAGTGTACTGTGGCTGGCAACTCCTGGAACTTCATGGTGGTGGCAGTACTGTTTTCAGGAAAAGGCGAAAGGAAAGCACGCAGTCAAAAAGCAAAGACGTCAATTACACTGTCCCCAGACCACCCTTATTTCTCTCTAGGGAGAGAGGGGTGTAAGTAGGAGGGTGACTTGTGAAAACAGGGGTAGTGAATATTTGCCATCCTTTTTGACCAGGTAGCTCTCGAACCCCTGTTCTAAGTGTGAGGAAATGGTGTTAAAAAATGACACGAGTTTTTGTCTACTGGGTATGATTCGAGAGGCAAAATATCCTGCTGGTAGGCTTTTCAGAATGATGACTAGAATGAGGACTAGAAGCCATCGTGGAATAAGGTCTTGTCTCCTGAAAAAGAACCAAAACCCTTGTTGAGATGAAAGTATGTTTTGTTAGGGAGCAGAATTGATGAATTGATCATTCCCTTTGGATATGAAGACTAGAGGGTTTGAATAAGAGGTGGTAGAGTCCTCCAGCACTGAGCATCTGCTGGGGATGGCAGGTTCTGATCATCTGACGCTCTGGTCTCTAAAGGGGAAGAGGACTGAGCAGGGCTTCTTGGGAGGGAAGCCAGGAAAGGACAAAGCCTTCTTCACGGTGTTGCCTGGGACTAGTACTGTTATACCAGGAAGATGGATATTACACAGATATGTATAATTTAAAAGTAATACATGCTTATGTTATATAATATATATATTATACTTATAGAAATTTTGGAAAATAGAGAAAAGTATAAAGAAGAAAAGAAAAAAATATCACCTATCAGTAATACCTCTAAACACATTAAAAAAGTTATATTATTCAAGTATTGTTGATTTACAATGTTGTGTTAATTTCTGCTGTATAGCAGTGATTCAGTTATGCATATATATATATGTATATATATACACACATTCTTTTTCATATTCTTTTCCATTATGGTTTATCACAGGATATTAAATATAGTTCCCTGTGCTATACAATAGGACCTTATTGTTTATCCATCCTATATGTAATACTTTGTATCTGCTAATCCCAAACTCCCAACCCATTCCTCTCCAACCCCCTCCTCCCTTGGCAACCACAAGTCTATTCTCCGTGTCTGTGAATCTGTTTCTGTTCGTTGATAAGTTCGTTTTTATCATATTTTAGATTAATATGTGGTATTTGTCTTTCTGATTTACTTCACTTAGTGTCATAATCTCTAGGTCATCCATGTTGCTGCAGATGGCATTATTTCATTCTTTTTTATGGCTGAGTAGTATTCCATTGTGTGTGTATATATATATTTTGTCCAGATATATGCCCAGGAGTGGGATTGCTGGATCATATGGCAACTCTATTTTTAGTTTTTTGAGGAAGCTCCATACTGTTTTCCATAGTGGCTGCACCAGTTTACATTCCCACCAACAGTGTAGGAGGGTTCTCTTTTCTCCACACCCTCTCCAGCATTTGTTATTTGTAGACTTTGTAATGATGGCCATTCTGACTGACGTGAGGTGGCACTTCATTGTAGTTTTGATTTGCATTTCTCTAATATATAATTAACGATGTTGAACGTCTTTTCATGTGCCTGTTGGCCACCTGTATAGACATCCTGACTTTTATTTATTTATTTATTTTAAAACTGAATTTATTTATTTTATTTATTTATTTTTGTTTGCATTGGATCTTCTTTGCTGCATGTGGGCTTTCTCTAGTTGCGGCGAGCAGGGGCTACTCTTTGTTGCGGTGCATGGGCTTCTCATTGTGGTGGCTTCTCTTGTTGCAGAGCACGGGCTCTAGGCACATGGGCTTAGTAGTTGTGGCGCATGGGCTTAGTTGCTCTGCGGCATGTGGGATCTTCCCGGACCAGGGCTCGAACCCACGTCCCCTGCACTGGCAGGCAGATTCTTAACCACTGTGCCACCAGGGAAGCCCCATCCTGACTTTAAAATTCATAAGATTTCCTAAGTAATTTTCAGATAAGAAGGAGTGACAGTGTTTCAGTTTGCTTTGAAAGTTAATCCTTGAAGTTTTCATTTGATAGAACTTGTGATAAATTAAAAGGTTGACAATGATGAGTGGACTCTTGTCCTCCTTTTTGTCTTTTCCTTTCTTTCTGCCTTACTGCTACTACCTTTGTTTCAGATTTCTTCTCGGGGCACCGTCTTTGCTATCCCTTTTGGTTCTTGTTGGAGCATGTAGGATTGCTAGGAGTGGCTTAGTCATTTCTGTAGGTGGAACAAGGATTAACCCAGCTGTGTTATTCGTGGTAGCCAGAACTAAGTACTTTGATTAACACAAGTTAATTGAAGGGCTCTAAGTGTTTTGATAGATTCAGAAGTGCTTAGTTTTTCTAAAACTGGGTAATAACTTTATTGATATAGAAAAACACAAGTAGTTTTTGGTGGTTGAAAAGGGATCTTTTAATGACCTTAAGATAAGGCTTGTGTAGTTTTTAAAAAAATTTATTTTACTGAAGTATAGTTGATTTACATGTCATGTTAATTTCTGCTGTACAGCAAAGTGATTCAGTTATACATATATATACATTTTTCATATTCTCTTCAATTACAGTTTATTACAGGATATTAAATATAGTTCCTTGTGCTATACAGTAGGACCTTGTTGTTTAAGGCTTGTGTAGTTTTTGAAAACATTTGAAAATTCAAGTTAGACTGCATGCAGGTAGTTCCAGCAATGCATATAGCACCGTTGAAGTGACCACAGTTAGACATTTGAGCTGTGTACCCAGAGGCAGACAACTATGTCGCGACTGCCCCCTGGTGACAGAGATGAAAAGATGCTATAAACTGTAAAATGCTTCCTGATTTTAGGGGTGTTAAAATGCGAACAAAATGTGTATTTTAGAATCAGTGCAATGTGGTAAATGAGATAGAAGGAAAACATCAGGCTTTTCTGGCTCTGAGTCTGTGAGAGTGGAGATAGTTAAAGCAAAATCTTTTAAGAGTAATCCTTGGAAAACTAAGGTGCTGTGACATTCTGTCTTTTTGTGGTGGTCTACACATCCTAGGCCAGTTTAAATGCCAGAGGAGCTGAATTCTGTGACCTGAGAATCTGTATCAAGGATAGCACTCTTTCTGGTTTTTCCTAATAAAAACAGAATTCACTAGGTGCTCGGAATAGCAAAGTGAAGCTCTAGGCAGAATTAAGAATAGTGTTGCTCTAAGTACTAAAAAAAAAAAACAAAACACAGATATGTTTTCTTATCTCTTTTTCATCCCACCCTCCCCTGCCATGCTTTTTCCTGCTATCCCCTTAGTGGATGCTTATGTTGCCAAACTCTCCAAAGACCCTCACCCAAGCCTGGTCTTCTTTGCAGTGTCTTAGGTTTATTTTTCTTTAATACTTACTTTTAAACAACTTTATTAAGGTATAATTGATATACAATAAGCCGCATTATTTAAAGCTTACAGTTTGATGAGTTTTGACATATGTATACACCCGTGAAACCGTCACCACAATCAAGACGATGAATGTGTCACTCTCAGAAGTTTCCTCTGCCCTTTGTCACTCTCTCGTCCTCCTTGTCTCCTATAACTATACACACCTCAGTAGGACACTCTGGAGAAAAGAGGAAAGCTGTTTGATTTAATTCATACTATCTTGTAAGGCTTTCCCTCCCAGAATAATTTTCATTTTAAAAGATTAGATGCATGTTATGATTTTCTTGGTTACCTTAAGGCAGATTTAGTCTTAAAAATATACCCTCTACCTTTTCAGGAAAAAAAAAAAAATCCCCTTAGACATAGGGAAGTCCTGATTTGAAAATAAGGTTGCGCTACTTGGAGGCTTGTTTGAAATCTGTATGAACTTATTTTCTCACCTAAAAAACCAATAGCTTTCTTCAACAGCTGAACATTTCAGTAGACAAGGAGTATATTAAGATGGAATTCTCGGGCAACAGTGAAGGTAAACATATTAAGGTACAATTTGATCGTCTGTTCTGATTATTTACCTTGGTTTGCTGAGAGTGGGTTGTGGATATTCCCCAGGTACCGAACCCAGCCGTTCTCAGGCTGGGTGAGGTTTGGTGTACCCCTCACCTCAAGCAGCCTCACTGGGTTGGTTACCCCAGCAGACTCTTCAATTATTGTAATTTCCTTTAGTCTGGAGCAATGTCAGGAAACACGGAAGATCATCTCTGATTCAGGATACTAACAAAAGGGGACTTTTAAATTGCTATATAAGGTGTTCAACTCTCTCCTATTTGTGGGCCTAAAAATAGCACCTTTAGCTAAGGTTTTTTGTGCTTATTATGGAAATCATTTCTAAAATAATGCTTTTTACCTGGTACAAATGAAGTTAGGAACTTTTCAAATTTCACATAGCATGTAGGACAGTGCTAGTATTTATAGTAGGTGTAATAAGTGTGGTGGAGATGAGACAGTATTTGCAATGTATGAGATGCAGAGAAAAGTACTGCATTATTTCCTTAAGTAATTACTACTGAATTTAGAAAATGTATAATATACTGTGGGCTCAGGGATAGATTGATTTTTAAAAATGCCAGTTTCAATGATCTGAAAAATTAGCTGTTTTTCACAGGATATGTTAAATTTTTTAAAAAGTACCATATTTTGGATTAAGTGTTATATGTTTTTCTGATATTAAGTTAAACAGAGACCTTATAATGAATTCATCTAATCTAATCATATTTTTTATCGCAGGAGGTGGTGAGAAAGCCCGAGCACGTCACATATCAAGAGGAAAACTGTTACCAAGAGAAAGAGTTGACAATCTTATAGACCCAGGGTTGGTACATACCCAAGTGCTGGCTCAGGGTGTTCTCTATTCCATGGTGCTTTCTTAGACAGTTTTTTTTGTTTTTGTTTTGTTTTGTTTTTTGGCCGTGCCACGTGGCTCGTAGGATCTTAGTTCCCCGACCAGGGATTGAACCCAGGCCCTCGGCAGTTACAGTGCAGAGTCCTAACCACTGGACTGCCAGGGAATTCCCGTCTTAGATAGTTTTATAAATAAATGATTTTAAATTCTGGTTCTTATCGTAAGATTCAACAACAGATGTTTATTGCGAGGCTACTATGTGTCAGGTGCTGTTCTAGGTGCTAGTGATACATCACTGAACAAAATAGACAAAGTTCCTTGCCCTACTGGAATTTACATTGTAGCAGGAGGAGATAGAAAATAAACGATAAGTGTCATAAATTATATAGTATGTTAGAAGGTGATAAATGTCATGGGAAAAAGAAAAGATAGACCAGAGTACGGGAGAGAAAGATGAAGGTCAAGTTGTAGTTTCAAATGAGTTGGTTAGAATAGGCCTCATTGAGGTGGTGACATTTGAGCAAAGATTGGAAGGAGTGAAGAGAGATGGGCTCTAAATATCTGGGGAGAGAGCGTTGCAGGCGGAGGGGAGTGGCCAGTGTGAAGGTTCTGCGGTGGGGGCAGGTCACAGATGCTGATATGGAAGGGACTGGAAGGTGGTGGGGTGGCAGGAATGAACAAGGGAGTAGCAGGAGATGGGTGATTTCGGTAAGGGTTTCGTAGGCCAGTGTAAGAGTTTGGGCTTTTACTCTGACAAAAATGGGGAGATTTTGTAGGGCTTATCTGACTTAGGTTTTAAAAAGTTATTCTGGCTGTTGTCTTGTGAGTAGACTGTGGGCCTTGAGGGTGGAAGCACCAAGACCAGTTAGAGAGAGGGACTTCCCTGGTGGTGCAGTGGCTAAGACTCTGGGCTGCCAATGCAGGGGCCCGGTCAGGGAACTTAGATCCCACATGCCGCAACTAAGACCCAGCGCAGCCAAATAAATAAATAAATAAACAAACAAATAAATAAATCATAAAAAAATAAAAGACCAGTTAGAGAGAGAAATGAAGGCTCAAAAGTATTGTTTCGGGGGACATGCACACAGACGCCCAACCTGGAGACAAACACCGCTAACACCTAGTGTGTATCCTTCTATACTGTTTTTATGCAAATGTGAATCACTTTTTTTTTTTTTTAAAGAAAAATGGAATCATACTAAATGTGGTGTTTTATAACTCCCCGCCCGCGCCTGTCCCCTGTCCCCCCAGTGTATCCTGAACATTTAAGTGAGAATAATACAGTGGTTAAGAGCATGGTCCCTTATTACGGAGCTTATTAAAACCCAGCTCTGCCACTTACTAGTAGTTGTGTGACCTTAGACAACTGACCTAATCTCTGTGTTTCAGTTTCCTCATCAGTCAGTGGGGATCATAATAGGATCCATATCAGGAGGTAGTTCTGAGGAATGAATGAGTTAGTGTTTCTGAAGCTCCTAGGAGAGAGGCTGGCATGTGGTAGGTGCTACGTAAGTGTTAGGTGCTATTCTCTTTCTATATTAATAAACACATCTGTACAACATCTTTAAAAATAAGAACCTAGTGTTCCTTTGTATGGCTATACTGTATAAATCCCCAAGATGGTCACACTATATTTTTTTTCTTTTAAATTTATTTTATTTCTTTATTTTTGGCTGCATTGGGTCTTCATTGCTGCACGTGGGCTTTCTCTAGTTGTGGCGAGCGGGGGCTACTCTTCGTTGCGGTGCGCGGGCTTCTCACTGTGGTGGCTTCTCTTGTTGCGGAGCACGGGCTCTAGGCACGCGGGCTTCAGTAGTTGTGGCGCACCGGCTTCAGTAGTTGTGGCTTGTGGGCTCTAGAGCGCAGGCTCAGTAGTTGTGGCACACAGGCTTAGTGGCTCCGTGGCATGTGGGATCTTCCTGGACCAGGGCTTGAACCCATGTCCCCTGCATTGGCAGGCGGATTCTTAGCCACTGCGCCACCAAGGAAGTCCCCTAGATTTTGTTTTTGACTTTCTTTTTGTAGATTTTATGTCCAACACGCATATTTAAAACATTGCCCATTAAAGAAGAAAATTTCCTTTTCCACGTGTTAACTGTTTAAATATGATTTTTTGAAAAACGACATTAATTCAAGCAACATCTTTTCTTCCGTTCAGGTCTCCATTCCTGGAATTATCCCAGTTTGCCGGTTACCAGTTGTATGGTGATGAGGAGGTCCCCGCCGGTGGCATTATTACAGGCGTTGGGAGAGTGTCAGGGTGAGTATTCTGCCCACGCTCAGCCATGTGGTTCAGGAAGCAGGCCGAAGAGGCAGGGTGTCCAGCACTCACTGCTCTGCATGTGAGCATGTGAGTTTTATGCTCGTGATATTATTTAGGACTGAGGCTTCCTACCCAGACATGTGTTAGATTCATCTGTGGAGTGTGTGCATTTTAGCTCTTGAGATTCCATGGAGGCAAGGGCCAGGGCAAGACTGATTTTATCTTTCCACTAGAGCTGCTCTAGTGTTGGATAGTATGACTGAAAAAGAATTCACTCGTTTAAAAGGTCTAAAGTAGTACTTCATAGTAATTGAAGTTGACCTTTCTTACGTGATCATATGGTTGAATATGGTCAGCACTCTTTCTCTGGCAGATGATAGATGTGCAAACTAGTTAAAACCAAAAAAGAATTTATTGACTCTCTTAACTGATGAGTCTGGGCCTATCTGGGTCGAGGAGCACAAACAGTGTTACCAGGTCACAGGCTGGGTTTTGGTTTTGTTCCTAGGCAGGCCGAGCTGGCCACAGGCATCCCCAGCTTCTACGCTCTAAGCTTAGCAGCTGCAGTGGACTGAGAGCTCCTGAGGGTGAAGGCCTGGGACTAGAGCCCATTGTTGAGCCCACGGGCGTGGACGCTGAGTAGAAAGGCCTGGTCCTTGTGCTCACGTCTGAAGATGGGCTTTGGGGTCAGTCCCGCTAGAACCTCAGGGATCAAAAATAGAGAAAGGGCAGTTTCTGAAAGAAAGTTTAGTTTTGTTGCCAAAATAATAGATGCTGGGTAGGCAAAACCAATAGATGTCTAATACAGTATTTTTGTGGACTAATTTTATTTCTCATTCTGTAACATGTCTGTGACCTTTTAAAAAGACGAGTAAAAGTGGTTATGTCTCTTGTCCAAGGTCGTATATATAGCAAGTGGCAGAGTCAGAATTTCAGCGTAGCTTTGTCTGACTTCATAGCCTGGGCTCTTTCCTGTACCAGAGCTTCTTAAGCTTTTCTAGTGCAGCATCCCCAGGACGGAGGAGTGACCATACTCTGGAGGTGTGGGGGGTATGGCCCAGCACCCGCCAAAGCCTAAATTCCTTTTGAAGCCTAGTTTGTTCAATGTTAAAGTCATTAGAAATGTACATCCCACTCTATAAAATGTTAATTATAATGTGGAAAAAGGCTTTATCTATAACCTAGTGAATAAAATTGATGCTCAAAGGAGAGGAGCCACATACCCTAATAAAAGAAGTACAACACTACCTGAGGCTGTGTGCTCAGTTGCTGTTCTCTACTTCATTTTCAGCAAGGATTCAATGAGTTTCTTTTTCGAATTCTAGAGAATATAAAGTGAGGTAGCAAAAACATCATAAATATAAAGGTTAAATTTTGTAAAGACCACACTGTTGTTCTCTCCAGCTTCAAGTGAGCCTCTGATCTTCAGGTTTCCTGGCAATACTAAGAAGGCTCCCTTACTGGCCCTCTTCATTCACTTCCCTGCTTCTTGCGTGTTACTTGTGGGCCATGGTACCTGACAGGCTGGTTTTGGTGAGAAAGGGCACCACTAATGACTCATTATAGTATATGCTTTCAGACTACTATTTTAAAGTTTGTACCTATTGTTACTTTAAGCAAGGTAAGTGTTGTACTTTAAACTTCTTTTAGTTTTATAGCAAAGCATATGGCAGTGACATGAAGAAAATATGAAAAATAAATACTTTTGATGAATCAGTTTTCCTTTTTGAAAATTACCTCCCTAAAAGGAAATTTTAAAGGTTTACCATGTGGGATTTTCTCACCCTGAGACTTGGATTCCTTGTTATTGTTGTTGTATTATCTTGTATTATCTAGTTAGGACCCCTTCCTTCACAGAACCATTACAAAATGTGGCTTAGGTTGTTAGTTTTCCTCTACTAATATGGGGTGATGATTCTTTAAAAATCAAGTTAGAGTTTGTAAACTTATTAAAAGTGATTCATTTTATATAAATAAATATGTGAACAGTGCTTAAAACTTTTATATCATAAGATTGTCTACTAATGGCTGTCCCTGGCGATATGTACTAGAAATTGCCAGGCTGTATTGGGAGTGTCTTGTAATGAGATGCAATTGGTCTTTACTTTGAAGAACTCTCTCATGTTCTCTTTTCCGATGAAATTTCTGCCTTTCAGAGTAGAATGCATTATTGTTGCCAATGATGCCACTGTCAAAGGAGGTACCTACTACCCGGTGACTGTGAAGAAACACTTACGGGCACAAGAAATTGCGATGCAAAACAGGCTCCCCTGCATTTACTTGGGCAAGTCACGAGAATTGTAAAATAAACTGTTATTAGCTAGAAAAATAATAAGATTGTTTAGAAGGCTATGTATATATGACGTTATCAATGGATATTTTAAAAAAACTGTTGGCTTCTCTTATAATTACAAAAGAGATGCACATTCTTTGCTAAAAACTCTGGGAGAAAAAGTAAACAAGCACTACCCATAATAACATCACTGATGAAGAATCCCTGACAGTATTTTGGGGTTTGCCATTTTTTTCTCTACATGAGTGGTGTTTTTTTCTTCTATATATTGGGTGGGCCAAAAAGTTCCTTTGGTTTTTGAGTAAAAATAAAAGACATTTTTCATTTTCACCAAGAACTTTATTGAACAATGTATTCACCATTTTGTTCCACTACCTTCTGCCATTTTTCAGGCAACTTCATAATTCCATCTTCCCAAAACTTTTTATTTTTTTAAGCAAAAAACTGTTCCAGGTGCTTTTTACAGTCTTCCAGGGAATTGAAATTTTTTCCATTAAGAGAATTTTATAAAAACCTAAATAAATGGAAATCCGAAGGTGCAGTGTCTGGTGAATATGGTGGATGAAACAGAACTTCCCAGCCAAGCTGTAACAGTTTTTGCCTGGTCATCAAAGAAGCATGGGGTCCTGCGTTATCCGGATGGAAGATTATACCTTTTCTGTTAACTAATTCGGGACGCTTTTCCTTGAGTGCTGCTTTCAGTTGGTCTAATTGGGAGCAGTACTTGTTGGAATTAATCGTTTGGTTTTCCAGAAGGAGCTCATAATAGAGGACTCCCTTCCAATCCCACCATATACACAAAATCACCTTCTTTGGATGAAGACCAGCCTTTGGTGTGGTTGGTGGTGGTTCATTTCCCTTGCGCCACAATCTCTTCCGTTCCACATAATTGTGCGGTATCCACTTTTCATCGCCCATCACAATTTGTTTTAAAAATGACATGTTTTCATTATGTTTACATAGAGAATCACATGTAGAAGTACAGTCAAGAAGGTTTTTTTCACTTAACTTACGTGGAACCCAAACGTCAAAGCGATTCACATAACCAAGCTGGTGCAAATGATTTTCACCACTTGATTTGGATATTTTGAGTATGTCAGCTATCTCTCGCGTGGTATAACACTGATTGTTCTCAATTAATGTCTCGATTTGATTGCTATCCACTTCAACTGGTCGACCTGACCATGGACTATCGTCCAGCAAGAAATCTCCAGCATGAAACTTCACAAACCACTTTTGACACATTTGATCTGTTGTAGTGCCCTCTCCATACACTGCACAAATCTTCTTTTGCATTTCAGTTGCGTTTGTACCTTTCTTGAAATAATAAAGCATAATATGCTGAAAATGTTGCCTTTTTTCTTCCATCTTCAGTATTAAAATGGCTACACAAAAATTGACCAATTTTGATAAGTTTTTTTTTCAAATGCACTGCTGATATGACAGCTGTCACAATACAATCTAACAAAATTGTTTCGAATGAAGTTAAAGTCAACTAAGCACTAGTTAGAACCATGTTGTGGAAAAAAACGAATGAACTTTTTGACCAACCCAATATTTTGTTTTTCTGTTCACAATAATGGGTTCAAACCATGAAAAAATAATAGCTAATATATATGGGTCTCTTGAGTGCCAGGTACTAGGTTAAATGCTTGATTATGTACATAGTTTGAGCAGACATAATTTAAAGAAATTTAATATTCAGTGAAAGTAAATTTATATTTGGAATGAAAGTACATTTAAATCTAAGGATATTTTTAAAAAGACATAAAAGCAAGGCAGTTTAAAATTGGTACTTCCTGGATATTGGCTTAAATTGGTTTGTAAAAATGCCAGTATATACTGTTCATTTTTATGGATATTTGAACAGGTACTGATGAGATTTTTTTCTCCTATGAAAGTGAATTTACCTCGTTGATTCAGAGTGTGAACTGCATTGCACGTATAGAAAACAGCCCATGAGGCCCCACTGCTTGCAGGTGCTGTGCCCAACACTGTAGGGGATGCAGTGAAGAGTATTGTGTTGTCCCTGTCTTTAATGCATTAAATATCAATAGAAGACTTAGTGGTTGCAGGCAAGAGTGACAGGTATAAGACCAGCTAACTTTTTGTGGCGTTCACTCTGTGCACTCACAGTATGTGCTGAGCTGAGTGCTTCACATACACTATTTCATGTCATCCCAATTACAACCCTATGGGATAGCCACTGTTACCTTCATTTCACTGGTGGGGAGACCGAGGCAGTAGACTGGTTCGGAAACACACCTGTGATCACACAGCTGTGAAGTAAGGAAGCTCTGTTTTGAACTCAGCTGACATTCTTACCCACCACGGTAATCTGCAGTAAAAAAGAGTACCAGAGGCGACGTGCAATAAAATTATCACATGAATTCTGTAGATGATTTTCAGATTGTTTTAAAAGGGAGAAAGATCCAATTTTAGCTGAACTGGTTAAGGAGTTTTGGTGTTTCTGGGGCTAATCCTCAAGGGAGAGAATGTCCTAAACATTTCAAGTGGAATTCTGCACAGGGGTAGGAGAGCCTAATGTGTTTGAAGAAAACAGTACATTTTGGGGGGCTGTGTTGAAGGATTGGAGAAAGAGGCTGTAGAAGAGTTTAGAAAGATAGGGCAAGTTTTTTGCGAATGTAATTAAGAACTGATGTTTGGGCTTCCCTGCTGGCGCAGTGCTTGAGAGTCCGCCTGCCGATGGAGGGGACACGGGTTCATGCCCCGGTCCGGGAGGATCCCATATGCCGCGGAGCGGCTGGGCCCGTGAGCCATGGCCACTGGGCCTGCACGTCCGGAGCCTGTGCTCCGCAATGGGAGAGGCCACAGCAGTGAGAGGCCCGCGTACCGCAAAAGAAAAAGAACTGATGTTATCATTGAGATAAGTCTTCCTGTGTGTAGCATGTTTTGTTCATTGAGATGTACTTATTTCTCTTCAGTTGATTCGGGAGGAGCAAACTTACCTCGACAAGCAGAAGTATTTCCAGATCGAGATCACTTTGGCCGCATATTCTATAATCAGGCAGTTATGTCTTCTAATAGTATTATACAGGTAATTTCTCATTAATGAGACGTATTGCTTCTTGCATCAAATGTCTTTGCTAACCAGGTATTCTGAGATGACTTAAAACAGAATTTGTTTTTTTTTTTTTTTTGGCTGTGCCATGCAGCTTGCAGGATCTTAGTTCCCTGACCAGGGATTGAACCCAGGCCCTTGGCAGTGAAAACATGGAGTCCAAACCACTGGACCGCCAGGGAATTTCCAGAACAGAATTTAATACAGAATTTAGTCTTTTTCCACAGAAAGCATCATAAGGATATCTCCAGTCAGATTCATCTGCTAAATATGGGAATACTGTTATGCTATAATAAAGGTTATTTACCAAAGGAAAAGAGTTTTTAAAAAGAAAGAACACTGAGTAAAATTGCTTTTTTAGGACTATACTCTGGAGGAATTCTAGTATATGTATGAGGAGACATGTACAAGAAAGTTCCTTGTAGCATTGTTTGTTATAGCAAAAGTTAAAGAACAAAGTAAATGCCCATTCATAGGAGAGTTATAATAGTTACTAGCTGTTAAAATGAATGAACTAGAATTGTGTGCATCATCAGAAATAAGTCTCAAAAAATATGTTGGGTAAAAAAAAAAAGTGTAGAATAAATGTATAGCAAATTGCTATGTATGCAAGTGTTAAATATGTCAAATCTATTATGTATAAACAGGTACATGGGAATGATAGACTCAACTTTAGAACAGTGGTTACCTTTGAGGTGGGAGGGAGGAGGAGAATAAAGGCCAAGTAGGAGGTCTATAGAGGCTTCAACTGTATGTGAAATATTTTATTCCTTTAAAAAAATTCAGAAGTAAGTTTGACCAAATGTTAAGATTTATTAAGACTGGGTATTAGGTAAAGAATATTTATTTTACTATTCTAATCTTTTTTGTATGTTTGAAATACTTCATAATACTGCTGCAACTCCTTTGTTTTTGTTTTGTTATTGAATTTCTTAAGTTTGTAGTATTTTTATTAGTATTCTAATTAATTAGTCATCACTTGCAATTATTATCTCTCTTCTTTATAATCTACCAATACAATGTGTTGTTATTATTTATTATATATTTTACTGTTATGTGGTGACCTTGCGTATATCTATGCTTTGTTTATCTAAATAGAAACTTCAGCTTTGCTCACTTTTGCACAGATGGCCCTTGCATCCATTATCTGTTATGAAATTCTTATTGTGATCTTTTGTCTTATAGGGGAAATTAGCCCATTTAACCTGGTATTATAGTTTATATAGCTATACGAAACTTGTATTAGTTTCCTAGGGCTGCCGTAACAAATTACCACAAACAGCGTGGCTTAAAATAACATAAATTTATTCTCTCAAGTTTCTGGAGGCTAGACGTCTGAAATCACGGTGGCGGCAGGGCCGTGCTCCATCAAAAGGCTCTAAGGAAGATTCCATTCCTTGCCTCTTTGAGCTTCTGATGGCTCCAGGCGTTCCCTTGGCTTGTGGCTATGTGACTCCAGTCTCTGCCTTGGTCTTCCCATGGTCTTCTCCTCTGCGCCCTCTCTCCCTTACAAGGATACTTGTCACTCGATTTAGGGCACCCCTGGGTAATCTAGAGTGATCTTATCTGAAGATCCTTAACTTAATTACATCTGCAAAGACCCATTTTTTTTCGAATAAGGTCACATTCACAGGTTCCGGAGATTTAGGTGTGGACAAATTTGGGGCGCAGAGGGGCACCATTCAACTCACTGTAGACCTCTGCCACCTTGCATGCTCATTCTGTGCTCTTTCTCTTCATGTAGATTTTGTGGGACTACATAAAACGTCAGCCAACATCTAACAGATATTTATGGAGAAGCTACTCTAAGCCAGGCCCTGTACTAGATGAATAAAACCAGGTAGGGTCTCTCCTCCTGTGGAACCTGAAGCTTGAAGTGCTTTAAGAACTAGGTCTTTTTAAAATTAAAAGTGTCCTTATAATTTTGAATAAGAAATATCTGCTTATGATAAAAAAACTAAAGTATCTAAGGGGCATTTGACTGAATGCCTTCAGTTTGCCTATTTAATTTTTGTTTCCTAAAAATTTTAACATCAGTATTTCTTTAACTGAGCCACTTCTCAGCATTTATTTTTTCTATTTCACCCCAATAGGAAGTTTGTGGTTGAGGTTTGCCTTCTTATATTCTCATGAACCTCGTGGAATTAAAAAAAAATCTAATTGTTATTGTATCCTAGTGTCCATGGTGCCTCTTCTCATCTTTTCCCCAATATATGAACTATAAACCTGATATCGCCACTGAAGCTATTGCTTCGTACTTTACTGAGAAAGTCATATGTGAGCACTGTTCTATTAAAAACAATACTGCTTACTCTGTCTTTTTTTTTAATCCCAGGAAGAATTGTCTCTCTTCTCCAAGGCTAGACTTGTCATTTATAATCTTAATACTAATCCCTTATTTGTGCTTCATCATTAATCCTCTTTCTTTCTTTTGCTTTAATATTTCACATCCACTTAATTTTTTTTCTCACAGCCAATAATCATGTTGACTTCCTCTTTTTTTTTTTTTAAAGGAAAAAGTAGCAAAAAATGATGCACAAAGAAAGGACCTTTTCTAGCTTCTGCTGTTTTTGAAGCTTCTCTCCCTCCCTGGATTACCAGACTTCTTAAGGATTGGCCCAGCATCTTCGTTCCTGACCACTCACTTTCCTAAAAACCTCGCTGCCCTCGGAGGGTCCTGCTAACCTTAACCTCCTAGAGATTCTCATGCTGTACAACCTGTTGGTTTTGTTATTGTTCCCTTTCTTGAAATTCTCCTTAGGCTTCGTGCCACTGGTTTCCTTCTTCTCCCACTCTCTTCATTTAATCCCCCCAACCCCATTCAAGAACTTGTCCTTAGTAGTTTAATAAAATCTAATGACATACCTGTCACTTCCATGATCATTCTCTGGTCCTGGCCTCCCTCCACCTCCACCTACCCTTGGGGTTCTGTTGTTTGGTTAGATTTCCTGCTAGTGCCAGAGGCTCAGAGTAAATATTCCGTATTTAGCTGCCCCTGCTGATTTGTTCCTTCACCCATGTTTCTGTGTGCTGTTGATGGTACTTCCTTCTTGCTCTTTTCTCTAGGATTGAAACTTTGATGTCATCATTGACTCTTCTCTGATTTTTCCCCTACTTAATCCTTTTAGGTCAGAAATATATATCTTCCTTATTTTTGTACCCCTGGGAGCTCCTTTGATGCTGGGCAGGTAATCAATACATAGTAAACCTTTGATGAATCAAGTCATGTTGGTTTTTACCTTTGGATTGGTCCACTCCACTCCATTCCTACTGCCATCACCATAGTTAGTTCAGGCATTTTCTGTCTATTGTACACATTACTATAAGGTTATTCTTTATCTAGTTCCCTTGTTCCTGACCAAACTTTACAGCCTGATACTTAAGACCTCGTGTGATCTGGTTCCAACGTAACTTTCTAGCCTTACTGATCATGCATTGTAAACTGCCGTCAGTCTGAAGCGCTTGCTATTTTTCATGTGCATCGTGACCTTTATGAGTTTCTGCTCAGGTCCATGCCAGACTCTCTTTCCCCCAGTCCTTCCATATGGGTTGATCTGAGTCTCCAACCCATTTTCCAAGGTGCATCTCAGATGCCACCTTTTCCAGGAAAGCTTCCCAGAATCCCTTACTGGAAGTGATCTTCCCCCCCCCCCAACTCCCATAATTCTTGAGCTATACCTTACTAATGGCATTTATCCCTTTTATCTAGACATATCCTGACTAATTTCCTTTACTAGACTCTATGCCACTTGAGATTAGAGACAATATTGGATTGTTTATATCCCAACGCATTTACTTACCTACTTAATAATTTATTATTTGAGTGAAACTCCTTAATAACCATTAAAGTGATACCTAACATAGTTCTATTTCGTATATTTTAATGTATGTTTATTATTATTATTATTACCATCATTATTTTTGGCTGCGCCACATGGCTTGCAGGATCTTAGTTCCCTGAGCAGAGATTCAACCCAGGCCATGGCAGTAAAAGTGCCGAGTCCTAACCACTGGATGGCCAGGGAATTTCCAATATATTTTATTATTTATTTAAGACTTTGGTTTAAGTGGACTGTTAACAATTTTTTGTATTTCCTACATAAAGCAATAACTGTAGTAACTGCAGTTATGTTACGTGTGCATTTTGATAGTGAGCACTAGCTTCCCTTACTTGTTCAATCACTATTCCTCCCCAAGGTTGGTTTTTATTTAATGTTATTAACCTTGCCCTTTGTAAGTCCATTTATCCACTGATTTCTAAGAAGTATGTCTCTTGACAACCATATCTCTGTTTTTTCCTATATTTTTGCAGCTGTAAAGATGTGGCCAGATTCCTACAGACCTCCCAGTTTCCACAATTTTGTTTTTGCACTTGAGAAAAAAACAGTTAACTAGGTAGTTACCTTTGTATTCTCTTCTGTATCATTTTTCCTTACTTTCTGGTAGGTTTTAGGACCCTGGTTTGTTTTGAAGTTTAAAGACTTCGCGTATTGGTGTCCAGTGGTCTTTCTCTGAGCCTCGTGTCCTGAGGATACCTTCTCTGGTCCTACTCCAAATCCATGCCTGATGCCGTGATGATCTTGGGGCTGTGCTTCTTTTGTTTTCCTGATGTGGTTCCCATGTTGCTGGCTTTTTAATTGTGAGACTTATAGTTCTCTTCAGAAGTGGGATCTTGGTGTTTGTTTTCTTCAAGTCTTACGTTACCATTAATTTTTATAGTCTAGTGAGAGTCTAGTCTAGACTGGTTTTGCTCTGATGCATTAATTCTCTTCCTCATTTTACTGTGATCCTACCACCCCAGCAGCAAATGTTTCTGTTTTTTATTAACGGTTTATGTCTTCTGAAATAGCTGTTATTCGCCTAGCTATACTTAGTTGCAGCTCCTCAGGCCTTTCCCCCTTTTTTCTTCTTTGCACTTCTGCCTGTTTGTTCTTCTTTTTGGAGATGTGCCTAAAATTATTCTCAAGTGTCCCTCCCTTCCTCTTTTCTTAACTTTTCCCTCTTCCCTCCTTGGCTTAGCTCATTATTTTTGACATTTATTTTCTTTGCCTCAGACCTTGGTAATTGTTTTGAGGGTCCTAGTTAGGATAAACACTGTATATTATTATTTTTAAAATGCATTTCAACCTTCTCATGAAGCCAGATGGGGTCAGGGGTAGAAGAAACCACTCTGTTTTTTATTTTGTTTTGAGGCTCTCTGATAGAAGGATTGAGGAAGAAACAGAATGTTCTGAGTGAGATGGACTTTTTGTTCTCTGTGTACACTTCATCCTATCCAGTGAGCACGGATAAGCATGCACGTTCTAGGATCAGCAGTGTGATCGTTGGTATAGTTGATAATGTTCTTAAATTCTGGACAGCCATTGAATAGATATGTGTGTATTATGGCTTTTATTTTTTAATGGTGACTCTTTAGGTAGAGGAAGAAAAAAGTGATGCAGTATTTGCTTTCTACAGTACTTTGAATGGAAAAAGAATAAAGATGAGAGATGTAAAAAACATATTATAATTTTAATGGCTTTTCCACCAAGCAACTGGAAATCTCCCTCCCCAAGTTCTATTACATTTATCACAGAGAGCCTTTGAACTAGATAGTCTTCGGCAATTATTCAGTGGAAAGATGGAGGTCTAAAGTTCACACAGCTTCTCAGAATTGGGTATAAAACCTCTTGACTCCCTCTCAGACACCCCTTCCATAGGGCAGGCTGCTGACCTACAATATGTAATTTGTTTTTTGTGTGACGAGAACCAGTCTCTACTTGTGCAGTCAAGACCTGGAGGGTAATGAAATTTTGTCCAAAGTTTTTCCAGACTATTACCTCTGTTTTGTAGCCTCTCGTTTCCTTTCACTTCCAGCTTTTGCTGTGCCGTCTGTGCCAGTGATGACAAAGATTGTTACTGTCAGTTACACATCATTCTTAGCCTACTTGCTGTTTTCTTGCTCTGAATTCAAGTTTTTGAGTTGCCATGGGCCTCCTGACCCTGCAAGAGGGATCTCTTGGCTTGTCCTTGTCACAGAGCAGACCCACTTCTCTGGTGACAGGGTGGATGGTGGCCTCTCAGTGGAACTCGTGGGAGCTGTCTTTTGTTCTGATGCAGATGAGGGGCGCAGTCATGTCTGTCCTGACATAGTGCCTGGGATTTGCCCACACAGGCAAACCTGTACTCTGAGCATGGTCAGAACAGCTTGTGGTCACGCAGCTTCCTTATGTCCCTTTAATGTCCCTTTAGTAGAAGAAAGCAGCAGAATTATCTTTCTGGGGTTCTGAATCATTTGTCCAGTGTGGCCCAGTGTAAGGTCTTTATTGTACTACAGACAAATGCTTTGGGATGTGGAAAGTCATCGGTGCTGTTTGGGCCCTGGGGTCCCCATGCTCTGTGAGAAGCAGCAGTAGACACAGTGGCGGAGCTCTTGGTGCCCGTTCACTCTATTTTGCGAGTGAAGGGCTCAGAATTAAATGCAGAAGAGGAGATTGTGTGACAGTGGTGACTTAACTGTGTTCTTTTATTTCTATTGAGAAATACATATGTATATTTTATAAATTTATTTATTTTTGGCTGCATTGGGTCTTCATTGCTGTGCACAGGCTTTCTCTAGTTGCAGTGAGCGGGGGCTACTCTTCGTTGTGGTGCACGGGCTTCTCATTGCGGTGGCTTCTCCTGTTGCGGAGCATGGGCTCTAGGTGCGCAGGCTTCAGTAGTTGTGGCACTCAGGCTCAGCAGTTGTGGCTCACGGGCTCTAGAGCACAGGCTCAGTAGTTGTGACGCACGGGCTTAGTTGCTCCGCGGCATGTGAGAGCTTCCTGGACCAGGGCTCAAACCCATGTCCCCTGCATTGGCAGGCAGATTCTTAACCATTGCGCCACCAGGGAAATCCTTGCTTTAGCAGTAGTAAGTTTTGTGTCTGTTAGATACTTGGAACTAGAATAGCCTCTCTTTCTCATTGATGAAAGATTTGAGAATTTTGATTCCTGTATACTTAGTAACTCTAGCTCTTGTATTTTTTTTAAATTTTATAAGTTTTATTGAGGTGTAATTTATTGAGCTATAATTCACATACCATAAAATTTACTCATTTAATAGGTATAATTCAATGGTTTTTAGGGTATTTACAGGGTTGAATCAATTTTAGAACACTTTTATCACCCCAGAAGGAAATGCCATACCCACTGGCAGTTAATCTCATTTTTACCCAGTCCCTGCAGCCCCTGCTAACCTATGGATTTGCCTATTCTGGACATTTCATATAAATGGAATTGTACTAAGTAGTCTTTTGGGCCTGGTTTCTTTCACTTAGCATAATGGCTTCAAGGTTTAGCCACGTCTTTCTGTTGGTTTTTCATTATTCTCTGGGATGGTACAGAATGGTAATGCTGGTCTGTCTCCCATCTCTGGACTAGAGGAATAGTTCACAGATACATTAAAGAGCAACAACAAAACACTTCAGAGACTATCCTAGGTCTTCAGATGGGCCTCAATTGCAGTCACTTAAGGGAGATGGTTTTTGATCTCTGTATTAGTTCTCTATTACTGCAGAACAAATTACCCCCAGACATAACAGTTTAAAACAACAACATTTATTATCTCACAGTTTCTGTGGGTTAGGGGTCTGAGCACAGCTTAGCTGGATCCTCGAGCTCTGCACTTAGCTGGATCATGTGACTGACTGCAGTCCTCTCAAGGCTCCACCCCCTACCTCATTCATGTGGCTGTTGGTAGGATTCAGTTCTTTGCAGTAACCCCTCAGTTCCTTATGAGCTGTTGTGGGTTCTTTCCTTTGTGGGCCTCTCCATACAGCATGTCACAGCATGTCAGCTAGCTGCATCAGAGTGAGCAAGCAGGTGGGCGAGAAAGATGGCCAGCAAGACAGAAGACACGGTCCCTCACACCCTGAGCACAGCAGTGATGTCCCATCACTTGCCATATTCCATTCATTAGCAGCATGTCACCAGATCCACCGCACGCTCAAGGGGTCGTGATCCTACAGGAAGTGAATACCAAGAGTCTAGTATGACAGGGGGCGGGGGGGGGGGTGGCGTTTTAGAAGCTGCCTACCACAGTCTCCTACTCTGTTACTGAGCAAAAGTCTTCTGTATATGTTTGTGATGCCTCACCTGGTGTCTGAGAAGTGGATTGTTGATTTCCTTGATTGCGGAGATTCCGTGGCGAAAAGGCATCTGAAGTGTTCTTAGGAATATGGTAAAATTCGTTTTGTGAGAGAGCATTTGTGATAGTTAAAAAGGGGCTTGGAGGTCTCAAGCCATAAGTTTTAAAAACAAGATAGGGGAGAATACAAAGTGAGTTGGGTATTCTCTTCCCCCCCCCCCCCCCCCCACCCCCAGTCTAGGTTCAGAGATGGGGGAAGATCAGCCAGCAAGACAGAGAAGAATCAAAGGAGGTGGGACTGGGGTTTAAATGGGTCCCTGATGTGGAGCCCGGCAGCACTGCCCCTTGGAGTTGCGGGGTACAAAGGGGCTGCAGCATGATCGAAACCCTGACTGCCCATCTCAGACGGACATTGGAAGATCTGAGGGCTGGAGAGACTGTTGTTTGCCTTATGTGCTAATAATTTGTCGGCTATTCTCTTGAGAGACTTTTCTGCTAAATTGGTACATCTTTTCTCTCCACCCTGAGATGACAGGATGGCGTTTAGTTTCATTTCCCTCATTTTTGTCTTGTGACATTTTGACAGGATAACTCGTCTTTGTTTGCTCCGTCCCCACCCCGAACCCCCAGTCCTTGGTCTTGGGACACCACTTGCTGACAGTTGCTCTTCTTTTCTCTCCTTTTGCTCAATAGTTGTTTTCATGGAACCCTGCTGTGCCTCTTTAGAGCTTACTTTTGAAAATTGTCCCCTTTCATATTCTCACATCATTGTGACTCTTCTCTCGTTCCTTGACTTCTTTTTTTGATAGTGGATTCTAGTGTTCTAGTGCAGAGAACAGGGTGATAAGGTGAAATTGTGTCCTTTGCTTCTGATATAAACTTAAAGAAAAACCCATAAAATATTTCAGACTTGAAGAAAGTACAGAGAATAATAGACCAGAACACTCATGTACCCTCCACTTGGATTTATGAAGTACTAACCTTTCTTGTGTTACTTTTTGCCCCAGATTTTTAAAGAATTTATTCATCCACAGTATCCCTTTCAAAATATTGTATTGACGGACATGTTGGCTATTTGCATATTTTGCTATTATGAACACTGCTATGATGAATGTTTCCTTGTGCTTGTGGGCAAGAGTTTTTCTAGCCATAGATATCTTCAAAACAGACTTCTGTGGGGAGGTGGGGTGTGGGTGGAGGGAGAGAAATAGGTGAGGGGGATTAAGAGGTGCAGATCTCCAGTTGTAAATGAGTCGTGGGTATGAAATGTACAGTGGGGGGAATATAGTCAGTAATTATGTAATATCTTTACGTGGCGACATACTGTAACTAGACTTATTGTGGTGATCATTTTGAAATGTATAGAAATATCAAATCCCTCTGTTGTATTACAGTAACTAACATAGTGCTGTAGGTTGATTATACTTCAAAATCAACCAAACAAACAAGCCCATAAAAAAAGAGATCAGATTTGTAGTTACAGAGACGAGGGATGGGGGGAAGGGGAATTGGATGAAGGAGGTCGAAAGGTACAAACTTCCAGTTTTAAGATAAATAAGTAATGTGATGTAATGTGCAATATGAATAATATAATGAACACTGCTCTATGTTATATATGAAAGTTGTTAAGAGTAGATCCTAAGGGGTTTTTTCATCATAAGAAAAACATTTTTGTTCTATTTTAAAAATTTTGGGGACTTCCCTGGCGGTCCAGTGGTTAGGCTCCGCTTTTTTTTTTTTTTAATTTGCCACATGGCATGCGGGATATTAGTTCCTCCACCAGGGACTGAACCCGAGCCCCCTGAAGTGCAAGTGCGGAGTCCTGACCACTGGACCGCCAGCAACGTCCCTGATGGATATTTTCTAAAACTTACTAAGAATCATTTCATGCTATATGTAAGTCAAATCATTATGCTATATACTTTAAACTGATACAGTGCTGTATGTCAATTATATTCCAATAAAACTGAAAGAAAAAAAACTGGGTGATTGATAAGCAAAACCATAAGTGGCAAACACTTCTGTAGTATGTTGACAAAGAAATGTTACAGCCATTTTTCATAATGTTACATGAAATAGGGGAAAATGCCTTTTGTGACAGCCATTTAGATGGAAAAATGTTAACTCATGCTGCCTTTCACTTTTGGATTAATACTAGTGTGGCTTTTTTTTTTTTTTTCAGAACAGATACTTGTATGACTAGAAGGAAAACTGATGGCATATTGGAATTAGCAAAACCTACTTTCATGTGATAATTTAAGAAAATATTCACCACATACTTCTCTTATTTTTCTCTGTGATATTGTTTATTCCTGTCTAGGGGTAATCAGCAAAACCCATATTTATTATGTGTCATACTAATCTCTAAGCAAGAATTTTTTTAAAGCTTTTATCGTGGAAAATTTCAAACACACACAAAAGTAGAGAACATAGTACTGTGAACCCTCAGGTATGCATCACCCAGCTTCAACACAATGGACTTTCTTTTTAGCAAGATTTTCAATTGTGATGCTAACATTAGTTTTATATTTAGAAGGTCTTGTGTTCAGGGTAACACAAAATTAACATTACTCATTTGGAGAATTATTTCAGTATTCCTTTGAGGTAAGTGGCAATTGTTTAGAGGACTTATTATTACTGTTATTATTATTAGATTTAAAAGTTGTCCTTTTAATATAATTTTGCTAATTTATGGATGGATTGTGAGTTTCTTCTCTCCATTAGTTGCTCAGGGTAAAGGTCTGTTTGGCCAGTCTTCTCTTTAACAGGGAGATTGTCCACAAGCTTTGTAAAGTGAGACATAAGTCCTTCAAAATGCTTTGATACAAAAGTTAGGAAACCATTCTAAACACTTAGAGGACTCCATTTTAAAAATGAAACACAGGGAGTTCCCTGGTGGCCTAGTGGTTAGGATTCCGGACTTTCACTGCCGTGGCCCCGGTTCAATCCGTGGTCGGGAACTGAGATCCCACAAGCCGCATGGCACAGCCAAAGGGAAAGAGAGAAACACGGGTACAAGCTAGTAATATCCCCTGGTACTGCAGTGTTTGTGGAACTGTAGATCCAGGGACTGTGTAAATTCACTGTCTGAGCTGTACTGCATGAGTTTCTTGTGTGCTTGGATTCCAGATAGCAGTGGTCATGGGCTCCTGTACAGCAGGAGGAGCTTACGTGCCTGCGATGGCTGATGAAAACATCATCGTACGCAAGCAGGGTACCATTTTCTTGGGAGGACCTCCCTTGGTAAGAAGCTAGTTGTTTGTTTGTTTCTTTTGGGTAAGAACTTAGTCTTGTTTGCTTACTTGCTTGATTGATTGAAGTAAAACATGCATAATATAAAATTTACCATTCTAACCATTTTTAAGTATACAGCACTCTGGCATTAAGTATATTCACTTTGTCGTGCAACTATCACCACCATCCATCTCCAGAATGTTCTTATCTTCCCAAACTGAAACTCTGTCCCCATTAAACACTAACTCCCTATTCCCCACCTCCTTCACTGCCCCGACAACCATGATTCTACTTTGTCTATGAATTTGGCTACTCTAGGAACCTCATTTAAGTGGGATCATATAATATCTGTCCTTTTGTGTTTGGCATATTTCACTTAGCAAAATGTCCTCAAGATTTATCCATGTTGTAACATGTTTCAGAATTTCCTTCCTCTTTAAGGCTGAATAATACTCCAATGTATGTACATACCACATTTTGTCTACTTATCCATCAGTGGACTTTTGGGTTGCTTCCACTTTGAGGCTATTTGGAATAATGCTGCTGTGACCATGAGTATACAAATACCTGTGTGAGTCCCTGCTTTCATTTCTTTTGGGTATATGCTCAGAAGTGGAATTGCTGAATCGTGGTAATTCTATGTTTAAATTTTGGAGGAATCACTTCCTTCCTCTTTATGGCTGAATAATATTTCATTGTATGGATAGGCTGCATTTTGTTTATCCATTTATCGGTTGATGGACATTTGGATTGTTTCTACTTTTTGGATATTATGAATAATGCTCCTATGAACATTCATGTATAAGTTTTTATATGGGTATGTTTTCATTTCTATTGGATATAAACCTACAAGTACAATTTCTGGGTCATATGGTAGCTCTTAGGTTAACATTTTGAGGAACAGCCAAACTGTCCAGAGCATATTTTACATTCTTGCCAGCAGTGTGTGAGGGTTCTGATTTCTCTACATTCTCTCCAACACTTGTTATTGTGTGTCTGTTTGACGGTAGCCATCATAGTGGGTGTGACATGGTACCTCACTGTGGTTTTGATTTTCATTTCCCTAATGGCTAATGATACTGAGCATCTTTCATGTGCTTGTTGGCTATTTCTATATCTTCTTTGGAGAACTGTCTATTCAGATCCTTTGCCCATTTTGTAATTGGGCTCTTGTCTTTTTATTGAGTTGTAAGAATTCTTCATGTGTTCTGGATACAAGTCTCTTATCAGATGTATGATTTGCAAATATTTTCTTCTATGGGTTGTCTTTTCACCCTCTTGATGGTATTTTCCTTTGAAGCATAAACACTTTAAATTTTGATGAAGTCCAATTTTTATATTTTTTTCTTTTTTTTTTTTTTTTGCTTGTGCTTTTGGTGTCCTATCTGTGAAGGTATTGCCTATTCCAAGGTTGCAAAGATTTAATCCTTTGTTTTCTTCTAAGAGTTTTATAATTTTAACTCTTACGTTTGGGTCTGTGATCCATTTTGAGTTGTTTTTTGGTGCGGTTTCAGGAAGGGGTTCGACATTTTTCTGTACATGGACATGCAGTTGTCTCAGCATCATGTGTTGAAAGGACTGTCCTTTCCCCCTTGAATGGTGCTGGCTGAAGAAAAATACTTTTACTTATCTTTTCTTCTACTCAAGGTCAATAACAAACCAATACATTGTTAAGTGAAAACAGCAAGGTGCTTACACATAGTGTGTTAACTTTTGCGTAAAGTGGAGGGGGGGAATTATACATTTGTAAGCTTGTATATGCATAAAGAAACTGAAAAAGATAGAGTAAATGTTGTTTAAATGCAGAGGAGATGAAGCCGGGTGGGAGAGAGACCTTTGACTTTCCGAGTCTTGTGAAAACATCTTTTCAAAAGGTTAAGTCCCCCCCACCAAGAAAAAAGAGTTAGAATAGCTATCAGTGGTGCTCTAAATTTTTAATACTAGCAAGCTTTATGGATCACTGGTAGGGCAGCTACATGATTTGCAGACCCCAGTGCAAAATGAAAATATGGAACCCTTTGTTCAAAAAGGAGAAAACTACTGTGAGAGATACTAAAATATGAAACATGTTCCCTTCTTCTGTGGTCTGTCTACCAGTCATGGTGTTTTTATTTGTTATTTAATGACAGGCCCCACCCCACCCCCACCCCCGCCCCCGCCAGGCATCTCTACTTCCCATGGGCCCACCATGTCCCCAAGGATGTGCTGCCTCCATGTGAGAATGTGCTTGGTACCCAGATGGGGAACGAGCAAAAGCCTAGCCCTTAGCATCCCCCCCCCAGCACCCCTCCCCCAACACGCAGAGTGGCCTGTTGGAGAGCACACCTCAGCAGCACACCTCAGCACTGCCAGCCCAGGACAGTGATGGGGCTGCCATGCTCTTCCCTGAGACACCATGGGGGGCACACCTGACCTCTGATCCTCCCTACACCTGTGTCAGGCCCCCACTGGGGGCGGGTGTACCAGGTGCTAGGCAGGGGTGGGGAGGAGAAGGTAGGGCAGGACCCAGGGCCCAGGCAGCAGTCAGCAGGGAAGCAGGGAGCCAAGAACCCATCCCAGGGAGATGGGGGGAGGCAGACTGCACAAGATCTGAGGCCATTGTCCCATCAGACTTCATGTACAGAACACAGATTCAAAGATAAAGTTAATTAGACTTTCACTAGGGTGACCACTGAGCATTAAACTCCAAGCACAGGGCCCTTCTGAGAGTGGGACCCTGTGCAACTTCACTGGCCACCTGCCCGTGATGCAGGCACTGAGGACTGGATTATGTCATCCTCGGCTCTTCCTCATCTCTCCTTTGGACACCTCCATTGTGATTTTTCAGGAAAGCAGTTGTCACCCTGCTTTGCTTATGTCACAACATGATCCTAGGCTTCAGAGTGATAAAGAGAGGCTGGGTGAAGACACAGGTAATTTCTACTGGTTACAACAAAACATCCCATTACGTAAGTAAAATCCAAGAATATTAAATAGGTAAAAAGAATAATGTCAAGGAACTTCTAAAGCTATAATAAACCTACAAGTGGAGTAATTCAGCCATAAAAAGGAAAGAAGTTTTGACACATCCTACAACACGGACAAACCTTGAAAACATTGGGCCAGACACAAAGAACAAATATTGTGTAGTTACCCTTCTATGAAATATGTAGAATAGGCAAATTCATAGAGACAGAAAGTAGATTAGCTGTCGCCAAGGACTGGGAGGGGGTAGAATGGGGAGGGACTGCTAATGAGTATGGGGTTTCTTTTGGGAGCGATGCAATGTTCTGGAATTAGGTGGTGGTGATGGTTGTTATACAGCCTTGTTAACATAATAAAAAACACTGAATTGTATTCTTTTAAATGGTGAATTTTGTGGTATGTGAATTATATCTTAAAAAGTAAGTTTATTGCTTCAAAAGTCTGTCAAAGAATTATCTGGTTTTGGAATATTAACTCAAGTTTATTAAAAAGAGTATATTAAAAGATGTTATACTTTGATGTTAAATAAGTGTATTTTCCAAATGATTGTGTTAATTTTTAATAACTTTTACTGAGGATCAGATAAGCCTGAAGAGCTGCCTTTTCAAATGAATTAAAAGTCTCAAGGCATTATTCAAAACCCCTACAGCATAATATTAAATATTATTCTTCAATATTTCTCTAGCTATGTGCGATAGCAATTGTTGGTTAATTTACCTATGTGTAGTAAACTTTCCTGGGTAATTCTTGTTTATTTTTCACTAGAGAATAAGTAAAGATATGACTAAAATTTTAAAACATCTTTTTGGGAATATAGGTAGTATCATAATACTGAAATAATGCTAACTGTTTTCAAGAGAAGATTTTGTCTAAAGGTCAGCATTACAATGTCTGTTCAGTGGATTCAGATTTAACTTGTGCCTTAGAAAGAAGCAACGTAGCAGCTGAAGTCTGCAGTTTTGTTAGAGAACTAAACCTTGTTCAGTAGTCTACCATCAAAAGGCTGTATTTACAGGTAGAAAAAGAAGCAGCAGCAGCCTTACCTGCTTGAGAATTCTAAATTTTGATGCTTGTTTCACTGAAAATTGAGAAAAGGCTTTGTAGGTTTCACACATAATGTGAGGTTGTAGCTTTCAGTAGTTTAAGGTGGTTGGAAAAAAATGCATACTAATAAGGTAAATTTTTTTTTATTTTTTATTTTGTATTGGAGTATAGTTGATTAACAATGTTGTGATAGTTTCAGGTGTACAGCAAAGTGATTCAGTTATACATATACATACAGCTATTCTTTTTCAAATTCTTTTCCCATTTAGGTTGTTACATAGTATTGAGCAAAGTTCCCTGTGGAATAAGACAAATTTTTGAAGGAGTTTTTTAGTTCTCCTACCTTTTGTTTATCATCCGAACTTGTTATTTAATAGAATGAGCAGTGTTCATTTTCTCTTTGACTTTTATCATCTTTATACATATCACAGTTTCAAACATGTTGTGGGGGTTGCATAAATATTAACTGATGACAAATCTTTATTTTTTCAGTTGATATCAGTCAGTTCCCTGAAAATGAATTATCATGTATCAGACGTTTATTCGTTTTTACAACTTTAAATATCCAGACACCTCTTATAAGTAGTTATTGTCTGGACTGAATGTTATTTTACACCAAATTTTTTGGGAAGAAGAGAATCAAGAATTTAGTTCTGGGGCTTCCGTGGTGGTGCAGTGGTTGAGAGTCCGCCTGCCGATGCAGGGGACATGGGTTCGTGCCCCGGTCCAGGAAGATCCCACGTGCCGCGGAGCGGCTGGGCCCGTGAGCCATGGCCGCTGAGCCTGCGCGTCCGGAGCCTGTGCTCCACAATGGGAGAGGCCAGAACAGTGAGAGACCCGTGTACCGCAAAAAAAAAAAAAAAAAAAGAAAAGAATTTAGTTCTGGGGGTGCATAATTGGAGCTGAACAATTTAATTACCTGGAATAATATTTTATTTAAGACAGAGCTTTTGATGTAGTGAATAAGTCATTTCTATGCTGTATTTTAGATTAGTGTTCATTATTCTCATAAAAGCTTTTCTTTTATTACTTGAAGAAAAAGAAACAAATCGACCAACCCAAAGCAGTAGGAGTCAATAAATGATTCCTAAGGGATCAGGTTGACATTTAGCATTAAATGATTTTTCTTGCTTTTTCTTGTTCGAATTTCTCAGGCTATAATTGTCATTCTTTTTTAAAATTATTATTAATTAATTTATTTTTGGCTGTGTTGGGTCTTAATTGCTGTGCGTGGGCTTTCTCTAGTTGTGGTGAGCGGGGGCTACTCTCTGTGCGGTGCACGAGCTTCTCATTGCGGTGGCTTCTCTTGTTGCAGAGCACGGGCTCTAGGTGTGTGGGCTGCAGTAGTTGTGGCTCACGGGCTCTAGAGCACAGGCTCAGTAGTTGTGACGCATGGGCTTAGTTGCTCCACGGCATGTGGGATCTTCCTTGACCAGGGATTAAACCCGCGTCCCCTGCATTGGCAGGTGGATTCTTAACCCATGCGCCACCAGGGAAGTCCCTATAATTAAGTCATTCTTAATTTGTTACTTAAGGTTTCTTTCTTTTTAGTCATATTATGCTGAATCTTAGATGTGGGTAATCATGGAGATTTTTTCCCCCCATCTTAAAGATATTATACCTTTAAGAGTTTGTTTTTGAAAGTCACTGGAATTTTTCAGCAAAGGTGAAAAAATAGCATTACTTCAATATATGTATTGTGTCCAAAGATGAATAAATCACAGTTTCTGCCATCAAGGAACTCACAGTATAGAGGAGATGACAGAGACACATGCAAATTACTGACATATAGTCTGGTAGGCACCATGTTGGAGGTGTAGGTGGAATGCTCTTGAACCACAGATGAGCAAACATTGCTCTGTTAAAACCATGGAGTGTCGTTAATGGTTAAAAGGCCTGGGCAGGTCAGGGAAAGCCACACAGAGCAGATAGGGCTTGAAGGATAATTGGGGATTCACCGGGTGGTTGAGAGGGAGAAGGGAGCCCAGCAGTAGGATCAGCATGTGCACAGACACAAAGGCTTTAACGTGGGTGTGGAGGCAGAATAATGTAGGGGAAAGAGAGTGTGCTTTCAGACCAGGAATGTCTGGGTTCAGATCAGGTTCCATCCCTTGCTCAGAGGCTGTGGGCAGGTTCCTTAGTGACCGTGGGTTCACATTTCTCGTCGGTAGACTAGAGACAATATTATCTAGGTTTACCTAGGTGGGTGGGATGAGAAACAAAATGTCTAGTTCTATGGAAGAAAGAATGGTAGATATAATCAGGTTAAGAGGTGTGTAGGACAGCATTTTAATACAGTAATTCCCCTACATACGAACCTTCAAGTTGAGAACTTTTGAAGATGCAAACGTGCCCCTGGATGCCAGCTGCTGTCCTGTACTACTGTACTTTTCAAGGTACTGTCCTGTAAGGTTAAAAATGTTTTCTTCATTTTTTGTGTTTGTTTGTTTTTTATGTATTATTTGTGTGAAAAGTATTATAACCTATTACAGTATAGTACTGTATAGCCGATTGTGTTAATTGGATACTTAGGCTAACTTTGTTGGACTTAACGAACAAATTGGACTTACGAACGTGCTCTCAGAACGGAACTTGTTTGTTTGTAGGGGACTTTACTGTATCTCTGATGGAGAAAACACACCATTGACTTTTATCCTTGTTGTAGGTTAAAGCAGCCACTGGAGAAGAGGTGTCAGCTGAGGATCTCGGAGGTGCTGATCTTCACTGCAGGTGAAACAGAAGCAGTTGTTTCTTTCCAGGATTGATTGTCACTTGTTTGTTTAAAAGAAGTGTTAAATTATTTTTTCCAGGTGTTAAACTTGCCAGATCAAACCAGTTTATTTGTTCTAGATCCGCTCTTTTAGGGTCCAATCCTTTTAGAGTTTCATTTCTAAGCAAGAACATCAACTTTTTCATTATAGCCTAGAAAGACTGGAGAAACAGGTTTCTTATTTATTTAACAAACATCCATTGAGCACCTGTTATGTGCCAGGCACTGTTTAGGTATTTGAGATAATAAGATAGACATTGTCTTTGATCTCAAGAAGCTTATAGTCTAGTCAGAGAGGTGGGCAATAAAGAAATAATCAGCAAAAAATTATATAAATATGTATACATGATAAGGGCTACAAAGAAGTATAGGCATATAGAAGGTGGGGCTAACCCAGTGGTGTGCAGGCATTATGCCTTTGTTTAATTAACACTTGTTAAGTGGAGCACAGGGTGCTGGATGGTGAGCCGTGGTTCAACAGCAGACCACAAGAGAATTTGAAATAGAGAAGTTTATCAGTCACAGGTCCTGGAGGAAGTACACAGCGCACCTTGAGGGGCCACATGAGGCAGTCTAGGCAGAGTGCCCAGAGAGAGAGACAGGACCTGGGTACCTGTTTTTATTAGGGTCCATGGTTGGAGTGCTTTTGGGGTCCCCTGACTACAGCTGGATTGGTCAGTTAAACCAGAAGATTGGGGTATTGGTAAGTTCCATGGGGATTTAATCTAAGCATACAGGTGCAGAGAGGCAGGGGAGACTGTTGATCTTAAGGGCTGTTGGGGAAGTTATATGAGGACTTACATTTGCTTGTGACTGAGCTGCTATCTAGGGCTTGCTTGAGGGGCCAGTGTCCATTTAAGGTCCATGCAGGCTGCTTGCAATGCTGGGGAATAGCTTGGCTAAATGCTCAATAGCAGGTAAATGCTTAGCTGATTCACTGAGGAGGGAAAATGTCCTGCCTTGTGGCATCTGCCAATATCTGTGGTATGAATTATCCCACCATAGCTGATTTTAAGCTACCAGCGGGGCACCACTGAACATGGAATCAGGAAGAGATGCACACAGTTGGCCCTTGTGAGTCAGGCATGAGCCGCTCCATCACATTGCTGGTCTTCCCATTTCAGATTAGAGTTCAGGAGTAAGAAGATCATCTACCTCCTAGAATTTTGTGAGAATTAAATGAGATGGTATGTGTAAATTGCTTGAAACAATACCTGCTTTAAAATAAGTACCTGTAATTGTTAACTGCCATTATTATTATTGTTTATCATTGTAATTGGTCATTCAGTGTTTTGGACTTTTTCTTTTATGAGCAATTAGGAAACCATCAAAGAGTTTTAAGGAGAGTTTGTGCTATTATTAAACATTTCACTAGAAAAAAAAAATCCCTCTGTCTGCTAAATGGAGAATGAATGCTTAGAGGGTTGGCAATAGTGTCTGTGAGGGACCAGTTGGGTGGTTGTATCAGTAGCATACAACTATTGCTAAGTTGGCTGAGAGGTGCCGGTGGCTTAGATAATTATGGTGGTAGTGAATGGAGGAGGGGAGTAATCAGATTTGTGCTCTATTTTAGAGGTGGAATTGAGGGACTTGTTGATGGATTTCATATATGGGGCACAGGAAAGTGAGGTGACAAAGATGATGACATGAAATGGTTTCATTTCCTGAGATTGGGAAGACGGGAGGAGGGGCAGAGTTGGGGATAGGGCAGGGGGATCAAGTGTTGCTTTTGAACCTGCTAAGTTAGAGATGATCCAGACATCCAAGTAGAGATGCTGAATAGGCAGTTAACTATAAGAGTCTGGAGCCTAGAACTGTGCTCAAGAACCATCAACATGGAGGTGGAATTTAAACCATAGGACTAGGTGAGCTCACCTTGAGGTGAGTGTAGATAAGGAAGAGGGCCCAGGACTAGACCCTAAAGAACCCAGACATAACTGACAGGTAGATCTAATCATTGAGCTCAGTGGCCTGGGAGGTGCAGTAAACCTTTCTTTGCTTTGCCAAACCACAAACCAGGGAGGCAAGTGACTGTGGGAGCAGTCCAGTAGGTGGGAGATGGAAAATAGGTACATTTCCACCCTCCTATCAAAGAACACTGCCTTGCCTTTTGAAGAGTTGGCTAAGGAACCTACCTTTGCCTCAGTTTTTCATTCACTCCTTTCTTTTTGAGCACTTATTTGTGGATAGATTGATTGTACAAAGTGTTATGAGTAATACAGAAAAATTTCAGGCCTAGTCCCTGCCCTCAAGGATTTATAATTTAACTTGGCAGATAAGAGAATGAGCTAAAAAACAATTACAAAACAAATAAGCTATTATGCTTCCAGTTTTACAACTAGAGGCAAAAGGAGGAATGATTAAGGGAAGAGCTGGAGCAGAATTGAGGTAGGCAGAGAAGAAGCTTCGAGAGCTTGAGTTTTCTGCCTGGGTTTAAACAGAAGACTTGCTTATTTTGGTGAACACTACTGTGAGCAGAGATGCAGCATTTCTCTCTTATCTGGTCATTTACCGACCATTTCAGAGAGACAGTGAAGTAGATGTTTCAGCCTGGAGAGAGAGAGGATGCAGGTAGAATAGAAACAGGACGAAGTGGGCTGCCACTATTTGTAGGTGCTTAATCAGGGGAAGGAGATGAAGATAGTATTTGAGGAGCATTAATTAAAAAAATTGTTTTGACAGTTTAAAAAAAAGTCATCTGGTGCCCATAAAAGCTGTAGGTGGTATATCAAGTTAGGCGTGTAGGTTCTAGGATTCATCTTCCGTTTGCCTCACTTGTTACCCTTGTGACTAGACAAACTACATAACTTCCCAGAGCCTCATTTCCTCATCTGTAAAGTGAAGATATGAGTAGTTCCTGCGTCACACAGCACAGTGTCTGTGGCATACTAAGTGCTCTATTACTTTTAGCTATCATCATTCATAGGAGCCTGTTTAAAATCACGGGACAGTGATTAGATGGTGATGGCTTTTTTGGGAACAGTGTCATAAAATTTACTAGGCACAACTTGCTTTGGGTTCTCTCTGTCATTGTAAATACGTATTTGTACATCTCCGATTCGTCATCCTTCGTAGTTAATTTGACACAAAGCTTTACATAGTAGAGTGTCTCATCAAAAATTTTCCCTTTCCTGTTGTTTTGGTAAATGCTAGACAGTTTTTAAAAGAAGGCATTTTAGGACTTCCCTGGTGGCACAGTGGTTATGAATCCACCTGCCAATTCAGGGGACATGGGTTCGAGCCCTGGTCCGGGGAGATCCCACATGCCACGGAGCAACGAAGCCCGTGCGTCACAACTACTGAGCCTGCGCTCTAGAGCCCGTGAGCCACAACTGCTGAGCCCGCGTGCCTAGAGCCCGTGCTCCACAACAAGAGAAGCCACCGCAATGAGAAGCCCGTGCACCACAACAAAGAGTAGCCCCCGCTCTCCACAACTAGAGAAAAGCCCATGTGCAGCAATGAAGACCCAATGCAGTCAAAAATAAATAAATTTTTTTTTTTACAAAAAGGGCATTTTATTTTAAATATTTACTGATTTGGAAGCAGTCCCTTCTGCTTTTCTTTGCTTACTGAGTTACTACAGTGTAGCTAGAAGTCAGCAATTGTAGCTGGTATTTGTGAAGCATTTGGAAGACAGGGTCAGTTGTAAAATGTCCTACCAAATTAAAGAAACTGAAGGGTCTGCTATTTGCAAAGGATTGGAGGACTATAAAGAGGAGCACACATGGTCCTTGCTCTTATTGAGGAACACCCAAGCCCGAGGTGGACAGTGACGTGAAACCACTGTGAGAGCCCAGTTCTAAGACGTCTCCTAAGGATTTGGTGTGTTCCTTACACAAGACATCAAAATTTAGATCCCGGCAGCTTAGTTCTTGCTCATAAAATGTACTAAAATTCTGTTTTTTCAGGGGTTGTGTGTGTGTGTGTGCGCACACACACACAGATACATATATATATATTTCTTCTATTTTTTGGCTGTGCTGCGTGGCACGTGGCATCTTATAGCTCCCCGACCAATTGAACCTGTGCCCCCTGCATTGGAAGCGTGGTGTCTTAACTAGTGGACTGCCAGGGAAGTCCCTTTAGGTGTATATTTTTGCCTGACTCTATAGTGTTTTTTTTAAATACTTTATTAGAAAGTCATAGTACATCTACAAGTGAAACAACAAGCCATCTAATTGGAACCAGAGCACGCCCATGCTTTATTCACGTTGAACTTGAAATTGAGCAGGCCCTTACCACAGCTCCATATTATCAATACCCATTTTCACCATTGATCTGAGGAACAGCGTTTTCAAGCCTTTGTGTGTGCTACCTGCAGCAGCTTACTCTTGGGGTGTAACTTGGTAAGGAAGGCCTCAGCAGTCTCTCAGAAATGTTGACATCAGAAGTCTCTCAGAAGTTGGCATCTTCACTGGGGTCTCAGTGAGGTACAAACAATTTTTGTTGTTACCAACTACATCACGAAAGCGTGCCAGCTGTGGTTGAACTTTATCTATCATATACGATTTTGTCTGAGGTGTACGGGATGAGCATTAAATAAGGCCCTGTGGTCCAGTAGAAGAAGGTCAAGATTGAAAAATAGAAGGTGTGGGTTCTTATGCAGGTACTGGTGGTCCTAGGACAAGGTACTTAACTTTTGTGTACCTCAGTTTTTCCTGTTTGTAAAACAAGGTTAATACTGTTTTGCCAGGGACGTTATGAAGATCAAATTAGATGACAGTTATTAAAGTGTTTTGGAAGTAAAAAGACGTCATCCTTAGATGAGAGAAGATACTTGGGGTTTAAGGTATTTAATTATTTTCCTTTTCCCTGTTCTGATTCTTTTAGTGTGCTTTACTCTGTAGAAAGTCTGGAGTAAGTGACTACTACGCTTTGGATGATAACCATGCCCTTCACTTAGCTAGGAAGATTGTAAGAAATCTAAATTATCAGAAGAAAATGGATGTGAGTTGGATCTGTTCTTATATTTTTTATTTTCCCAAAGCATTTTGGCTTATGTCACCTTGAAATAATGTCTTTAAATAGGCTAATGTGATTGTTCTATATTTCTGCAGGTTACCATTGAACCTTCTGAAGATCCTTTATTTCCTGCTGATGAATTGTATGGAATAGTTGGTGCCAACCTTAAGAGGAACTTTGATGTCCGAGAGGTGTGTAAAGTGGAACTGTGAGCCGTAAGCTATGCTATCATAGTTTATGCCATGTGTTTAAACTCTGTTTGAACTACAAGCTGTGTGTATCCATTTTCAGAGCTGAAGTCTGTTTTAGATATGTTCATCCCTAAACTAAGGGACTGTTGTGGGTCTCAGTAAGGAGTGACATATAAGGGAAAGATATCTTACTAAAAGAGAGAGGGGGGGAAACCTCTTAATTACTGGAAAGTTTTCATTGCACGATGACTAAGCTTGCTTTGTCCATATTTAGTACTCCATATTCCTGTGGACATTAGGAATGATGTAGCACAACTTTATAATTTCCAGCTATGTCTTTTTTGGGTTCTTATTTTGGGAAATGGATGAAATGTCAGTAAGTTGTTGAAAGGAAAAAACATACCCTTTTAGATCAATATGACAGGAGCAAAGATTAGACATTTGATTGCAGTTGAAGATGTTGCTATGGTTACAGATTGTCTTCTGTAGTTTAGATTGACAATTTTTAGTGTTTGCATATAGCATGTAGTCTTTTATTTTGTTCAGTATCCATATCTGGTAGGATACTTGCTAAATTAAGAAACTGTCCTAATATCAGATTCTGTGCCTTAATATTTTGTTATGTTTCCCCTTGACTATAAAACTATTATGTACTAACTGTGAAAAATATAGAAAATACAGAAAAACATAAAATTGCTTGTAATTCCACCATGCAGAGAAAGCAGCCAATATTTTGGTGTTTTGGCTTAGTGTGTATGTATACATTTTTATGTAGTTCAGATAGTATATACATACATACATATATTGATATATATATATATATTTAATTCTAATTTTTCCAGTTTAAATTATAAACATCTCCCCATTATTTAAAACTTCTTCATGAATGTTTTTTTGTGGTTAGGTCCTGATTCTTATACTAGTACCTGGTGACATGGTAGGCACTCAGTAAATACTTTTTTGGATGAACTGATGAATGTAATATCCCACTTATGGATATGTACAAATATTTCTTTAGGCAATACCCTATTATTGTTAGAGGGTCTTAAGTGCTGGATTTTAATGGAGCTTCAACTGGTACTTCACTTTAGCAAGGTAATTTAGTTAACTATAAATTTTAGAATTAGGTTTTTTTTTGTGTGTGTGTGGTACGCGGGCCTCTCACTGTAGTGACCTCTCCCGTTGTGGAGCACAGGCTACGGACGCGCAGGCTCAGCGGCCGTGGCTCACGGGCCCAGCCGCTCCGTGGCGTGTGGGATCTTCCCGGACCGGGGCACGAACCCGCGTCCCTTGCATCGGCAGGCGGACTCCCAACCACTGTGCCACCAGGGAAGCCCCTAGAATTAGGTTTTCAGTTTGACTTTTTAATGAATTACAGGCATAGAAAAAACTGGCACTTACAATCTGATGTGCCTGAAAAATGAGTTGTTCTAATAGTCAAGTTTTCTAGGTGGCTAAGGATTCATTCTTTCAAGCATAATCACTTTTTTCATTTATTCCACAGTATTTATTGAGTGCTTTTTCCGTGAAGGTATTGTTTCAGGCACTAGGGGTACAGAAATGAGCAAAACAGATGTGAATCCATGCCTTCATGGTAGTTCAATTTCATTTTTTTTTTTTTTTTTTGCAGTACACGGGCCTCTCACTGTTGTGGCCTCTCCCGTTGCGGAGCACAGGCTCCGGACGCGCAGGCTCAGCGGCCATGGCTCACAGGCCTAGCCACTCCGCGGCATGTGGGATCTTCCCGGACTGGGGCACGAACCCGTGTCCCCTGCATCGGCAGGCAGACTCCCAACCACTGCGCCACCAGGGAAGCCCTCAATTTCATTTTAATGGATATCTTTTTATAAAGATAGACTTCTGCCTTCTTAAATTGTATCCTGGACTTCTACCTTTTGCTGATTCATGTTCATCATTGTGATGTTAATTTATTATATTTTTCTGTAATTGCAAATAAGCCTTGTATGGAGGTCTTACTAGCATATGGAGCTGTGGGACAACATTGAGATATTAATTGAAAAACCCAGGTTCTAGGGCTTCCCTGCTGGCGCAGTGGTTGAGAGTCCACCTGCCGATGCAGGGGATGCGGGTTCGTGCCCCTGTCTGGGAAGATCCCACGTGCCGCGGAGCAGCTGGGCCCATGAGCCATGGCCGCTGAGCCTGCGCTTCCGGAGCCTGTGCTCCACAGCGGGAGAGGCCATAACAGTGAGAGGCCCGCGTACTGCAAAAAAAAAAACACACACAAAAAAACCCAGGTTCTAGTTCTTGTTTCCCTAGTCAGTGGTACTGGGGTTGAACTTCTCTGAGCATTGATTTCTGCTCCTAGAAATAGGAGTAGTGCCATATGATATGTCTGCTTCCTAAAGTTTGAGTCTTTGTGCAGATGAGTTAGTGTATTTTATGTAGCTGAGTGGACTTCACCGTAAAGCAAATAGAAGGGGGGTCACGTTAAGTGGCCCTAGGCTGCTCTGACCTTTTGAGTGGCTTTATCTTTGTGTGGAAGAATGGTCGTCGCTATGTGTTTGTTTTTCAAAAGGTGTAGTTTTGGAGCCACATAGCACTTAGACAACTGTTATATCCCCATTGTATTGTTTGACCTTTTAGGAAAGTAGCTAAAACATAATTCAAAGTAAGCTATTCACTCATTTTTCAGCCTTTGCAGCTTATAAAATAAGGCTTTGATTGATGTGGTAAACAGGAAAAAGGAAGCTCAAACTGGATAGAAAAAATGATGTGTAGCATCTAAAATAGTTTCTGAAAAAATTTGGAATATGCTTCATGTTTAGAACACTTTGAAATAGTCCTGATATATAATGATGAATATGGAGGATAAGCTAGTAACTTTGACTCTGTGTAGATTAATTATATGTGTGTGTGTGTATGTGTATCAGATTCAGAATCAATGAACCTTTATTGAAGGCTTAATAATAATAGCTACCTTTTGATGAGTACCAGGCAATGTTATTAGCTCTTAAGTATTATTATTATTGTTATTACTTTTTTTTTTAAACAGATGAGGAAACTGAGGCTTCAGGGATTTTAAGTAACCAGCCTGTGACTCTAGTTTCCCAGTGGTAGAGCTGGGAGAAGCTGGGAGTCAGAGCTGGTTCTTCATCTCAGCATTATTTTCTTAGGTTCCTTTATTACTAGTTCATCATATCTTCACAACTTTGTTCCATCTTTGCAGAAGTGAGAACCGAGACTCAGAGGGGTTAAATGCCTTACTCTAGGACACATAAATCAATAAATCATATGTTATACCCTAGATTGGAGCCTAAGTCTTCTGACTGTAAGGCTGGACCTTGCTTTCTTTCTTCTTCTTTTTTTTTTCTTAATAAAATCTTTTAATTGAAGTATAGTTGATTTACAATGTTGTGTTAACTTCAGGTGTACAGCACAGTGATTCAGTTTTATGTATATATATATATATTCTTTTTCAGATTCTTTTCCCTTATAGGTTACTACAAAATATTGAGTATGATTCCCTGTGACATGTAGTAGGACCTTGCTTTCTGATTGAATCCCTGACTCTTGGTCAATACATTTGACAGCCCCTGAAGCTGTGAGTCTAGCAACCAGCCCATGTAGTCTCTGTGCTTCTCTGGTATACAACACGGAGCTGTTGCTTTTATAGTAAAGTGTAAAATCAGGGCCAAGAATGACTTCAGGGCATTAACCATGCATATCAAGTGAAATTCTATTGAGAAGATTTTCTGAGTAGGGTGAAATTTTGTGAAAGTGACAACTTCATTACAAATTTGTTTTCCTTACAAATAAGTTGAATGCAAAAATTCTTTTATAATATAATTGCTCAGGGACATTGTTATTTTTCCTCTTAGGTCATTGCTAGAATCGTGGATGGAAGCAGATTCAATGAATTTAAAGCCTTATATGGAGACACATTAGTTACAGGTATAAAGATGAAGAACTGAAAATGTGAACGTTTTATGCTGCTTTGAAAATAAGTGATCTCTTGTCTCACGGCCCTGATGCACTGGGCATGGGCTTTGTTATTTAGAGCAGTATAAACGTGTGAGTCAGTACTCAAAAGGAGCTGTTTTGTAAAGATCACTTGTAGCTGAATGCCTTCATGGATCCAGAATTTAAAATGATGAGGGCAAGATGCTCTGGTCCAGACCATTATTCTGTGACTTTGTAGCATTAGCTGTATAAAAAGGCTCTTATCATAGTAAAATTAACAAAAATATTTGTAGTTTTAAAAATTTCTCTGGATGACTATAATTATTTTGAAAATTTCAGCCCTGTCTTCTTTATTCTTTAGTCTTCAATTCGACTGTGAAGTTTCGTGTGATGTTTTAGTTTCCCAGAAGACTGTAGACTGAGTTAAACCTTCTCACCGCCTCTGTGTAGGTCTTATGTTGATCCACATAAAGACTAGATTGAGAATACAGGACAGAATACCAAGTCTGAAAAAACAAAATAAGAATGTTTATAAAAGTTAATTCATTCACCTAAACTGTTAGGTTCGTAGGCCTTTGAAGAAATATTTGAAACATAGACACCAGGTCCATAGTAATCTATTTTGGACAAACGGCAAAACAAATTTGGGCATTTTACTTGGTCTTAAAGAAGCTCCAAAATGTAGTAGTTAATCTGAAGACAGCATACCAGAGTAGAAAAAACAACCAGCTGCAAAAATCCAAATTGCAAATATACATTGAGGCTTAAGGATAAGTCACAGCAGTTTCTCCTGGTCTGATTTATGAGCAAGAGAAGGGTTCACACTGGAAGTGGAATTTATGTGTTTGTATTTAGGTGTTTAAGTGATTAAGAGCTTTTTCTTTGATATATAGACAGGATTTGTCCCCAAATAGTTCAGGATGTAACCCTCATTGTGTAGCCGTTTAAAACAAGTCAGAACTGTTTCTGCTTCTTTCTCAGAGATGGATGGGCTGGCTTTGTCATCTGTTTTTATGTATTTGCCCTGGACTTGCTAAAATACTTGTGGTACCTTTGCTCCCTAAAATACCAGGGGTAGATCTACCAGGTGGTAGATCTCCATCTCTTCTTGTCTGTACTGGAATTCAAATAAGGTTTGGGTCGTGGGGGGGGGGGGCGGGGGTGTAGTGAGAGGGAGAAGAGAGGAATGAGAGGGTGAAGGGGGAATGAGAGGGTGAGGAGGTAGTAAGAGAGGATGAAAGGGGGCATGAGGGGGAGGGGGCATGAAAGGAGGAGGGAGGGATGAATGTGGGGGCCATGAGTGAGTGAGGGAGTGAGGAGGGAGAAGGACAGAGTTTTGTAAGGATCAGGTGTCTGGCAGTTCTTACAGCTTTCCTCCTGTCCCCGCACTTGCCATAGGTAGGCCTAGGAGTTTCGTAGACATTTTGCTTTCTTGTTTGGCCGATAGGAACTTGGTGAAGGTGCTCCCTCCATGGGTGACCCTAGTGTAGTGGGGCATGCGCCCTACTCAGCAGGACTAAGGGTGGATGGAAAGTTTAAACAGCTCACAGGGCAGAACACCTTCAGGGGTAGCACCGTGCTGCTGAGACACGTGCTGGATTCCCAGCTCTTTTTATGGGATGGGTCAGGACCCAGAGTGGATTGTTAGAACTTTGAGGAGGTTTGCCCCTTTCTGAATTGCCTCTGTAAATGGCAGTGCCATTTAGGATGTGTAGCCTAGGGTTTGGGCTGGGATTTTAGGTCTGAAAGACCAAGAGAAATCAAGGTGACCGGCAAATCAGTGTTTCATTTTAACATATTAAATAAACATAAGGATTTTAAAAAATAAATCAAGGCAAAGCCAGAGTAAAGAACAAAAATAAGTTAAAAAATTCGGTGTACTGGCTTGTCAGTAGGTTGACATTCTCTCTTATCCATTCATTCTTCGAGCACCTGCTTTGTGTTGGGCGGCCCACGCCAGGGGTCTTAGTGGCAGCCTGTCCAAGCTTGAGCTTGGACACAGAGCCTGGTCCAGGAACTTTGGCATTGAGCTTCCTGTGACCCCTCTCACAAGCACAGTTTGTTGACACTTGGCTTCCAAGTATTTGACACCTATTTATAGTCAAGTAGGTTTGTTGAAAATCACTCTTGGGAATGTCTCTAGTCACGTCCTTCATATTTATAAAATAGCCTCCTGGAATCACCTAAAGTGTCTACTTCACAAAATAACAGGGTTTTCTTCCCCCTTTCTCTTCTCTCTTATTTCTCGTGTGTGTGTGTGTGTGTGTGTGTGTGTGTGTGTGTGTGTGTAGTGGTAGTGGAAGTGATATTGAGACGAAAACCAAACTTGTGGAAAGGAGAAAGAAAAAGATGCAAACACAGAGAAAATGAAAGTGTAGTGATTTATTCCTCTAAGCTTAACTGGATTTCTTACCTTAAACTCGGTTACCACCAGGCTTGACTGCATTCCTGCTTTTTAAAAAAGTTTGTCTTTGCTGAGTTTATCCCTTTTATTTCAAGGGCCTGTCATTACCTCAGGCGTTTTAAGGCAAGCTAGGCACCTGAAACTGGCCGATGGCTCTGAACATTGACCTTTAAAGGGATCTGTGTCTGATTTGTTCTATATCAGAATACCCTTCGTGTCTGGTACATAGTAGGCACTCATATATGTTACATGAATGAACGGATGACACTAATCCAATCATCTAACCAAACTGGTTGGTCAGACAAGTGGATAACTTTATATGTAACACACCCCTTTCAAGAAAGCAAAAAACCCAGCCTCCAGTACCTTAGAAATAAATTATGCCATGAGCTATTTTGTACCATAGACGAAATCTCTACATTTTAAACATCGATTTGAAATTAAACAATGTATAAATATGTCTGTTCGTTGTGAATTAAAAGCCCTCTGAAATATATACATCTTTTTTTCAATTTTCTTTTGAGGATTTGCTAGAATATTTGGATACCCAGTAGGTATCGTTGGAAACAATGGAGTTCTCTTTTCTGAATCTGCAAAAAAGGCAAGTACTGTTAAAAATGTTTCAAGGTTTTTCTGTTTTAATTTAAACATTATCAAGTAATGAATGAAAATTATTGCATAAAAGCTTTAAAATATTTAACCAGATGCCTTAGCAAACAGAACATTGTGTGCCTATACGTGTGAACATGTATGTGTGTGCGTGTTAAATGTTTGAAACAGCTTTAGGGAGGTTTACGTGAATATGATGAACTGTCTTGAGCACTGTTAAAAATACAAATGTTTGTTTTAGGAAAGTTCTTTTAATACTTGAATTATAACTGCTGTGGATGATGTATACATTTTCTAAGAATATAGGAATACTTGTCTTGAAAGTGTTTCATGCATTCGAGGGGTTCAAACATACTGTTCATATGGTTCTGAGACATGACCTGCTCTATTCTATCCCATAATCCATTTAACTTGATTATATTTTCACTTTTTGGAAACGGAAAGATAGTGGGTCTTGTTACTGAAGCTCTGGTTTTAAAAGAGGGAATTCATGAATATATTTTGGCTTAGTATTCAATTTCATACATCATTGTCTCAGATTTACCTAAACTTGGATAAATGTAATTCATGTACTTATTTGATAAAATATTTTCTTAAGAAAATAAAAAAGTTTAGCCCTGTTTTTCCTCTTCAAATGATAGAGTGAATAACAGGGTAAAAGTTCTCTTACTGAGGCAGGTAACAGGCAATTAAGCACTTTCATACCCTAATTAGGAAGAATTTGTCTTTGGCAGAATGTTTTATTAGTAAAGTTAGTTTCTGGATTTTGCTATTCATTATTGTTCCCCCACTGAGATTATAAGACGAAAATAAGAGAGTAAAAATAAAGAAAATAAAAGTCACCTACATTCGTGCCAGAAATAACCTTGAGTAACATTTTATTATGGTTCCTTAGTTTTTTCTATTCCTCCTCTTTTTTTTTTTTTTTTTTGGTACGCGGGCCTCTCACTGTTGTGGCCTCTCCCGCTGCGGAGCACAGGCTCCGGACGCGCAGGCTCAGCGGCCATGGCTCACGGGCCCAGCCGCTGCGCGGCATGTGGGATCTTCCCGGACCGGGGCACGAACCCGTGTCCCCTGCATCGGCAGGCGGACTCTCAACCACTGCGCCACCAGGGAAGCCCCCCTCCTCTTTTTTTAAACAAAATTGGTTTTGCCATATATAGGGAAGTTTTGCTGGTTTTCACTTAATAGTATGTATAGTGAGCGTTTCCAAAATATTAAATATTTCTAATACACTGACTTTTTTTAAAAAAATTTATTTAATTTATTTATTTTTGGCTGCATTGGGTCTTTGTTGCTGAGTGCAGGCTTTTTCTAGTTGCGGTGAGTGGGGGCCACTGTTCGTTGCGGTGTGCGGGCTTCTCATTGCGGTGGCTTCTCTTGCTGCGGAGCACGGGCTCTAGGCGTGTGGACTTCAGTAGTGGCTCGTGGGCCCTAGAGCGCAGGCTCATTTGCTCCGTGGCATGTGGGATCTTCCCGGACCAGGGCTCGAACCCGTGTCCCCTGCATTGGCAGGTGGATTCTTAACCACTGAGCCACCAGGGAAGCCCCTAATACACTGACTTTTAATGACTATATAATATACTTATTTCAATAGAAGGTATGTCAGACTGAGGCCAACAAACACCGCCTTGTTTTATTTGTTGGCTTGTCACAGATAAATCCAGGAGGAGAGCTATGTTTGGCCTCTGTCTGACATTTCATTTGTTGAGGTAAGCCCCACAAGTCTGTGTGATTTCCTCGTTCTCGTATTTGAGGTCGAGCAATTGCTTTGCAATCTTGTACTTGCCAAGGCATTTCCAGCTAAGTTAAAGGCATCTGCAAATAGAGAGTAAAATATAAAGGAAACAGCTTTAAGTGTTTTCTTACTCACATAATCTTTAGAAGATAGGGAAAGGAATAGTTATATATATATATATATATATATATATATATATTGTTTTTTTTTTTTTGCGGTACGTGGGCCTCTCACTGTTGTGGCCTCTCCCGTTGCGGAGCACAGGCTCTGGACGCGCAGGCTCAGTGGCCATGGCTCACGGGCACAGCCGCTCCACGGCATGTGGGATCTTCCCAGACCGGGGCATGAACCCGTGTCCCCTGCATCGGCAGGCGGACTCTCAACCACTGCGCCACCGGGGAAGCCCCTGGAATAGTTATATTTTTGTGTCATTAAATAACTAATTTCCTAAACTCAAGGTTAAAAGGTGTCTAGCACTCATCTAAAATCCCATTTGGGCTTCCCCGGTGGCGCAGTAGTTAAGAATCTGCCTTCCAATGCAGGGGACACGGGTTCGAGCCCTGGTCTGGGAAAATCCCACATGCCACGGAACAACTAAGCCTGTGTGCCACAGCTACTGAGCCTGAGCTCTAGAGCCTGCGAGCCACAACTACTGAAGCCCGCACACCTAGAGCCTGTGCTCTGCAACAAGAGCAGCTACTGCAATGAGAAGCTTGCACACCACAATGAAGAGTAACCCTTGCTTGCTGTAACTAGAGAAAGCCCACGCGCAGCAATGAAGACCCAATGCAGCCAAAAAAAAAAAAAAAAAAATCCCCTTTATTTCAAGTATGTTGGTAAGAAAGATATTTTTACTATAATCTTGGTGCGTGAAAGAATTTCAAGTGATCATCAAAACATAGGTATCCCAGAAGGGTTTATATTCTATCTTTTTTAAAGTGGAGAACCAGAGAATTGCCTTCTGGTGAGGCTCAGAAATTCTCATTGACAAGCAATTCCTTCTTCTCTGTTCCTGAAGTTTCACTTGCTGTTTGGAATATTAGTGGTTGACTTCATCTCTGATACAGGAGTTGGCCTGCAGTCATGTGCCAGTGATCACACAGGTGCCTGTGCAAAACAGTGCAAATTGTAATCACGTTCCATTGACAGTGGGTCCCCATGGTAGTAGTATTATTACTGTTACTATAAGGTCAGACTAGCCAAGCAAAGGGTACTCTTTCTTTGACCCAAATGTGTTGCTTGCAGGGTAAATGATGATTAAATTTGCTAACCTCCCACTAAAAAGATTTTTATTTTATTTGCTTATAGGGAGCTCATTTTATCCAGTTATGCTGCCAAAGGAGTATCCCTCTGCTGTTTCTTCAAAACATTACTGGTAAGAAAATGGCTTGGACTTCCCTGGTGGCCTCACAGTGGTTAAGAATCCGCCTGCTAATGCAGGGGACACGGGTTTGAGCCCTGGTCCGGGAAGATCCCACATGCCACAGAGCAACTAAGCCCGTGCGCCACAACTACTGAGCCTGTGCTCTAGAGCCTACGAGCCACAACTACTGAGTCCATGCCGCAACTACTGAAGCCTGCATGCCTAGAGCCCGTGCTCCGCAACAAGAGAAGCCACTGCGATGAGAAGCCCGTGCACTGCAACGAAGAGTAGACCCTGCTGTCAGCAATTAGAGAAACCCTGCACGCAGCAACGAAGACCCAACGCAGCCAAAAAAAAAAGAAAAAGAAAACAGCTTAACCAGTTTGGGTGCATTTATTCAAGAGCTGCAGTGTCCAGTATGGCTCATGTATTGGACAGTGCAGACATAGAATGCTTCCATCATAACAGAAAGCTTTATTGGACATGCTCTCTCTAGATTATCTTTAAAGGTTAACACTTCAAGAATCTTAAGTATTTGGGGGAATTCATCCATGTTTTTGAGTGAAGCAGTTTCTGAGTTTCAAGTGTATCAAACATTTGAGTGGCCTTCCTTTACTCCTGCGCATGTGCACCCACCCACCCAGAAAACAGCAGAGTGTTCTCAGCCAGTAACACTCTCATTAGTGCTGGAGGGTGTTATCTGACCCATGGTCTCTTTCCCAGTACTTTGTTCCCCATAAAGGATTTTAAGTACATGCTGTGGTCCTCCCTTTTCCTTATCTTTCATCGTGCAGTTAATTCTACCTGAAGCAACATCTTAAATGGACATGCACATCCTGAACCAAAGTCTGGGATTTGAGGTGTTTCTTTTAAGATTATTTATTTATTTATTTAATTTTTGGCCGCGTCGGGTCTTAGTTGTGGCACGCAGGCTCTTTCGTTGCGGCGCGCGGGCTTCTCTCTAGTTGTGGCGGGGGGTTTTCTCTCTCTAGTTGTGGCGCGCAGGCTCTGTGGCACATGGGCTCCAGAGTGCATGGGCTCTGTAGTTTGCAGCATGCAGGCTCTCTAGTTGAGGCACACGAGCTCAGTAGTTGTGGCGCACAGGCTTAGTTGCCCTGGCATGTAGTATCTTAGTTTCTTGACCAGGGATCAAACCCGTGTCCCCTGCATTGTAAGGCAGATTCTTTACCACTGGACCACCAGGGAAGTTCCGCGATTTGTGTTTTGACTCCAGAGAATGATAAGACCGATGTCAACTGTCTGATTTCATGTTCCATGGGTGATCCTAACATGGCAGGTGAAATGATTTTTAAGGGCTCTTAGGGTTCTAGAGTTCTTCTTCCTGGCATTCTATGATTCTCCTATTTATACTTTTTGTGTGTTGCATGGTGCCTGACAGATAGGAGGCACTCCGATATGTTGATTAGCTAAAAAAAATGTTTCCCCCAGTCTTCTAAGTCAGGGGTTCCCACCCCTGGGCCGCGGACTGGTACTGATCCATGGCCTGTTAGGAACCAGGCCGCACAGCAGGAGGTGAGTGGTGGGCGAGGGAGTGAAGCTTCCTCTGCTGCTCCCCGTGGCTCACATTACTGCCTGAGCCTTCCCCCCCGCCCGCCGCCACCTCACTCGTGGAAAAATTGTCTTCCCTGAAACCGGTCCCTGGTGCCAAAAAATGTTGGGGACCACTGTTCTAAGTCATGTGTGGTTATCTCAGGTTCAAAGGAAGAAGTCCTTAATTAGTTGTTGGAATCAGGCATGCCTTTATGAGAAGGAGTTTGGCCTTGGCAATCAGCAGGGCTTTACATAGTACTGGTGCTAAAACATCTTCATCTGGTGCTGTTCTTAAGTTTAAGATATCTGGTTAGATGACTCCTGAGAGGAGTTATATCCAGGTGGCAGCCAGAGAGGGCCCTATGTGGCAAACCTTCTAAGAGGGCAGGTAAAAGTACTCTGAAGCTTCATTAGGCCAGAAACCTTGTTTCTAATAATGACTCATTATTTATTAACCACCAGTAAGTTAGACCATGTGCTTGGAAGATTCCTACATTTTCGCTGTGCTTTATTTTTTGTTGGGTTGGGGTCAGAGAGCAGAGTTTGAGTTTGGTTTTTCAACATTGCATTTGAGGGACCTCAAATGTATCCATTTGGAAATATATGGTGGGCAGTTGAAAAGTCTTGAGCACCGAAGAGGTGTGTTAGCTGGAGTCGAACGTGGAGACATCCTTAGAACATGGAGATGGTGTTTAAAGCTGTGGGAATAGATAACACCCAGAGAGAAGAAAAAGGGCTCAGGGATAATCTTTGAGTAACTCTAATTTCTTCCACAGAGATGAGAGTAAAGGAAGAAAGGCAGCATGATTATGTTATTCTTTATGGTGAGAAACAGAAGGGTTAGAGAAAGCCAAGTGAGATGGCCTCGGTCTTCTTTTTCAAGGCAAAATCACTCACGGGGACTAGAGGCACAGGGGGGTGATAGGGTGGTGGGTGGTGGGTGAGGGCTTTTAAGGAGAGTCGATATTTGAGATAGCTATTGTGGGAATGTTACAGGGAGTCGAGATAAAATAGATAAAGGAGTCTCTGAGCTATTCTGAGGGCCCAGTTCAGAGGGCAGGGAGGTGACCAGAGGAAGCAGATGGTGCCTGGTGGGGGCAGGGCTTGTTACATCAGTACTGTTGTATCCATAGCAACTACAGGTGATCCATAAAAAATGGTTTAATTGAATTGGATTACCCATTGCTGGAGATTTGCAAAGCAAGAACAGCGACCATCATGTAGGCCTGTGCGTCTATGGGTGTGGAGGGAGACAAATGAAGCCTGATTCAACGTTTATAAGGTGAAGAGGAAGAACCCCAAGGCCTGGAAAGCGCAGTGACGCTGCAGGCCAGTTTCAACAGAGCCGGGGGTGGGAGCTTGGAGAAGTAGAAGGATCCTATAATTATCATGAGAATTCTTTTATCTTGCTATTGAGTCGCTGACAGGGACTCAGCATCTCTATGAAACATTAATTTTATTTCATCAAAGTTTTAAAGCAGTGCTTCAGAAGGAATAATCTATATTTTAAACCAGGTCAGTGAATCCTAAAGCCCTCACAGTTGGGCTTGCCATAGTACTTTTTCCTTAGCTTGCCATATCCTGTTCTTTCATCACCAAGCTGTTGTTCTGAGATAATTTCTTGAAGATACGTTGCATTCTTATCTTGTTTGAGGATCTCTGTGTGCATCCAGATGAACCACGTAAACAATTTTTTAAATGATTAGAGAAAATTTTATTTTACCTTTTAATGCAAATTTGTGGGGGGCATATTTCACATATAAATATTTTATTAGGGTGAGAGGCCTGTGGTAAAATATAAGGTTGGCAAGACGTCCTTCTAGTACCTTGGTGAAAATGACTTCTGCACACTAATCTCATCACCCTGAGGCTCTCTTTCTGTTCTCACAGGATTTATGGTTGGTAGAGAGTACGAAGCTGAAGGAATTGCCAAGGATGGCGCCAAGATGGTGACTGCCGTAGCCTGTGCCAATGTGCCAAAGATAACTGTCATTATCGGGGGCTCTTACGGGGCTGGAAACTATGGGATGTGTGGCAGAGCATTTAGGTAGGTGGTTGTCATGATTTTCTCTGAAAGCATGAATCATACTTCAAGGATCATTATGAATGGTCAGTTTACGTCAAGGCTATTTGAAATACAGAATGACATTCACAAATCTTAATCAGTTATACCATAATCTGTATCATCTGGAGGCATGAAATGAAATTTAATGCTAAAAGTACCACTTGGAAGAAATCCACAGTGGGAATCAGGAAATATTTTGGAATGGCTGATAATGAAAATACTACATGTCATAACTTGTGTGATGTGTCTAAAGTCTTGCTTTGAGACAGGTGTGTAGACTTAATTGTATATTATATACTGGAAGAGAAGTAAGGCCGAAAATCAGTGAGCCAAGCAGCCAGCTGAAGAGGTTCAAAGAAGAGCAGCATATTACAACAAGAAAAGTAAAAACAGGACATAATAAAGTACAAACATTATAAAGATAGAAGAATCAGGAAAGCCCAAAGTTGCTTTGTTTAAAAGGGTTAACAAACTTGAGAATCCCCTGTTAAAACTAAAAAATAAAGGGAGAAGGCACATATCACCAATTTTAGGAATGGGAAACAGCACATAACTGCACATAATGAGAGGATATTTTGAATACTTTTTTGCCCAGTAAATTTGGATGAAATGGAAAAATACTATTTATCAAAACAGACGTCAGGATCACCTGGAGAACTTAAAAATTCTACCATGCTGAAGCCCCACTGCTGGAGATTACTCTGCGGTGGGTTCTAGGCATTGTTTTTTTTTTTTTAATCCCCAGATAATTGTAATGCGCAGCCAGAATGAAGAACCACTGATTTAAAAGGTAAACATGGGCCTCTGAAAATCTCTGTGTAGTACAGTGAATTCATTTGATCATTCTTTCCTTTTTCCCCCCATAGCCCAAGATTTCTCTACCTGTGGCCAAATGCTCGCATCTCAGTGATGGGAGGAGAGCAGGCAGCTAATGTGCTAGCGACAGTAGCAAAGGACCAAAGAGCACGGGAAGGGAAACAGGTAAATGCTGTTTCTTTGTCTCCAGGTTTGACTTTCACCAGAACACGTGGAGCCAGGGAGCAGCATACCCAAAACCCCTCCAAGTTTGTGGCTAGGATTCCAACATTCAGGGCCTGGCTTTATCTAGAAGACGCTGACCTGGAAATTGTTTTAGCAACTTACACTTATACATTCTCCATTTCTCTTTTTAGAGCCATTTCACTTGAAGTACCTTCTTGTGGTAATTTACAAACTTTTCAGAATCTCCAAGAAAACACTTAACAAACTCTTTTGTCTCTGGGTGCCTGAGGCATAAAGATGTTTGATTCTTAGTCATTTGCAGTTCGTGAGATTTAAATAAATCTGACTTATGTCTTTGATTTTATGACCTAAAGCAGCAGAATTTTGTGTTTCCTATTTTACTTTTAGATTGTTGTTAAGGATACCTCTAGTGGGAGGGCCCCGTTGTGTAATGAGAATTGAATACCATTATTATACCGTGAAAGTATCAATGAAGAAGGAGGGAAAGGGCACTGGAAGCTTAATGAAAAGCAAATCAGCAAATAGCTGCTTTTGAGATGGATTCTTTCGTTTGTGTCTCTGTTAGAGATTCATCGGAAATTTTGCATTACATTTTATTATAACTTACAACTATTTTATGTAAACAGCAGGCCTATAAAATGATTGGTGCATGTTCCTAAAGTTGCTTAGGTGCACTGTTTCATCGTAACGAGGCATAATGTGGAGGAGGCCCTGCCTTCTCAGGCTCTCACTTCTGCCATTTAGAGATTGATCATCTGGTCAACCGCCTAGTTTGTAGAGTGGGGATAATATAAAGCCAGAGGGTGGTTCCTGCCTCCCTGAATGTATCTCATCCGTGCCTCACATCCCCAGCTATCTTTTCCAAGCAACAGTAACTCTGCAGACTTAAGTTGAAGTTTCAGATGCACTTTAGTACTAACTAGTATCCAAGCCAGAGGAAAGTTTTACTTTTGTGTGTATGTAGTGGGGAGTGGGGGATATGAAATTCTACCTGATATTTTGAAGGCATGTCTTAAATTCTAGCCCAGCATGGCGATATCTTATTAAATAGTTGTGTTTTGATTAATTTGATATACAGATATATGAATTCATCTGTTTTTATATGTGAAAGGAAAGTATAGGATTTTAGTGGTTCTCCCTCCAAATTCTGGACCTATAAATGATATTAAACGATGGAAGTACATAAAAGGTTGGATTTATTTGAAAAAAAAAATCACTTGGTTTTTGGTGTGGAATATTTTTTAAGTTGGAAATACTTTTCAGGATTTCAAAATTAGTTTGCATAAAGATTTTAACATGTGAATTATCACTTGTTTCTGGCAATACGGATAGGCAAGCCATTACATTTTTAATTAGGGAAAAATCTCTCTCAGCCATCTGGAAAATTGAAGAGGGTATTTAAAATGGGCCTTATTGTTTTATCCCTTTAAGCTTTAAAATGTTTAAAATTTTAGCTATTTTGAATGAAAATACCCTACATTTCCACCTCCTTATACAGAAACTGCAAGATGTAATATAGCCCTTTGTTATATTGTATAATTCACATCCATTGCTATACCCTGCTGGAATATGTGATACCTTTGGTTTTGACCTGACATTAAACAGCCTCAGGACATTGGCTCTGATAAGGGAGATATAACAGCACACTAATTTGATACTCATGTCTCAGGTGAGATCATGTATGTTAGAGCATCACATGTAATCTGTACATCAGTGTGCAGAGGTGTTGGTTGTAACATTATCGTTGATGAAATCTGTTGCCCCTTTTTTCTTGAGGTTCTCTTGAGTGGATCTGTTGTTCCCCTGCAGCGGACTTACTCATTGTCGCTTTTCTTTCAGTTCTCCAGTGCTGATGAAGCAACTTTGAAAGAGCCCATCATTAAGAGGTTTGAAGAGGAAGGAAACCCTTACTATTCCAGTGCAAGGTGAGAGCCAGAGAATAACTGACTCCTTGGTGGGCACATCTTGGCAGTCAGGGCAGCAGCTTTACAGAGATCTGAGCAGTTGGCATGGTTCAGCCCTCATGGGAACCAAAAAATAACATTTGGACACAATTTTGTACTGTTGTTTCTATAATGGGAATGCTTACTGCTGAAATGCTGCCCCTTCTCCCAGGCTGGGCTTTGGATCCATCACTATTGGTCTGATTCTACCACTCTCCACCCCTCTTCCCTTATCCCGCTCCTAGTTGAAGTGGTCCAAGGCCTGCAGGAGCACTGTGGCCAGAGGTGGACCGCACTGGGGCTGGGAAGATGAGAATTATAGTCCTGGCTGTGTCACTTTCAGGAATTAGTTCTGCAGTAATGGGTTCCTGTCATCCCCCTCTCTGATTATTTTGTTTTTACCCCATTTAAAGATGAAAATGGTTGAACACTTACTGACACTTGTTAACAAGTGAGCTTGTGCATTCAGAAGGTGATTATTCATAGCCAGGATCCACATGTCAACACTAAGCAACTACCTCACACGCCATGGCGGTTCTTATTGTTTGTTTCTTACACCACTTAAATGAGGTAATAAATTATCACAGCTGTCCCCGTTGGAGACATGCGTGTGCTTTCATACCTCTTTTTTCAACAACTTCAATGTTCTACATTCTGAAGAATAATTGAAGCTTCATGTTTTTCTTTTATCCCTTGGGCAGATGGAAAAAAGAAAATAACTATTTGCGTCCTTTAAAAATTGGGTTATGCTGTGATTTATGCCATTTATTGTGAAGGCAGACTGGAGAGGAGGGGGAAAAGAAAATCAAACGTTAAAATCCATGTCAGTTCCTCAAATGCATCTTTTGTGGCAGGCACTGCTCCTGATGTTGGGGGGCAGGAAAGATTGAACATATTTATTTCTCAGAGCATAATTAGTTTCAAAATTCAATTAATACCATTTGGGATTTTTGAAAAGCCTGTTTCTCTTCTTGTTAACATGTATTTCTGCAAGCAAATGTACAGGTATATTTTGCTGTGGTGGGTCATTGATTCTCTTAATTAAGAACAAAATATTTTGTAGTCTTTGATTTAAGAAATAAACGTTCTTTTTACCATCACTTAAATAGGCTTACGTAGTAGCCAGTAGAAGCAAAGAGGAAATAGAAAATCATATAAAAGGTTAAAGAGAAAATATACATTGTAAGCTCACGTAGTAGCCAGTAGAAGCAAAGAGGAAATAGAAAATCATATAAAAGGTTAAAGAGAAAATATACATTGTAAGCTCACCTATAGTTTTTTGCTTGTTTTTACATAAGACTTTGAAATTCACAAGGGCAGTTAGAGTATTAAACTTTGAAAAACAGCATATTTTGTGTGAACCATTAATTTGTTTTTCAGCCCTGGCTAAGTCATCTCTTAAGAAAGACTGAATCCTTTATTATTTTCATACTTAGATTATTATTGTTTTTAGTGGATTATATTCAAGACGAGAGCATATGGCCCAGATAGACTTATCTTTGGAAATTAATATTGAAAAACAAGGTTTTTCTTTTAATTTATAGATGTTTGTTTAACCCTTCTGTTGAAACAGTTGGTGGCATGGAGACACCAACTTTGTTTCAAAGATGAAAGGATTTTCAAGCCAGTTTATGGCACCTTCCTTTGGTTTAATAAATCTCAGCTTAGCAATAAAATTCTGTGGTCTGTTTGGGCTTTAACGTGGCTAGACCTGTCTTTTTGGAGAGCTCTGTCATCATCTGTACAGTACTGCAACCTCCTATGTTTTTCTTAATCCTTACATGCTACACGTACAGCCTGCCGATTTTCTTCTGCTCAGTTGTTTTTATAATCAAACTTTTCCAGACATTTGATTAGGGCCTCTTACCTGGAACAGCCCCAGCACCATCGTGCTTGCTATATTACTCTGCTGGAGGCTTCAGAAGGGAGTGTAATCAATTGACTGGGTTACAAACTACAAGAGTAATATATTTTTTTTTTTGGCTGTTGATACTTTAAGATCCCTATTATGAATATTTTATGAGCAATGATTTCATTCACGGTCTGTCGATGTAAGTATGGTTTAATAATGGATGCTATGTCCAGATACTGAAGGCAGTTTGTTTAAAGAAAGCAAAACTACCATCCACTAATGACCTTTAAAAAACAATATTTCTTACTCATTTTTTTTTATAAATGTGAGGTTGTCCATGAAAAGCAAACTAAGATTTCTACTTGAGTTTCTTCTGAAAGCAGTTTAAAGCCATTACTTGTTTTTCCTATTGTAGCAAAAAATAAAGAACTACATATGAAGGTATTTATTTTATTAATAAAATGTACTGAAGTCTATTCAGTAATTTTCCTAGTTTCTTAAGAGTTTGGGGGAATATACCTTTTCTAGTAGGGACTTTGGTTGGAGACTGTTACCTTGGTTTATGTGGTTCTTCATAATAATAACAGTAATATATCAACTTGACTTGTATGTTTGTGTGGGCGGAGGAGGGACAGGAAAGCTTTTCCTGAAATAAATAAAACCAGGGTTTATTTTGAAGTTCCTTGTAGTAAAATGTTCCTAAAGCTGTGTAAGAGTCATGTTATTTTTCTTTCTCTCTTTATTCCCCTCTTGAACATTGTTTCCATTGCGAGATTATAGTAGCTAATCAGTAGATCCACATATTACCTGAAGGAAAGCCTCCTCAGCACTTTTGGCCATAGGGTGTATAAATGGTGGTTCGGTGGTGGACTCCTGATCGCTTGGTTTTTGTTCTTTTGTCAGGCTGTGGGATGACGGGATTATCGATCCAGTGGACACCAGGCTGGTCCTGGGTCTCAGTCTTAGTGCAGCCCTCAACGCACCCATCCAGAAGACTAACTTCGGTATCTTGAGGATGTAATTGGAATATAAAGCATCTTCCGTTGGACATGTACCAAAAATTAATAAATTAGTAGCCTTAAAATTTTAGACTTTTTCAATATGTGGCTATTACAGTAAAATGGTTTTCTTAACACAGTGCATTATACTTTTCTACCTTTAAAAAAAGAATCAGTGAAGATATTTATTTGATGCAGCTCAATTCCTTGTAAATTCTCTTAGAGAAATTTTTCTATGGCTCAGCTTTACCGCCCTGAAAAGGAAGAGAATAACTTAGGGTTATCCTTTCTAAGCCATAAGTACTATGAAAAGTTCTGTAATCTGTAAATTCCAGGTATTGTTGAGATTTTGAACATAAAGTTGTATTTCCACTGAACTGATCGCGTTGCAGATTATGCATGGTGATATTTTAATGTACTTTTAAAAATAAACGTCTGTTACTTTTCCCTCCAGCCACCACCGTCCTCCTCTCCATAGTTGTCAGGCTTCTTGTCTGCACTCTGGGCTCTGTTTCCTACCCGTTCTCTCCTTACCCTCTCGTTTTCTGGCTTCTACTGCCAACAGCCCTCTCCACGGTCACCACTGACCTCCATGTTCCTGAAACCAGTGGGTCCTTTTCCGATTTTACCTGATTTAATTCTCTGGCGCATTCAAATCAGTCAGACACTTCCTCCTAGAAATTCTGTCCTTAGCTTCCATTGCTGTAACACTCTAGGTTTTCCACCAGCCTCCGTGGCCATTCTTGTTCAGTTTCCTTTGCAGGCCCCACTTCCTCTGCTCATTCCTCCTTCCCTTTACCATTTGTCTTGATTTTTCATTAGTCATATGTGAATGCATTCTTATTCTGAAAGATACAAATAGCACAAAAGTATCTCCTTATTGTTTAATTATTCTTATTAAAATAATAATTGTGGTAAAATATACATAACATTTTAACCACTTTTTTGTGTGCAGTTCTGTGACATTGAGTACATTTACATTGCCACCATCCATCTCCAGAACTTTTCATCATCCCCAATTGAAACTCTATTATTAAACAATAACTCCCCATTCTCTCTTCTCCCTACCACTGGCACATTTCCTTTTTCCTTTTTTTTAATTGAGATATAATTGAATATAACATTATATTAGTTTCAGGTGTACAACATAATGATTCAATATTTATATACACTGCAGATGATCATGAAAATAAGTCTAGTTACCATCCGTCATCAAGCACAGTTACAGACTTGTCTTTTTTTTTCCTGTGATGAGGACTTTTAAGATTTACTCGCTTAGCAACTTGCAAATATGCAGTACAGTATTAACTATAGTCGCCATGCTGTACGTTACATCCCCAGGACAAGCTGGAAGCTTGTACCTTTTGACCCCCTACACTCATTCTGTCCACCCCATGCCCCTCTCCTTTCTGGCAAACACCAGTCTGTTCTTTGTATCTATAAGCTTGGTTTTCTGTTTTGCTTTGTTTGTTTTGTTTTTTAGATTCCACATCTAAGTGAGATCTTATGGTGTTTGTCTTTCTCTGTCTGACTTACTTCACTTAACATAGTGACCTCAAGGTCCATCCGTGCTGTTGCAAATGGCAAGATTTCATTCTTTTTTATGGCTGAATTTTATTCCTCCTCATCCTTGAATGTATGTGTTTTACATGGCTTGATTAATTCTCGCTGGGCCATTTCAGCCCTTCGTATTGTTTTAGTTGCCATCTGAATGGGGATGATTCCTGTGTTGACAGTTCTTAACATAGTTCTCCCCTGAGCTCCAGACCTGTCTATCTAACAGGTCTCAGGAACCTCAGACTCAATCATCAAGTTCTGTTGATTTTGCCTCCTAACTGTCTCTTGAATTCCCCTACTATTTTTGTCTTTTATGCAGGCCTTAGAAGGGGTCTACCTGCATCCAGTCTTACCTAGTCCAATCTCTCCATCACTCTGGAATTAGAATGGCCATTCTAAGGTGCACATCTGTCATGCTGCTTCCTTCCTTACTTCTTTCACTGGTTCCCTGAAGTGCCAAACCCCTAATGGCCTCCATGGATCTTGATCCTCAGCTCTTCAGTCTCATCTCCCTGACTCCTCTTTTCACACTGGGTGCTCCACCCATTCTAGACTTCTTCCAGTTCCTTAAACCTACGAAGTCCTTGCCCCCTTAGAGTCTACGAGGTTCCCTGTGCCTGAACTGTTCTCTCCTCCCTTCTACTTAAACACCTATCTTTTGTCTCTGTGATTTCCCTGGGCTGGGTTAGACACCTGTTGTATGCCCTTGTAGAGCACCATCTTCTTCCTCTGTCACTTTCTCTGTCTTATATGTTTATAAGAAGTATAAACATTTCTTTAATATTGCCCTCCTGCTAGAATGTAAGCTCTGTGAGAGCAGGGATCCTCCTGTTTGGCCTGTATCTCCAATGCCTGGCACTTGTAGATGCTCAAATATTTGTTGAATGAATGAAAAGTCCATATTTTAATTGTATCCTCAGGCCACATCATTTTAAAATAAAGTGATTGATTATACGATCTAAAACAACTATCAAATGCTTTCCTAATAAAATTAATATTTCAAACATTTGTGTGTGATGTTCAGTTTAGGCTGCAGTGTGTATCAGAAGTCAGTTTAGTTTTTTTTTTTTTTTTCTGTACGCGGGCCTCTCACTGTTGTGGCCTCTCCCGTTGCGGAGCCCAGGCTCCGGACGCGCAAGCTCAGCGGCCATGGCTCACGGGCCCAGCCGCTCCGCGGCATGTGGGATCTTCCCGGACCGGGGCACAAACCCGCGTCCCCCTGCATCAGCAGGCGGACTCTCAACCACTGCGCCACCAGGGAAGGCCTCAGCTCAGTTTTTTGAGAAGTATATAGATAGAAGATCATAATTCAGGGGTAAGTTGCATTTTCAGAAGAATGTTTGAGGAGGTCATGGGGAGGATGTGACTGCAGGTTGACCCCTGACCCGCTAGATGACCCCTGACCCGGAACCAGCCAGTCAGTCGTTGGCTCCTCCCCCTCTCCCCTACGGCATGCCGTCCCCATAGCTTGCAGGAGGAAGCCTTGAGAGAGTAAGGTGTTGCTGAGACCACCTGGACTAAATACGTGACTGAACCCCGATAAGGCCTCTATATAAACTTTGAAGATTCTGGCTGGCGGGCGGGGAGACCCCCTCGTCTTGCGGCTGCCACCGCCAAGCCTCGTTTGTGAGTTCCCTGTCTTATTAAACCTGCCACCTCCCAACCTGGAGCGGCTGCCTCTTTCCTCAGCTCTCCTAGCCCTGCGCATATGGCGGCTAGTTTGCCAACCAACAAAGGAACACAGTGAGTATTTTTAAATAGTAAATTATATTAAAATTTCGGTTAACATTTACAACCAGGTCAGAAATCAAAATGATTTTTTATCAAGACTAGTTGGTATTCCATGGGTAGTAACCATCCACAAGTCAAAGATTCATGGATATTTTAGGAGTGTTTTTACCTTTCTCTCTTTAGGAAACATTACGGTCATCACTGGCACCACACTTAAATTAATTAAATTATTTTGTATGTTTTATCTGATACAAAACATTTGTAACATTTTACCAAAATAGGCAGCCTTTTTTGTCTGCCCTTCCGGCTTTATTTACATAGAATTGGCATTCACCATTATGTAGCTGTAAGGTATACACTGTGATGACTTGGTACACATATATTGTGAAGTGATTACCACAGTATGGTTACTTAGCACATCCATCACCTCACGTAACTACTAACTTTTTTAATGAGAATTTTTTAAACATTTTAGTTATTAAAAATAATTTCAGCCAGGATAATATGCGTAACTTAGAATTTTGAGAAATGTACAGCTAATTAGTCTCTAAATTAGCCCTTCTGGGCGCTTACAGAATGAAAAAGAGACAAAATTACTTCTATTTTTCAGTTTTCAAGAAAAATGTTTTCAAATGAGAATTTATCACACTAGCAGAAGGCACTATTGACTGTGCAAGTGAAAAACTGATCATTTACCAAACATGCATGGTTACGTGCAAGGCATGACTAGAGGCTGTATATTACATTTACAGGGGCAAGAGCAGGTTTTTGAATGATTTCATTAATAAGACTTTTGGGAGGGGAGACCACGTAGTTCTTGTTAGTTGTAAAATGTATTGATCATGGTGTTCTGGAAGGGTGATTGTTGACTGTCCTGATCAAAACTGGATCTCTAAAGATGGGCTCTGAAATTCAGTATTTAGAAAAATGGCAAGAAAATGAACTAGACACTTATGGTCTCCTGTCATTTATAACATTTATAAATGGTACAAATTAAATACAACTAATAATGATGACATTGGTTTTTTTTGTTTGAAAAAAAGCCTTTCGACAAACACTTAAAAATAATTTATTATTTCGTGTGCCTCGGATGCTCTTGTATCTGGAATCAGGATGCTAAGGATAAAGTTGTTCTTGTAGCTAAATGAAATTTCTGTCTGCCTTTGACCTTTGTAGGCAAGTGTGCATTCCAGATGAGGAGGCTTATAATCAACATGACTGTACAATTGACCATGCACTCTGGGCCGCTTGAGAGTGAAAGGGCCCTACTGCTAATAATGACACTGGGAAACAGGTGTGAGCCAGGACTGATCAGGCAGCCTGGGATGTATGGTTGCTCTCTCTGTAACTCACTATCATGGACTGAGTACTGATGTTACACATCAGGTGTTGATAATTCTTACAAGCCAGTATTCCAGATAGCTGCTTTGTAGCTTTCTTTTTTTTAAAAAAATTATTTCATTTTAAAATTTTTGGCTGCATTGGGTCTTCATTGCTGCGCATGGGCTTTCTCTAGTTGTGGTGAGCGGGGGTTACTCTTCATTGCGGTGCGCAGACTTCTCATTGCGATGGCTTCTTTTGTTACAGAGCACGGGCTCTAGGCACACGGGCTTAGTAGTTGTGGCGCGCAGGCTCTATAGCGCAGGCTCAGTAGTTGTGGCGCACAGGCTTAATTGCTTCGCAGCGTGTGGTATCTTCCTGGACCAGGGCTAGAACCCGCGTTCCCTGCATTGGCAGGCGGATTCTTAACCACTGCGCCACCAGGGAAGCCCTGCTTTGTAGCTTTTTAGTGGCTTAAAACAGAATTATTCTCTTACAGTTCTGGAGATCAGAAGTCTAAAATCAAAATAGCAGGGCTGCATTCCTTCTGAGGCTTTGAGGGGAAAATCTAATTCCTTGCTGATTTCAGCTTCTAGAGGCTGTCTGCCTGATGTGTAAATTTTAATATAGATTTCAATATGATATCAAACACATGATATGCATTAACATTCTAGAGAGCTATGTAATTGACTCAAGAGGAGAATTTACCATAAGGCAGGGGTAATTTGATTTTCTGTTGCAGCCAGCATTTCAGTATGTCTGGAAGCTTTTTTCTTTCACAAAGATGACCCAAATCACAGGTTTGAGCTTATGTTAATGGAGAGGAGTGTCTGAGAGTGGACAAGGTCTTAGAAGGTGGGGATTTAATGGAGAACTTATTGAAGAGAAAATGTGACCAAACTACTTGTCAGAAGTAAGCTGGAGAAAAGACATTTTTTTTTAATGTGTAATTGAGCAGATATTAATTTTAAGATGTGAACAAGTAGAATTTTGGAGAACTCGGACTAGTATCAAGAGGTTTCTGTAGAAGATGTACTTGACGTTTTCAACCATAGCTCTATCCATCACATTCCTATAGCTGTAGGATAATTTAAAATAACTTTTGTTGCAAAATTATTTATAATTAAAAATCCAACAATGTTATTTGTAAAAAATTTAGAGACTGAAGAAAATAAAGTGAAAATTCTCTGTAATTTCACCACCTAGAGATAACGGCTATTAATATTTTCTTGTATACTATTCTCTTTTTTCTATCTGTAGGAATTTTTTTCACAAAAAGGTTATTCTGTAATCTGCATTTTCACTTAATGTAGTATAAATGTGTTGACATGTTTTCATGTCATTTAATATTTCCTCTACAATAATTTTGTTGTTACATGATATTACATTGTATAGATGCCCTGTTTGATTTAACCACTCCCTTATTGTCGGATACTTAGGTTGTTTCTGGTTTCCCACTATTATAGATAATGCTGTAACAAATATCTTGTAGCTTCTCTATATGGCTGTGATTATTTTGTTAGTACAAGTTCCCAAAAGTGTATGTAGACCTTTAAGGCATGTTGCTAAATTGTGCTCTATAAATGTACATTTATGGTACAAGTCCTGCTGGGTATAATGATGACCCTGGTGCTTTCAGATACTGAAACAGCTTCTAGTAGAATTAAATGGTTTACAAACCGAGTGTTTCCTTTAATTTTTAAAAATTGTGTCTAGGTGACAATGTCACATCAGTAACAAGTTGTGAAGACTCAGCATAAATGCATGGGAGGCATCGTGGTCGTGGAAAGAACACTAGACTGAGAAGAACTGGGAGAAAACCAGTTCAGTCCTAGTTCTGCTACTAAAAAGTTGTGTGAACTTGGGGAAGATGGCAGGGGACCAAAATCAGTTTTCTTTCTTTTTCCAGAGGCCCAAGTTTTCTTTCCACCTCCTCATGTCCCCTTTATCTCTGCCAGTGATAGGGCAAGTGGGCAGAGGAGGTGAGGATTTGAGGGAAGGGAAGGTCTTAGAAGGTGGGGATTTAATGGAGAACTTTCTGAAGAGAAAACATGACCAGAACTACTTACTAGAAGTGAAGCTGGAGGGGAAAACAAAAAGGGCGTGCTAAGGGCTTTTTAAATTCTACACGTAAGTGTGTGCACTAGCTGGCTTGGTGAGACTCATGGTGGAGAACATTTAGCAGGATGATGATGCATCCTTCAGCTTTGTCAGCTTTTTTTTGTCAGAGTTGATTTTATTCAAATGAACAAACACTTACTGAAGGCCTACTGTGTGTCTGGCTTTGGGATGGGATGCAAAGATAAGCAGAACTCGGGCCCTGTCCTCTTGCAGTGAGGCGTTGACTTGGGAGGGTCTTTCCACCTGCCTAGTACCCCTTCAGCTCCTTCTGCACCTTCATTCTCATTTGGGAACTACCCCTCTCCTGTGCGATCTTGGTGAGCATGTCAAGCAGAGAGCCCTGGTCCCTAGCCGAGAGCTGGACACATGACCGAGGCTTGGCCAGGCTGACTGTCTCCAGTGCTTTGACTCTTGAGCAGAGGGACAAAGATGGAAGGCGACTGGCCCTGAGTTGTTCCAGTGGAGTTGATGAGGCTGTTCATTCATTCTTGCTCTGGGCTCCCTGGCACTAACCTGGTTGCTGGACTCTGTGAGCCCGGGGTATCCTGGCATCCTACTTTTTTCCAACAATCTTTGAAAAAAATTTGCCAGCGTCAGGCTCCAGAGCTTGTAGCAACAAACACTAACTGGTAGCATGTTCTGCAAGCCATAGGTTAAAATAAATTCCTCTATATTTTCCAACTTGGTGAAAGCTTTACTGCTTGCACTAAAAACAAGACTTTTCAGAAATGAAACCACTGGAACACTGAAACTAAATAAAAAAGATAATATAAACAGAAAAGTAAACTGAAGGTATTGACCCTCAGACTCAGAACATTCAAAGGAGGGTTGTAACTTCCCCACCACCGTCAATAGTGAGGCTGGATTGGGTGTTAAATTGCCACAAGGGAAACTCAGTTTTTTTATTTTTAAGAACACTGATTTATTTGATTATTTCTACTTTGTATTTTTTGTAAAGATTTATTGTTATTTATTTATTTTGCCTGCGCCGGGTCTTAGTTGCGGCATGAGAGATCTTTTTTTTTTAGTTGCAGCATGTGGACTCTTAGTTGCGGCATGTGGACTCAGTCACGGCATGCAGGCTTCTTAGTTGCGGCATGCATGCGGGATCTAGTTCCCTGACCAGGGATTGAACCCAGGCCCCTTGAATTAGGAGTGCAGAATCTTACACACTGGACCACCGGGGAAGTCCAAGGGAAATTCAATTTATTGCAACCTTTTGATTGCTGAAATAAGTCACTGAATAAGGCTTTAGGTTAATTTTTTTTTTTTTTTGCGGTACACGGGCCTCTCACTGCGGTGGCCCCTCCAGCCGCGGAGCACAGGCTCCAGACGCGCAGGCTCAGTGGCCATGGCTCACAGGCCCAGCCGCTCTGCAGCATGTGGGATCCTCCCGGACCGGGGCACGAACCCGTGTCCCCTGCATCGGCAGGCGGACTCACAACCACTGCGCCACCAGGGAAGCCCTAGGTTACTTTTAATTGGCAATCTGGTTAAAAAATCTGACAGTCTTCCACTGGGGATAATTTAAAGCCATACCAAGAGACAGAAAGTAGAACTAAGTGACTTCGTAGATAGCCTTAAGTGACCTTTTGGGTAGCCTTAAGACCACAGTGCTGGTCTTAAATGAATGGCAAATATATTGTCCATAATCCCTTCTGAAACGAAAACACTTTGCATTTATTATATGGATGTTTGCAAGTATTTGTGAGGCTCCTTTTTTTAATTTGGAGCTATTGGTATTTTTATTTTATTTTATTCCTACTTTGTCTTGATTTTAATGTGGCCTGCCTTCTAACCTTCTCCTTCCACCATGAGGGATATAAGAAAGGTAACCAGAGGATCAGGTTCCTAGAACTGAGCCCTATAAGTAAAGGGACAATGGAGTCTTCAGACTGGGTCACAATTTAAATCTATACTAGAATGGATCTAGCATTCTGAGTAGGAGAACTTGAATTGCTTGCTGGACAGAGAGCTCAATTTGGGATCAAGGGATTTGGGCTCTTTTCTAGCGGGTGGTACTAACTAGCTGTCTAATCTTGGGCTAGTCTTTCCTTTTCTTTTAATGTAGGGGTGGGACTAGATTAGTGGTTTTCCACTAGAAACAGCTGAGGAGGTTTAAAAGAAAAATCCTTGAATCAGAATCTTTGGGGCCTGATGGGATATTGTTTAAAGCTCCCTGTAACTGCTCTAGAACAATGGTTCTCAAATTCAGCTGATAGCAGAATGGCCTGGAGGACTCCTTAAAATGCAGATCGCTGGGCTCCACCTCAGATCCTGATTCCATAGGTCTGGAGTGGGCCCCAGAATGTGCTTTTCTAACACATTTCCTGCTGATGCAGAGGTTGCTCATCTGGGTATTGTGCTTTGAGAACCACTGACTGCTCTAGATTATCTTGAAGTTCCTTCTAAAGTTTTAGGATTCTAAGATCAACTTCTGCTTTGGTGATATGATCATTCTTGTATGTTTTTGGTTAGGTACATTTCTCTCCCTCTCCCATTTTCAGGGTAGGGTGAATTTGTCTTAAATTCTAAGCCAGTGATTCACAGCCTGGACTGAACATTAGAATCACCTGAGGAACTCGGCTTACGAAAGATTCTGCTGCCCAGGCTGGACCCCAGATAACTAAATCAGACTCCTTTTTTTTTTCTAAAAGGCTGTGGTTTTCTTTTGAAGATGTTGGGGGTAGGAGTTTATTAATTAATTAATTTATTTTGGCTGTGTTGGGTCTTCGTTTCTGTGCGAGGGCTTTCTCTAGTTGTGGCGAGCGGGGGCCACTCTTCATCGCGGTGCGCGGGCCTCTCACTATCGCGGCCTCTCTTGTTGTGGAGCACAGGCTCCAGACGCGCAGGCTCAGTAGTTGTGGTTCACGGGCCTAGTTGCTCTGTGGCATGTGGGATCCTCCCAGACCAGGGCTCGAACCCATGTCTCCTGCATTAGCAGGCAGATTCTCAACCACTGCGCCACCAGGGAAGCCCCGAATCAGACTCTTTCAGCTCAGGATGCAACTCGTAAAGCTCCCTCAAGTGGTCCCAGTGTGTGGCCAAGGCTGAGAGTCACTTCACAGGGTACGGCTAGATCAGGAGATTTCAAAATGGAGCCACTGTGCATCTCAAGACACTTCCATAAATTTACAATCTTAAATTTCAGATCGTATTTTCCTTTTTTTTTTTTTTTTTTTAGATATAGCTCACAGCTCAGATAAAAGTTTGCCTTATCTTTGACATCTTTATGTACCTTATTTCAGGCTATTTGCTGAAAGTGGTTACCCATAGCTAAAAGTTTCTAATGAGATTTATTCAAGATGATGGAAAGAACTAGGATCAGAGCAAAAACAAACACCTGAAAACAGGAGACGCGTCATGGGCCGTAGCAGCAGCTGCTATTTTGCTTCCACAGAATTGTTTTCTGAGTCAGTTCTTTACGCCTTAGTGACTTTGTGGTCACTTCTCAGTGAATTAAACAGGAGCTTTAAGCCTCTGAGGACTTCTGTCAGTTCCTCGCTCCCAACCAACCGTAACTAGATAAAAAGGGGACTGTTCATCCACGTGGATGGTTGATAACTTGAGGTACATTTAAAACATGTTTTGTTGTGGCAAAACATACATAAAAATTTTCCATTTTAACTATTCTTCAGTGTGCAATTCAGTGGTATTAGGTATATCCACACTGTTGTGCGACCATCACCACCACGCATGTCCAGAGCTTTTTCATCATCCCAAACTGAGGCTCTGTATTCATTAAAAAATAATTCCCCATTCTTCCCTTTTTCCCCAGGCCCTGGTAACAGCTATTCTGTCTTCTGTCACTATGAATTTGCCTGTTTTAGGTATCTTATATAAGTGGAATCACACAATATCTGTTCTTTCGTGTCTGGCTTATTTCACTTAGCATAATATCTTCAAGGCTATCCGGAGATTATTTTTGATCAATTGTATCCGTGCCGCAATTGAGTTAGGTCCATAAAGGTATCAGCCTCATTTCAATTAAACACACACGCAGGTGATGGAGAATACTCCTATTTCCCTGGAGCCTTTAGGCAACCATGTGGGATGGGCTGAGGCAGCATATGGGATGGTCCTGCACCAGGCACCAGCATCCTCCTAGTTGCTCAGTCCAGATGCATGGGTGTCACAGTGATTCTTCCCTCTTCCTTACCCTGACATTCTTATTCTTGCCCAATAAATGTTATTGATTCTACCTCTCAATAGCTCCCTAAATCCTCCTTCTTTATCACTCAACCAACCTCAGTTCAGACCTCCATCTGTTCTCACTTGTATCAGTACCAGAGCCTCCTAACCGGTCTCCCTGGTTATCACTGCCATCAGTCATTACATCATTAATTCACTCAACAAATATTATATTGCACGAACATTTCTTGTCAGGCATTGAGCTGGCCTCTTAAGTTACAGAGCCTTGTGTATAGCCATTTGAGCCATTTGTCTCAATAACATAAATCTGATGGTACCCAAGCATGTCTGATTCTAGACGCCAACTTTCCCCAGTCCATTCACTGCCTTCCAATAAAGGATGGACTAAAGGTTCAAGACTCTTGGCAGGTGAAATTAAGGAGTCAAAACATCAAGAGGAATTTTAAGTACATATATGTACATATATATAAGTACATATGTACTTATGTAATAAGTACATAGTCCTACATCTAATTCTAAAGGAGGATAAAGAGCTTATGTATAGAACTGGGGAAACCTGGCTTTGCAGCAGTTCATACAGAAAGACCCTGAAGTTTTGGTTATCGGCAGGCTTAATAAGGGTTAACAGTATGATGAGACTCCTTATAAGAGCTAGTCACACTTTAGGCTGCTCTGATTATGGGCCATAATAATGCCTATATTTAAGGCAAAGCATTGTCTTCAGCTCCATAAGCTGTATTCTAGGGAGAATATTAACAAACTAGAGGGCATGCAGAGCAGTGGTTCTGAGGCGTAGAACTGGGCCTTGGCTGAACTTGCGGAGTATGTAAAAAACACAGATTCCTGGGATCTACCCCTCGGTATTTTCAGGTGATTCCAATGCACACATTAGGTCAGGGACCACAGTTATGAAGGAAATAAACAGTATGATCTGGAAAATATTGAAGGAACTTAGAGAGGGAGGACTGTGGGGAAGCGTAATAGGTGTTTCCAAAATCTGAAGGGTTGCCATTTGCAAGTTGAGATAGCAGCCTGAGGGGAAGGTGTAGAATGATCAGGGAAGCTTTAGTAAGAATTTACTAATAATGAGAGCTGTGTGGTTATGGACCTAGCTGTCCCAGGAAAGATTAGAGGAGCCCAGATGTCAGAGATGCTGTAGGGTGGTAATTCAAACTTTAATGTGCCTATGAATTGCCTGGGGATCTTGTTAAAATGCAATTCTGAACTACTAGGTTTGGGGTAAGACCTGCGGCTCTGCATTTCTATCAAGCTTTTACAGATGCCAAGACTTCTGGTCTGTGGGCCACACTCTAGTAGAAGACTGTAGGGAATGCTGGTACTGGTTGGCCAGATGACCTAGAGGATGTCTCAGGGCAGAGTGGGTATTTAGGAATGGTTCGTTAATTGAAGATGGAGAAAGCACGCTACCAAAGCTACACTGGTATCCTTCAGAGCTTTTGGTGTGGACCATGCTTTAACTTGTTTAGCTTATTTCTTCCAATTCTCTAGAATCTAGTTATTGTAGATGAGTGACCAAGAGCATGATCTTCAAAATCAAATAAACTTGAGTTTGTGTCTTGCCTCCCTCATTACTAGGATTATGAAGCTGAGCAAGTAACTAACAACCCACCTGAGCCTCATTTTCTTCATCTCCGATAACCCCTCGCTGAGTTTTTACGAACATTTCGTGTGCTAGTGTATGTAAAGTGCTTAGTGTAGAGCAAGTGCTTGAGGAATGCTGTCTGTTATTATATTTATTATTCATTTAAACATGCATGGGCTCTGCACTGTTACCCTTCCTGGGCCTCCTATGTTCTTGGAGGATTCTTGACCGCTCTGCCCACGGAGTGTACCTGTGCGATCTCAGAGGCCAGGTGTTCTCCCAGATTTCTGTGAGATTAACTGGAATTACTTTTTTGTGGGTCTTATGTCCTTACTGTTAGCATTTTCTTACTTTCACCTTCCAAAATCAGGATATTTTCTCTACTGATTTTGAACAAAATTACCAGTTAATATAGTTTGATTTCCTGACCCCATAAGTTAGTTTTTCCATTGAGATGTTGTAATGGATGCTAATGGATGTCTGCCCAGCACCCGTCCTCCTGTTTTCTCTCCTGTGGAGCTCTATTTGTTCTTTTCTTCAGTTGTTCATACCTACGAATGCATGCGCATGCCTCAGGGAAGCCGGTCAGTGCTCAGCTCCAGGTGGGCCTGCCTGGTTTACAGGTTTCCCATTCTCTTTGCCAGTGATTAGACCAGGAATTGGCATGGGAGGAAGTCTGTAGAGGGGTGGTTCTAGGAGATGTTTCTTTGCTCCAGGGAAAAGCCAGAAACGTGGTCTCTTTCTTTTTCTGGACCTTGTCTTGTGGGGATGTGGCTCTGGGATTGGAGACTTGTTGCTGCCCATCGAAGGATGAAGCTGACATTGTGTGTGGCAGAGCAGGATGAAAGGATCTGTGTCCTTGGTCACATCGAGTCACAGAACCACCATTTTGAAGCTCTTCCCTCCTCTCTTTCTTCGTCCATTCATACCACATAAATATTTGGATTAAATTTTTTGTTCGTTTGTTTTAGTTTTTTTTTTTGCAGTACGTGGGCCTCTCACTGTTGTGGCCTCTCCTGTTGCGGAGCACAGGCTCCGGACGCGCAGGCTCAGCGGCCATGGCTCACGGGCCCAGCCGCTCCGCGGCATGCGGGATCCTCCCACACCGGGGCACGAACCCGTGTCCCCTGCATCGGCAGGCGGACTCCCAACCACTGTGCCACCAGGGAAGCCCTGGATTAAAATTTAATGGGGAATATTTTCAAATATGATTTGCAAATTCAGAATCAGTTCAAAGACTGAGTATATTAACTCTCGGTCATCTCCCTCTCCAAGTCCCACCCACACATGCCAGCAGGGAAATGGGCATGGAAGTACCTGAGGCATCTGAAGGGTGCTATTCAGATCCTCGTTCTGTCCACACCTTTATCCCATGGCCATTAAACCCTAGGAATTCATCTTGTCTCTTTGGTTCTTAGTGGAAGATTTTTTTCTTCTAAACCTCCCGATCAGGCTTCAGTACAATATGGGGCCATATATAACTCTTTATACCCCAAGGCAGTAATGATAACTGAGAATAAATGAAAAAGCCTGTGTCAGTGTGCTGTCCTACTATTTGAGAGCTGTGTGAGGTATGAGCTTATGTATTCTCACTGCTGGAACTTGGAATTGCAAGTGAAATAGATCCCGAACTACTGAGCTATGGGAACCTTGAGTGTGGAAAGTAACTCTTTTCTTTTTTTACATTAAAAAAAAAATCTTTATTTTTTCGAGTTTTATTGTGTACAGTTGACAAATAAAAATTATATATATTTAAGGTGTGCAACATGATGTTCTGATACACATATACATTGTTGAAATGATTACCACAGTGGAGCTAACATAGCCATCACCTCACATAGTTACCATTTGTGTGTGTGTGTGTGTGTGTGTGTGTGTGTGTGTGTGTGTGTGTGTGGTGAGAACACTTAAGATCTAGTCTCTTAGCAAATTTCAAGAATACAACACGTTATTATTAACTATAGTCATAATGTTGTTCATTAGGTCTCCAGAATGTACTCATTTCTAACTGAAAGTGTGTGCCCTTTCACTAATATCTCCCCGTTTCTCCCACCCTTCAGCCCTTGGTCACCACTGTTCTACTTTCTGTTTCTATGAGTTTGACTTTTTCAGATTCCATATGTAAGTGAGATCATATAGTACACTCTTCACATTGTAGACCCCCCCAGACCTTTCTTTTTTTTTTTTTTTTTTTTTTTTT